>NW_022900913.1:72494282-72582949 GCF_012274545.1 Fukomys damarensis | reverse complement strand
AGAGAGAGAGAGAGAGAGAGAGAGAGAGAGATCCCATTATCAGCAACCAGGATCCTCCCCTTGGCCTGGCCACTGGTTCTAGTATTTTCCCACCACCTCTGTGATGGCCTTTCAGCCACTATCTAGGCTGCAGTGGCAGGAGCTGTGACTTGGGGACAGGCCACTCAGGTGCTGCTGTTGGCTCTCTGAGGAGTGGTAAAGATGCACTAGACAGGGCAAAGACCAGGAAGGCGGGGCCCACTGCCAGTTTCCCCTAACATCCTCAAGTTCCAATGGGGACTTCTCTTGGAGACTCCATGAAAGTGGCAACGGTTGCAATTTCAGCCCTGCCATTCGCTGAGATGCGGGAGTCTTCAATAAGCAATGCTTCCCCTACAGTCTGGAGTTCTGCCACCATGACAGCTGGGGCTGTCCGGGATGTCTCATAGCCACTTGGGAGATATTTGAGTTGGTTGCAGCAGGCCTGCAACATGGATCTATCCCAGGTGACTCTGCCTTGCAACCTGCAGATGACTGCACTCCCCTCTGTCATGACTCCACAAGTCCCCGCATAAGTCCATGGCATGCAGGAGACTGCACATATGTGCCTGCTGCTCCTCTGTGTAAGCAGCAGACCGCATACAGCTAGTCCAAGGCCCCCCTTCCATTCTGCTGCACATGGGCTCCAGTAGGCACCCAACTTGCTCAGGTGACCTGGCTGCCTACTTGTGATTAGTATCTTGGGCAGAGCAGGGTGAGTGGATGGCACTAAGAAAGAGCTGGTAACACTGAAGGCCTTTAGCCCAGAAGAACTCTAGAGCTCGATGGAGCAGTGAAGAGCCGAGAGTGGGGAAGGTCTGCAGAGAGCTGCGGAAGAGCCCCAGGAGAGCTAAGGGCCCCAGAAAGTTGCCAAGGAGGTAGAAACTCCTACAGCTGAGAAGCTGAGGGGTAGCTGGGAGCCACCAGGCGCTGCTAGTGCATAAAGCTTAGAGCTGTGACCCTGAGACTGTGCCTCTGGCTCTTGTTAGGCATCTTTTACTCAAACACTTTCCCACACAAATGAGCCACCCTGCCTACATGCACACCTTGGCTCACGGGACTACCTGCAAGGTAGACTTATGGTGGCACGGGCTTTCTGGTGTGTCCTATTCCCAGAGACAGCCTGAACAGTGTGGTGAGCAGGGGTGGAGGTGCAATGAATCGGGTGTTTTAAAATCCACCCCTACCCCTGTGGCATTGCTACCAGGGCCTTTGCTTTCTTCTGTTTTGCCTCTGTCCCTCCCCTAACTTCTGAGTTTTCTGAGCCTTCAATTGGACTTAAGTTCCTTTTGTAAAAGTATTTATGACTCTGTTTCAAAATGATTTTTCCTTGTACATCAAAATATGATCTTTTTAGTTGCTGTTTTTTGTTTAAAGCCATGGTAACGTAATTGAATTACTGTTGGGAGTAGCTGTTTCACAGAACTTTAGAAAACATCGAGCCAAATCTGTTGGACACAGCACTTCATAATGCTGGGATTAAATCCCTTTTGACACATATTTTAATTGCTGAAAGATGGAACTGGGGAAGCAGTCTTGAGAAGTGCTGGCTGGTGTTCCCTTGCCTGCTGCGCAAGCCTGGCCTGGCCAGCTCTGGTGACCAGGAGGCTCTGGCAGTCAGCAAGCTGACCTGGCTGCAACTCTTCATAGGCTCCCCTGTCCCTCTGTGCCTCAGTTTCCCCATACTCTCAGGGACATGCTAGGAATCACCATGGTCCACTGCGTGCAGTTGCCTTGGGAGGAGCTGAGTGAGCCCTTGGTGAGGCTTGAGGATCACAACAGGGTGTCCCCCTCATTTCCTGCTGTGGTTGGAGATGTTTGTCCCTTTGACCCCATGTTGTCACTTAGTTATCTTGGAACAGCATCAAGAGGCGACCGGCTATGGGCCCTGTCCTCTGACTGTGTTCGTGTCACTGTCGAGGGTGGGAGTCATCACTGGTGCTGGGCTCCTTGTCGAAGGCCAGTGATACCCACTCTCTCTACTTCCCTCCTTCATCCCCCTGGCTCTGGTTCTTTTCCATCCTCTCAGCATTCACCATGGGAGACTGAGCCAGAGTCCATTCCCCCATGCCAAAGCCTTGAGTCTCTGTTTAGCAGCCTTCAGAATGTGAGGAAATAGGTCTCTGTCCTCAGCGAATCACCCCGTCTCGGCTCTTTGTTACAACATAGAATATGAGGTGCCTACCTGCCTCATCACACTCTTACCCAAGTGTTCAGCCTTCCATTTGGAACCACAGCCATGCCCATGATCTACTTTGCAAGTTACCTATTATTGATTCAAATTTATTTTATTTAATTTTATTCATTATTTCTTTTTGAGGGACTGGGGCTTGAACCTAGGACCTTCTCATTGAACTATACCCCCAACCCCTTTTTATTTTTATGTCCAGACAAGGTCTTGCTAAGTTGCCCAGGTGGGTCTCACACCTATGATCCTCCTGTTTTAGCTTTCTAAAGAGCTGGGATTATAGGTGTGTGCCACCACCCCTAGCTTTATTTTTTAAATTAGCAAAGAGAGTAGCTTTTGCAGAGGGCAGTATTGCTCTATGAAATCTGCTACTCATATGCATTGACCCACCTTCAGGACAGAGAACCTTCCCTAACCCAGATACCTGGTGCTGCTTTTTTGTAGTTACAGCACCCCTGACCCCTGGCTAGACCTGCTGTAGTGTTCTCCATCACTATAGTCTTGTATTTTCAAGAGTGTTGTAGAAATGGAATCACAGAGTACGTGACCTTTGAGCCTGGCTTCTTTCACTCAGCAGGGGACCTTGAGATGCAGCCGACTCATCATATTAGTGAACTGCCTCTTTCTGTTGTTGAGTAGTGTAGTCTGTCACATAGGTGTACCAGTTTATCCTTCATCCAAGTGAAGGATGCTGGATAACTCAATTGTTGGTTATGAATAAAGCCGCTGTAAGTATTCTTGTGTAGGTTGTTGTTTTTTAGAAGTTCTTTTTTTTCAGATGCTTCTTTTTTAAAAGTCCCTTTTCAGTGTTTCTGCTGCCTAAAGTGGTTTTAAAACATGGATGAGAGTCCTGTGAGACTCCTGTCATTGAGAGGTGACATCTCTGTCACTTCCCCTGGAGTCTGGGTGGGCTGCTTTGGAAAGTTACACACAGAAGATGTAATACTCCATGTTTTTGAGACTAGGTCACCAAAGGCCACGTGCCTCTGCCTTGTTTGCTGGAATACCCTTGTGCAACCCTGAACTGCCACTTGGGAAGTTTGGTTGCTGGGGCCACCATGCTGGCGAGGTCCCTGTCTGCGCCCAGCCTGCAGGCCTGCTGAGCCATCCCTTCCCCTGCAGCTCTGTGGCCATGGAGTGAAACCAGCTGGTCCCTCCAGAGAAACACACATGCCCACTGAAGCACCAAGTGACTCCATAACACCTCAAGGAAAAGAAGAATTACCTGGTTAAATGTTGCCGAATTTCCCGAACCACATAATCAAAGCATATAAAGCAGTAGTTGTTTTCCCACTATATGTATGCTTTTCTTCCATAGCTATGGATGGAACTGGAATATTTCAGAGAGCACTTAGGCTTCACAGGAGCAAGGATCATGTCCCTTGACAATCTGAAGTTTGAGAGCCAGCTGTACTCAACAAGCTTCAGTTTGATTTTTTAGAACTATGATTCCTCTCCATATTTTACGAGACATTTAAAATATTGTGTGATGTTGATGAGGAAATGGATTTACCTCAGTAATTGCCTTGATGATGAGGAAATCATCCAGTAGCTATCAAATGATGTTAAACATATTACTTAGATGTATTAGGAACTTTCCTGTTGCTGGAACAAATTACTTGACACCACAGCTTTAAGGAGGAGAGATTCATTTTGGCTCCTGGTTCCAGAGAGAGTTTAGTCCATCATTGGCTGGCTCAAAGCCAGGAATGGCATGGTGGAGAAAAGCTGCTCAATTCATGGCATCCAGGAAGCAGAGAGAAAAGAGAGAAGTTGAAGTCAAGAACACAATTCTTCAGATCATGTCTGAAGTGAACTACTTCTTCTAACCATGACCCACATCCTATCAGCACATTCAGCTGTATATTCACTAATGGATCAATCACTGATGAGTATAATGGCCTTAGGATCCATTCACCTTCCCAAAGCCCTGCCTTTGAACACATGAGACTTTTTGGAGACATTTCAGATCTAAACTGTAGTATTTTGCTCCAGTCCCTAAAGTCTCATGCTTATCCCATTAAGCAAAATGCAGTTAGTCCATCTTTAAGAGGTGCCAAAGTCTTAGCAGTTCCAGCAGTGCTGAAAAGTCCAGGTTCAAGGACTCCTTGAGACTCAAGGAAAATTCTTAGTTGTGAGCTTCTGTAAAAACAAAAAAGAAAGTTAAACACTTCCAACACACAATGGCACAAGGTAAACATTACCGTTTCAAAAGAGAGAAATAGGGGCATAAAAAGAAATGGGACCAAAGCAAGACTGAAATGCAACAGGGCAAACATTAAATCCTGTAGCTCCAGTTCAGTACTTGTGACAGATTGTGGTGAGATGTGAGCTCCACATTGCTTGGGCAGCCTTGCACCGGTAGCTTTGCTGTTTGCAGCTAATGGCCTCTTTCTTAGGCTGGCTCTGCTTACTGCCTTTGGCTTTACTTGGTAGATGATTTGTGTTCTTGGCATCTCCAACTTCCTGGGGTCTCTAGTGTACTTCAGCTTCATTCCCACAGTTCAGTCATTATCTTCTCAGGGGCTCCTTGCCTGGCCTCTTAAACCTTCCTTTCAAATCTAGTTCAAAACCTCCCTGACCCCACAACCTTTGCATTCTACATGCTGTAAAATCAGCCCCATGTGGATGATGCCAAGTTCTGCCACCAGTTCAGGCAGTAGTTAGTCACCCTTGGACCATGGCTGCAGTGGTTTTTAAAGGCTTAGGTAGCTGAACTTGGAGGGGAGGTACATTTACTTAGGCAGTCCTAAGTGAGCATGGAACCGTGGGGCCCTCATCTTAGCCTTTCAAGTGATACTACCCATTTACACCCTTGAGCCTGCAATAGGTGGGACCTGGACAATTTCTGAATGCCCTCAAGATGTCTTTTCTACTGCTTCAGTGCAAAGTACTTGGCTTCTTTTCATTGGTGCTAATCTTTTTGGCAACAACACTCTCCTTGTTCTCGACTTTACAGATGCTTCTTTTCTGACTAAGCTGCAAAATTTTCATATTTTTTGGCCCTGCTTTTTGATCCTAATTCTCATTGTAAATGTAACTGAAAGCAGTCAGCAGTATCCATGTACAACCTGAACATTGGGCTGCCTTGAAATTTCCTCTGCCAGTTGTATTAGTCTGCCACCTTAAATTCAGCTTCACAAAGTTTTAGGACAAGGATAAAATGTAGGAAATGTCTTTGACAGAATGAAACACACATGGCTCCTAGTTCATTTCTTAATAGAGTCCTCATTCCCAATTGAAATCTCATGAACCTGGGCTTTAACTCTCTGCATTACTATCAGTATTCTGGGCTTTTGAGATCCAACCAGAATCACCTGTCAAACTCTGCTTACAGCATTCTAATGCTTTTCTAGCTTTCATCTCCAAACTTTTCCAAACTTTTCCTGCAAACTAGTTCCAAAGGCTTCTGAATCACAGCAATGATCAGATTCCTGGTACCTGTTTTCTTTATTAGTCACTGTTCCATCACTGGGACAAATACCCCAAACCCACAGTTTAAAGGAAGGGAAGCTTATTTTAGCTCGTGGTTTCCACGGGTTCAGTTCATGGTCAGTTGTGCCCAGCCAGAATTGGCATGGTGGAAGGACATGGCAGAGAAAAGTTGCTTAACCCATGGCAGGTAGGAAGCAGAGAAAGAGTGGAGGAGCCATGGAGAATACAGCTTTCTAGGTCATGTTCTAGTGACCTGTCTTTCAACCAGGTGGCTATGAAATCATCAATGATTTGTTATCTGTCACTGATAAGTGTAGTACCCTAATGATGTGATCACCTTCTAAAGCCTCGCCTTTGAATATATGAGGCTTTTGGAGGACATTTCAGACCCAAACCATAGTACCATGGACTGATTTCCTGCAGAAGCTGTAAAAGATATTAAATGACCTCTGATGTCACCTCTGCAGTGGCTGGGTAGCTAGACAGTGTTTGGTGTCTGATGTCTGATGTCTGATTATGGTTTGGTGCTTCTACCTGCATCACGATACAAATTGCTGTAGGGATCAGAAATAAGTGTGAGGTCACATGTATAGCCATATGCTCACTAGGGCACAGGTTAAGAATAGCAGATGGGAAGGCAGGGGTGGAATATTCTCTGTCACTACACACTGGAGGGAAGGATACCTGTAAAGACATGGAATGATGAGATGGGAGTGGATCCTTTAGTCACCCTTTCTGTGAGAGAAGTGTGCAGATTTTTAGAGGGCATTTATCTGCTTACTATGTTAATGATTGGCATTTTTTTTAGTCATTGATTTACCACCTAGTTACTAAGTACCTACTTTGCACCAGGTTCTGGAATGTGAAATGTAAAGAAATGTGTCTTGCTCTCAGAGAGCTTGTGGCCCTGTGAGGGAGACAGAAGAATGGCAGAGGGATATGGGGTGGGAGTGTTGGAAGCATAGATAAAGGCTGCTCCCAGGCAAGGTGTAAGGGAGTCCTCCAAAGATGGAGATCATCAGGACATCGAAGCTGACTGGGAGATGAGTGGCTGATGTTGGCTCATCTCAAAGGACTGGAAGATGTTGGGCAGGTTTAGTGTTTTACCAGTTTTTGGCCTGGCTGGGAAGAGTTGGGGAAGGGTGGGAGTATATGAGAAGGACAATGACAAGAGCTGGGGAAGAGGAGGGAGCACAGAATGCTGTGGGCAGAGTTCTAGCTTCAAGGTCAGCAGGGGTTTCTGTTTCTCTCACTGTGGGAATAACACAGAACCAAAATGGCTGTGTAGAAAAGCAGGAACACTTTAGGAAGAAGGAATGAAGGACTGCTTTTGCTACTTCCTTCATCCTTCTGGACTTCCAAATTCAAGGATTCCTCTGCAGTCCCTCAATTCTTCTTGGCCCTGTATTCTAGCCAATTTCTTATTAAAGTTCTTATGAAAACAACTGATCATTTATCCTTTATGTAATCCCTACTGTGAGGTTAAAATTTTTAAAAAACACATTTGGCTTATAGCAAAATTTTCTCTAACTATGCTAATAAAACAGCAAATTAAGTTTTATGGGAAATCTATATTTAATATTAAAGTGATGCTAATCGGTCATATCCTTCACAGGCTGGGATATGGAGACACTCTGCTGCTTTTCAAGGTCCCCCCTGCTGCAGATCTGTAAAGCTGGGGGACAGGTACTTCCTGCCTAACTAGCTGAAGCCTACTGTGGTCAGGTCTGTTTTGTAGATTTCTGTAACACCTTTGTTAGGATAATTCCAATACTCATGTCTCAGTGCTTATTTTCAAATTGATGATTTTAAAAATCACTTTAAAAATTTTTCTAAATGATGTTTTAAAACCTTATATTTCTAGGGCTGGCAATTTAGCTTAGTGGTTCTACAGCCTGCTTGCAAGTGCAAGGTCCTGAGTTCGATTCCTGATACCAAAACCCCAAACCAAACCAAACCAAAACAAAACAACCCCCCCAGCAACAAACAACCCCCCAACAAATCAAACAAACAAACAAACAAACAAAAAACACCTTGTATTTCTTGACTATAAATGGAAATCTTGGAAGATTTAAGATGTTACAGAATTGGATTCTAATCCCAGGCTTAGCACATATATCTACAGCTTAATTTTTCTGGACAACCCCTTAATAATGTGAGCTATTGTTGAGAAAGAATATTCTTTTTTATTCTAATTGATTCCAGTATATTTCTTTTTTTTTTTTTTTTCCAAATCAGGCCGTGTAACTCCTGACTTTTTCTGCTGACTTGGGATTCCTTCACTGGACAAATTTGTATGTTCTTAGGAAGAGTTTAATTGCCAGAGCACTTCTGACAAACCAAAACACACATATGTCTACACTATTATACCATATCCGCATGCACACACATCTGTACATTATACATGTACACACATGCACACTCCCAGAGAAGCACAGCCTTCTAATTTTTCTAAAGCATTTATTCCTTTAAATACTTATAGGCACCTACTACGTACTCAAAACAAACTGTGGTTATAATGCTAAGTAAGAGCTCATTTCTGGCTTTGGGGAGCAGGAGATTGCAGCCTTGGGCCGTGAGGGTGAAAATCCCTGCACCCTGGGAACTCCCCACTGTGCACAGCCCCTCAGCACAGACACTCCACCCCGGCTCAGCAGCACAGTCCTTCCTCTCTGTCCTTCCCAGGACGAATGCAGGCTCTGGCCCAGGGCCACCTGACCTGCAGCTCTTCACTTCCCGAGAGCCGCATTCCTCATCTTCCAGTTGGGAACATGAGAGCAGCCACTCTGTGGGGTCGGCATGAAGGCTAAAGGGGATGATTTCTATGAAGCCCTAACAATGCTGGCTTGGAGTGCATGTTTTCAGCTATGATTTTCATCACGAAGACTTCACTGAGTATGATGCAGATGTCCAGGGCTGGAGGAACAGGTGGGTCTGGAAGCTGTTGTGTGAGAATAAAGGAGACTTTTCTGAAACTCCTTCAGGACAGGCACAGGAGCAGAGCGGGGCCTTCTCCTTGGACTTCAGCCTGGCCACCTGTTGGTCCCCAAGGGCCTTGGGTAGCCATGACTGTCCTTTCTCAGGAGACCTCATTCTGCCACTCACTGCTCACCTGGACACCCTGGGAAAGGCACAGGGAGCCCCTCACCCCTCACCAGCACCCCACTCATAGTACAAGGGCCATGGAGAACATGGCTGCCACATGTGGGGCAAGAGACCAAGCTGGGGACACAGTTCCAGGTGCCAGGTCTCAGGGCAGGCAGTTAGGGATGAGGAGCAGGAGGAGACCAAGGTGAGTCCCTGGGAACCAAGATAACCACTGTAGCCTAATGGTGACAGCCTCTCCAGAGGGGGTGCAGGGTCAGATGGACCCCAACGTTGGGGAGAGCAAACCAAGGAGTCCTCCAATGAGAGCAAAATGACAAGTGACAGAAAGGCCTGGGACAGAAGAGGATGCTGAGAGGGAGAAACCACACACACAGATGGGACACACGCGCCCATGGACAGGACAAAAGGCCTCAGCAATGGGCTCTTGGCTGCAGCAAATGAAACAGAAAAATCTCTGCTCTGTCTAGAGAGGGGTGGAACTAGGAAATTAAACAAGCAAGTTCAAATACTTCAAATGAAAGAAAGTGCTCATGCCCTGGGTACCCATGGAGCCAGGAGGGCCAGTGAATGGAGGGCTGGCACTTGACAGAGGAGGGCTGAGGGGTAGGATGCAGTAAGAGCAGACCTGGGGCGGGCTCTGAACAGGGACCTCACGGTGACAGAGTCCAGGCTGAGTCCCCACAGGGGAAAGGTGGGGAGTGGCACGGGGTGGGGGTGGGCAGACCAGGCCATGGTGACCACTGTGCCATTTTAAAGTCATGGAGAGGGAGGGCACTGGGAGTGAAGCCTTACTCCTTGGAAAGGGTGCTGTGCCGTTGTGATTGGGATGGGGCAGGCAGTGCAGAAGCAGAGAGAAGGCGCAGCAGACTCGAAGGATTTGGGGGCTGGACAGCTGTGGCCTTGTCTGTGCCAGCAGCACAGAGGTGAGGAGGGGTGGGTTTACATTAAAGGTGAGTCCACTGTGATGGCCTGGCCCAGGGCTTGGAGTGGAGGCAGGTAAATGCAGTGGGAGCTAAGGAGCTGGAAAAGGGGTTGGCATTTACCAAGGAAGAGAAGATGCTGGGGACTGGTTGTGGCTTCCTTTGCACTGGAGACCAGTTTGTTTCCTGGTTCCAGCGTAGGGCTCAGCGTCTGAGAAATGCTGCCTTGTAGCTGACTGGAAATGCAGGTATGGGCTGGGTGATACCCTTGCCAGTCACAGTGAACCAGGGAAGTGGGCGAGGTCCAGGGTGCCAGGGCTGGGAGGGGTGGATGGGGACTGGAGTGGGGCACTGTGCCAGCAGGTTAGTGTGGCTCAGGAGCCAGGATGGGAAGGGGTGGGGGAAAGGGTCTGGGGACTGTGGAAGGGGATGGGAATACTCTCCTCACCCCGAGGGACGAGGATGGAAGGCCAACCCTTGGGGTCTTTGTCAGGTGATTCTGGCCCTGCGCTGAATGAACTAAACGTGACTGCCATGGGACCGTAGCAGAGAGGAGTCCAAGTTGTGCAGAAGCTAAGTCAGGCTGGAGTGGTGGGTTCTTCCCACACGGTAAATCCTGCCACTCCGGGCTCCACTCGGGTAACCTAGTGGGTGCTGTGACTGCTGAGTGACCTGGCAGGGCTTAGCCCAGGGCAGCCTGGGGGTCTCAGGTGAGGAAGCAGTCTCAGTATATGCCTGCCTGTGTGCGCGAGAGTGTGGTGGTCCCCTCACCACTGAGGGGCCCCCAGGCAGGGGAAAGGGGTGCAGGGAGGGTCTGCCCGAGTGTTCCCAGACAGCTAGATCTTGCAGATGTGCATGTCGTTGGTTCAGCGCTCTTCGGGGTTCGGAGAGAGCAGGTGGAGTGGCCAGTTGCTCCTGTGTTCAGGGAGCAGGTCAGGCCCAGGGCAGAGGAGAGGGCCTCTTATCCATTCCTGAGAGCTGTCGCAGGCGCCTTCCCTGCTGTGTACCTTCTGGCCTCTAGGATGCGCAGGGTCACCTCGACTTTGAGCTGGGAGGTCAGGAGTGCAGGGAACCTGGGGAGCGGGTGGAGTTAGTGGGGCTGCTCCTTTCGTCTTGCTTGAGGACTGTTGTCTGTGTTGCAGGAGCGTGGGCCATGGGCTTGGGTGTAGAGGAAGAAAGGAGAAGGGAACAGCTGTATGACTTTTTAAATGAAACAAATGCTTTGAGGCAGTGTCTCACTATGTACTCCAGGCTGGCCTTGAACTTACTGGATAGTGCAGACTGGCCTTGACTTTGCAGCAATCCTCCTGCCTCAGCCTCCTGAGTGCTAGGGTTACAGGCTTGTGCCCCCCCACCCAGCCTTTTAAAAACAGTTGGCATTTTTTATGCTGTCGTGGTAAACATGCACAACAGCCTGTTTCCTCAGCTGTTTTAAGTGCACACTTCAGGGGTCCTAAGCAATTCTTACACTGCTACGCGGCAGTCTTGCACCCAGAGTGTTTGATCCTGCAAACTGAAGCTGTGGGGTTTGGTCTGCTCCCCGCCCCAGCCCTGGCATCATCTGGTCCAGGAACCTCACATATGTACAATCATTCAGCATTTGCATCTGCCCAGCCCTGGACTGAACCTAGGGCCTTCACACTGAGTAACGCCCCTAGCCCTTTAAATTTTGAGACTGGGTTTTGCTAAATTGCTAAATTGCCCAGGCTGGCTTTGAACCTCCTGCTGTCCTCCCTCCTCAGCCTCCCAGAGTGCTGAGATTACAGGCGTGCACCCCACATGCAGCTCTGACTGGCTTGTTTACCATGTCCTTGAGGTCACCTGTGGCATAGTGTGAGTCAGGGTCGCCTTCCCTCTTACAGCTCAGGAACAGCCGTTACATGTGTGACTCATACTCCATCTGTCTGTGTGTCTGAATTTGAGCCTGTCCCTCGGCTGCCCTGGACAGCGTTGATGTGAATGTGGTTCATTACTGGTTTAGACCCCGAGTTGGACTTTCTGTCTGTGGACCTGGTCGTGCAGTCGCTGGGTCACAGGGTGATTCTGGTTAATGTTTGGAGGAGCTGCCATACTGTTCTCCACAAGCACAGTTGCATGACTCGAAAAGTGGCATATTTTCAACACATTTAGGGCAGTGTCTGGCATAAATGGCTATGAAGACTGTGGTGAGGAGGTATGAGACTCCGGGAAGGCTTCTAACGGCCCTGTCTTTCTCATTCTTGCTTTCCGCTGTGCCAGGCCCACACTTGGCAACCATCTGGAAGTAGGGTAGCAGGGGAGGTGCTGAACCGCCCCCCACACTGGAACCCACCACACCCGTTCTTACACTGCTTGCTCTCTTCTTTTCCCCAAGTGAAACGCAATTTCCAAGGATGACTCACTTCCTCTCCAAGGAGCGCCTGCTCTGAGCTGAATGCTTTTTGGTTTGCCCTGTGCATGAGGAGGGTGTCTTAGGATGATGTGGAGGCAAAAGCCACAGAGCTGCTGTGAGGGGTTTGGCAGGGATCATGAAATGTGAGGGTTTTGGAGGGGTCGTGCCCCTTGAGGTTGTGGGCCCTGCTTTACAGATAAGAAACAAAGCAAGCTTGCAGGAAAGGAATGTGAAAGATGATGGTTCCAAGGATGCCGAGCCTCAGAGGACTGAGCGCTGTCCGTGCCGTGGACAGTTCACATTCCCCTGCGTGTGTGTGTGTCCTGGGTGCCTGGATGGTGCCGTGGCTTCCTTTCCCTGTTGCGGAAACTGACTGAGAATCATTCCTGTTCTTCTGCCGTGTGTTAAAAGGCGGGGTGGGGTGGGGACAAAATGAGGGCCCTTTAAACAGCTTTGGGGAGCTCTGGACATTGTTCAAAGCTGGACCCTCCGTCGCCCTGATAGCGAGGGCTTGCCAGTTCCCATTGCGACACACATTGCAATGTGCCTCTTCCTGAAAGTGTCTTCTCAAGGTCAGCCCAGCTGGCTGCCCTCACCCCCTTGACCTCCTGCCAGGGCCCTGCAGTGACCTGTGGCTGCTGTCACTCAACTGTCCTGCTCATCTACAGCCCAGGACTGGCAGGAAGTGTGGAATTGTGTTCTTGGCCCAGAGACCAGGACCAGCATGTGCTCCTCAAGCTCCACTGCACACAGAACAGAGCTTGGCATCCTCCTGTTACCGCTACCCCCAAAGCTCCTGCTCACAAGTCCTTCCTTAGGCGGATGAAGAGTCCTCAGCCTCCTCCCCCAGACCCACAGATGCCCACCGTTCTCCAGGCTCTGAGCAGAGGCTCCACCCTCTCCTCCCAGGGTGAATTCTCCAACGCAGTTCTTGACCCCTTCAGCCTTCTTTCTCTTCCTTTGTACTTTTTTGTTTAACTTTTACTTTCTCAGACCCTCAGTGCTTCCTTCTTTGACTCCTTCCCTGCAAAGTGTGAGCACACACAGGCTGAAATACCAGGGGCAGCATGAGAGGGAGCAAAACAAAGCGCTCTGGCTGCCATTGCAAGGCCTGCCTCACCCTGCAGGTGAACTCGGTCCCCCAGGCAGGCCTCCCTGAGTCCCTCAGGTGAGCAGGCAGTCAGGCCTCCTAACCTCTGTCCCTTCCCTTTCTTCTAGGACTTGGGCCATCCCACATCGGCTCTGAGGTTCCCTGCTCATCTCCAAGGGGGAAGAGAGCGAGGGTCCCAGCAGAGTCTTGGGAAGCCTGGGAGTGCTGCAGATGGGATATAAATACCTAGCCCTGAAGGTGGCTGAGGGTCTGCACCCTACATCCTGTTCATGCCTTTTTGTGCTTCCCTTCACTCATCTCAGAAAGCAGATATCCCCCTCTGCGGGGGTCTCTCACCGTGTGGGCTGCAAATGCTCAACCCTCCTTCTGGGTCGGTCTACCTATGGTCCCCAGAGAACAGCTTCGGGCTGTCCCACAGGGAGATGGAGGCAGAGCTCACTGCCTTCCTGATATCAGCTCCTTCCCTGGGTTTCTGCTCAGGGCCTCAGCTCATGGGCCTCATTACTAGAGGGCTTTGGGGTGCATACCCTTTGACAAGTCTGTAGCACCCCTCTTCTCTGTTAGCTCCTTCCCTTCCTTAGCTCAGTCTTGCTCTCCTCTCTATGCCCAGTGAAACCTTGTGGGCCAGGTGGGCCGTGCTCCCCTTTCCCCGACACCTGTCATAGTATGGACTGCAGGAGCCCCTCATTGCCCTCGTTATTTACAGAGTGGAATGTGTGCTGGTCTCAAACAGCCTTCAGTTCACATGCAGCCCCAGGACACTCATGCCCATGGCAGCCCCATCAGAACCTCTGAAGTGGTCGTGGTTGGAAAGGAAGTGCTACTTGAACAAGCATCCTGGACCCCCAGGAAGAGCTGACCAGACCATATGAGATAAACAGGTTTCTGTCCAAGTCCACGCTCCTGCCAGGGAGAGAGCCCAGCCACCCTTGCTGTCAGGCAGAAGAGCTGAGCCACAGGCAATGACGAAGCAGCCAGGGGACAGGGTGTCCCCCAAGATTGCTGCAGTTTTAGGAATAGGACCCAGGGCCCTGAGAATATGAGGTAAGCACTCAGCTCTGAGCTGCAGCCCAGCCCTTTATACATACAGAATTTTGAGACAGGGTCTCACTAAGTTGCTTATGCTAAACAGGTTCCCTCAGCCTCCTGAGTAGCTGGGATCACAGGCATGTACCACTGTGCTGGCCAGGTCCCTGCTCCGAACATCTTGCTCCATTCCACTGCATGCATCCTTAGATTCCTTCTGTATTTGGCCCTAGCAGAAGGCCCTGTCTGCTCAGCCTGGCTGGTTCTCAGGTTTTCCTGGGTGGGCAGTTGCTCTCCCTGCAGCCTCTGGGAAGTCAGGCTCTGTGCATCCCACTCACTCTAGTTTCTGCTGTGGTGGTTGGTGCAGGGCTGGGATGAGATGTGGGGCTCAGTGAGTGACAGTGAACCTGGGGAAGACTTGGGAGGTCCATACATGCTGCAGAAAGGCCTGGGTTGTTGGATTATCTGAGGAATGGGGTAAAGAGGAGTGGGAGTCGGAGGGAAGCATGACGGTGACAGTTTGTGCCTCAGTGTGGGATGACACCTGGGTGTGACCTTGGCCTTCTTTAGGTCAGAAGTTCAGGTCCAGTGGAGCTGAAATTCTGCTCAGGTCTCATAAAGCGGAAGCCAGGGTGCTCCATGCTGGGTCCTCTGCACGGCTTCAGTTCCTTGAGGTTGTGGGGCTGAGCTGCCTGTCTCCTGGCTGTCACTCAGCTCTTGGCCATGACAGCCCTCACCCAGGGCCTCGTGCTTCCAGGATCTTCTGGAAGAGTCCTTTCAGGGACTTACCTGGTAGGTCAGTCCACCAGGGGTAACCTTTCTGTAAACTAACATATAGTCAACTGCTTTGGGACTTCAGTGAATCTGTAAAAACCCTTTCTGTCCAAATAGGTGCCGATTCCTTGTTGCTATAGCAAAATACCTGAGACTGAGCAGTTTGTAAGTTTACTTTGGGTTATGGTTCTGAAGGCCAAGACCAGGAGCATGGTGCCAGGGAACATGGTGTTGGCTGCTCCTTCCTGGCTGCCATGACATGAGCAGCTCTGCTCCACCAGGCCTTTCCAGCACGCTGTTGCTGTTTGCTCCCAGCCAACAGCCGACCATGGACGGAAACCTCTGAAACCATGAGCCAAACAACCCTCTCCTCCTCAAATTACAGTGTCGGGTGCTGCGTCCCAGGAAAAGGAAAGTGACTGTAACTGGGGGCCATTGTGAGTGTGGGAGAAGAGACTGGGTGGATGCATTGCTTGGCGATCTTCCTCACACAGCAGCTGATCCCTTTGTAAGAGCAGAGCTCACCCTGTTGCAGAAGGCTCTGCCCCATGTCCGGGTGCTTCCCATGAGGTCCATCTCCCACAGCAGGCACAGAAATCAAGCCTCAACCCGAGTTCTTGGGGGACAAGACAAGTCACGCCACAGCAGAACATGGACAGCCCATCATGCATACTGGGGGATCACATAGTGGGGCAGGAGTCTGGGGGCCATCCTGCCTTCCACCATGAGTATGCATGTGTGTGTGTTTGTGCAGGTGTTGAGCCTCTAGGCTCAGTCTTTGAAGTTATAAAAAATTATTTCAATTTATAAATTCATGGAGTGCAATGTAGTAATTCAATACATGTATGGAGTGTGTAAAGTAACGATCTGCTCAAGGGTCATCAACATTTCTGTCTCCTGAAACATTTAAACATGTTTTGATTAGCAGTCATAGTCGTCCATGTTTATGGGGTGTGCTGTGATATTTCAGGACATGTATGCAATATTTGCTGGCCAAATCGGGTTAGTTCACGTTTCCATCTGCTATCTTCTCTTGGTGTCTGGAGCCTCCCGACGCCTTTCCTCACTCTGCACAGAGTATGGTAGGTGATTGTGAGCTGTGGTCCTCTGGGAGCTGTAGAATCGTGGAACTTGTTCCTCCTCCCTGGCTATGTCTGGTCCCTGACTCCAACCTCCCACTCTTCTTCCCCAACCCTTCCCAGCCTCCTGATGACATAGTACAGTCCGATTGGCATTTTAGAAACCCCACATGTGAGCACTTGCTTCAACAGCACATATGCTAAAGAATATTCACACACAAGAGAGAATATATGGTGTTTGTCCTTCTGCTTCTGAATTTATTTCACTTAATAATGGCTTCCAGTTCCAATGTTTGTTTCAAATGATATATTTCATTCTTTTTAAAATGCATGAATATATGAGAAACTGAAAAAATGGAGATAAAGTGTTTGTAAATGGGGAGGGGAGGGGGTGAAGGGAGGGCAGGGACAAGGGGAAAAAATGAGAACCAAGACCTGTCATGTAAAGGTACGAGATTCCAATAATGAATGTAACTGTACTGCATACCTAGATTGTACCAATAAACTCAATAAAAAGGACAAAAAAATGCATGAATAAAACCCTATTATGCGTGGGTGCCCTGTTATCCATGCATATGTTGATAGGCACTTAGACTGGTCCCTAGCTTAGCTATGGTGAATGGTGCCATGCAAACATGGGCATGCTGGTATCTGTGTGTGATTTCATTTCCTTGGCTGCATACCCAGCAGTGTGAGTGCAGGATGATATGCTGGTTCTATTTTTAGTTTCTCGGGGAGCTGCCATACTGTCCTCCACTGTGGCTGTACTAACCCTGTTCCCGCCAACAGGGTATGAGAGTTCCCTTCTCTCACATCCTTGCCAACATTTGCTATTGTCTTTCTGATAATAGCCATTCCTACAAGGGTGAGATGATATCTCATTGTGGTTTTTTTGGTTTTTTGAGACAGGGTCTCACTATGTAATTGAGACTGACCTGGAACTCACTATGTAGCCCAGGCTGGTCTCGAACTCACAGCGATCCTCCTGCCTCAGCCTCCCGAGTTCATTGTGGTTTTGATTTGCATTTCCCCAGTGGCTAACAAAATTAAACATTTTTTTCATACATTTATTGGCATTTTAGATTTCCTCTTATGGGAAGTATCTATTTGCATCTTTTGTCCCCTTAAATTTTTTTTTTTTGTTATTGAGTTTTTAAGATTCCTTATGTATTCTGTTTTTCTTTTTTGTGGTGCTAGGGTTGGAACCCAGGGCCTTGCATATGCTAGACCAGTGCTTTGCCACTGAGCTACACCCACAGCCCTGTAGAATGGACCTTACTCCATCGTCAGACGAAGTTTGCAAAATATTTTTCCCATCCTGTAGGTTGTCTCATCACTGTTGATTGTTTGCTGTGTGGAAGTTTTTCAGTTTGTTATAATCCCGTTTATCTATTTTTACTTTCATTTCCTGGTGTCATATCC
This sequence comes from Fukomys damarensis, assembly GCF_012274545.1. Classification (NCBI taxonomy): domain Eukaryota; kingdom Metazoa; phylum Chordata; class Mammalia; order Rodentia; family Bathyergidae; genus Fukomys; species Fukomys damarensis. Next base: position 72,565,497 of record NW_022900913.1, on the reverse strand, counting down.
CGAAATTCACTTGCCTGACCCAGAGTCTTGAAGTGTTTCCTTTTTTTTTTTTTTTTAATAATAGCTTTGTACTTTCAGGTTGGTCTTTGAAGTTTTGAAGTACATTGATTTTATCTCATCAGGTTATTCTAGATAATTGAAAGGATTCTACTGTCTAGCAAATATTCCTCAGAGAAAACAAAGACCACTCATACATGCTGTTTCCACTTCTAATAGTTTCTTAAGTTTAATGCTGATTGGTTTGAGAAAAGGAAGCTTCTGGTTGACCAAATTATATTAAACTGAAAGTAGTTTGTTTTGACTTATTTGGAATTTAAATATATAGGAGTAAACATGTAAAAGCTTCATGCTGGTTCTGCACCATGGGATGCACATATTGTACAATTTCATTCTTCTGTTATTTTGTCTAAAAACTAGGTGTCATATTCTCAACAAGAAGGGATATAGCTCCCCCACGAGTGGACAGGCTCTCTGGTCAGGGTTGTGACTCAGCCCTACCTGCCCCTCACCACTCCCCATGACTCCCGGATGTCTCTGTAGGCCCCATGGCCATGGCATGGCCTTGGAAGGACCCACAGGACCCACATAGCTCTTTTTGGAGAGCCACAGTGTGTCCTCAGCTGCTCTTGGGAGATACTTGCCCACCCACCTGCCTGCATCACACTGGATTTTCCTGTCAAGAGAATTTCTCTAAAGCCAGAAAATCCACATGGCTGTGCTCTCTAGAGAACCTGATGATAAGCAGGAGATAAACAGTGCTGGTCTTCTGCAGGAGTCTTCTGCAGGACTCCTGTGGCTGGGGGTCCCATCCCAGCTCTGCTTTCTGTTGTGTGACCCCACTCCCTGCTCCAATGGCCACAGATGAACAGGATTTGCTTCTTGCAGGAGGAGAGTAGGCTGTGAAGCAGAGAAAGACAGAGGGCACACAAGTATTCATTTCCCAAAGTCATGCATTAAAAATTTAAATGAAAAGTCTTATGAAATTATTGATGTAATAATGAGGGGCAGCAGAGGTGGTCAAACAGTGCCTGACCTCTCTGCCTGTTTGGGGCTGCTTCACCACAGGCTCCCTTTGCATGGGCAGCCACAGATGCTCCTCAGGGAAGGGACCCCAGGGTCCCGAGACGCTCCTCTGCTTTGTCACATCCCACATTCCTTCAAGGGGAGGGGACTGCAGGCCACCCTGCCCGGGGCTCTGGGGTCTCGTGGCACCTTGCCACCCCATTCCCACAAGGGTGATGCAAAGACCCACTCTGTGAGGTCAGGTGAGACTCTGCCCACCCCATGCCTCCCAGAAACCTGCTGGCCTCAGGAACTGATATCGCAGCTTCGGCCACAGGACAGCAGGGTCTGCATGGCTGCATACCTGTGCCCATGGCGCACACTCGTGTGTTCTGTGTGTGATGTGGGGAGGGGGCTGTGCTCATGCCTGCAGGTCTGTGAGGCCTGTGTGCACACGCATGCCATGTGCATTTGACGGTATTGGTGGGTGTCTGCAGGAAGGGCTGTTCCTCTATGCAGACAGACTACAGTCCCTGATCTTGTCCTCCCTCTGCTTGGTTTATGACCCCCACGGCGCCAGCTGTCTGGCTCGGCTGCCTTGCTGGACACCTTTGCTCCTCTGCAGCGCTTCATTATTTTTAAGTGCTGGGATGCCCATAGGAGAGGGGCTGGAGTCCGTCTCAGATTATTTTTAATAACAGAATTCTCGAGGGACCAGGAAAACCATATGTTGACATTGACAACCTTTTTCCATTTGTAAAGCAGACTCCACTTTTAACATTATTTAGCATGTCACCCTTCCAGCTCCCGTTTAATCATCCTTAACATGGACCCACAGGCAGGCAGGCGTAGATCCTCTGTGGGAAGGTGAGGTGACCAGGGAGGGGCTGCATGGGACTGGAGGATGGCAGGGATCCTGGCCCAGGGTGAGAAGGAGGAAGACCTGGGTCCAGGTCCAAGGTTCAGGCCCTCCTCAGACACATCCTGACCCTTTCTGCTGGTCTTCCTGGCTCCTCATGGCTCAGTTTGATCCAGTAAATGCACCAAGCATCTGCCAGACATGATGTCAAGCCTGCGTGTATGCGTATTTGTGGGCATTGAAATACAATACAGGTGTACATTTGTAAAGTTTAAGCACATCGGATGGCCTTTCTTCTGTCTTCAAATGTGGGTGTGAGAGAGCTTCCCAAGTCCTTTTGAACTGTGTGGTGAGCTGGGCTTTCACACATCCTGATGTGGGTGTCACCACCATGCAGACTCCTTCTGCCTGCCCACGGCTTTGTCTCCTGAGAAGGGGCACATGGTTCAGATTCCTAGGGATCACTTTGTACCTCTTTGGGCCTGGTGTTGAACTTCCCTGTGATGCCTGTGTGGAGCATGCTGTGCAATATCTGGGTACAGCTAGAAATTCTTTCTTGGAAGCCTACACAGCCCCTCTATCCTGGTGGCACCAGGAGGTGGGATGGATGGACTTGGGAGCTCTCCGAGCTCTGATAGGGTCATGGGACAGGGTCACAGTCACATGCAGGCAGGACCCAGGGTCCAAGCCCCAGAGCTGGTCACCCTGGACTGGGGCATGTGTGCCAGTTCCTCCAAGGACAGGGTTGGTGGTTTTCTGCCAAGTGGAGGGAGGGAGAAAATGGGTGAGAACGTCACATCCTTGCAGAGGGTTGTCCTTGGGGCTGGCTTTCCCAGATGGCCACACTTCTTGCTTGCTTCCTTGGATGACCTGGGGATCCAGCTTCCCTCATTGTGCTGCCATGGGTGGTGCTCTTGAAACTCAGCTTCTATTTTCAGGGGGACGTGGACCAAGCCTCTGGTGTCAGGCAGTCTTCTGTCACTGTAATGGATACCTGAGTCTGGGGACCTTATAAAGGAAAGAGGTTTATTTATCTCACAGTCCCAGTGGTTCAGGGGTGTGGTGGCCACATTAGTGGCTCTGTGAGATCCCATGTGGGTGGCATTGTGGTAGCAGTGGTGTGATAGGGAGATTGCAAAGCATGTGGACAGGGAACCAGTAGGAGCTCTGGCTTGCTCCTTCATGTCAACCCTTGCAGAGCTCACCAGGAGAGATCCACTCACCCTTCCTCCCAGGGCAGTGCCTTCAGTGGTTATATCCTCACCTTTAGGCCAGTGGTGGGAACTTATGGCATGCATAGAGCAGCAGGCTGTTTGTATCATTGAAAGCTGTAAAAGGTTCACCATCACTGAACTAGACCATGTTACTGCTGCAGCCCCAGCTCCTGACCCCCCAGCTGAGTCCCAGGGGTGTTCTGTTGGATTGCCTGGCTCGAGGCTGGACCTGCCTCTGGCTCATGCAGGTGGCTCCTGACTGCTCCTCCTCTTCAGGACCCGTTCCTTCCCAGGGTCCTCCTGGGCCTGGTTCCAGATCAGAAGTTGTCCCCACGGTCTCAGCCAAACTCTTAATTTATCTGAACCTTCCTTCCTCATGGGACCTGCAGGCACCAGTGCTGGGCTCTGTGTTGCAGGGGTTTGGAGAGAGAGACTTGCTGGGGCCTGAGGCCATTCTAGCCTGAGTAATCTCTCTTCCAACTTGTCCTTAAAATACACAGGAAAGTACAGAAACGATCCAATGCCAGGGAACAGTGTCAACAATTGCTGGCCTTGGAGTGACTTCCATTGTCTTCAGGAGCACAGCGGAGGCTTGGTTGGCCTGAGGCAGGAGAGGCCTTGTTGGCTCCAGTCAGATCTCCAGTAGTCACCATGCCCTGTGCAGGGGACGCTGCTGCTGTGTGCCTCTCTGGACCTCGTCTCCTACCTGTGTGTAATATGGGGAGGAGGAGCAGACAGATCATCTGGAATGCTGGCTGCCATGGTCCCCAAGGAGCATGCTGCAGGCAGTGCCATGAGTGAGCCCCGCTACTCTATCTTCTTGCACAGTATATCTGGTTTAAGAGGACCAAGCCCTCCCCTTATTCATGAGGGTGTGTAAGTTCCTCAGTTTGGAGGGGAACTGAGTGTCCAGCCCAGGGGACTAGAGCTGAGGGCTTGACACCATTGCAGTGATACCTGGGCCTGAGCAGCTCTCCTTCCAACTATGCTTGCAGAGGCCTTCAGCCGTGGAGCCAGGGCAGATGCAGAGGGGCTTGTGCTGTGTCTTCCATCCACAAGGTGTAAGGGCTGAGTATACAGAAAAACCAAGCCAAAAGACATGCCCTGAACCAAGCTCACTGACTATAGCTGGAAATAAAACTTTTTGAAATACTTATTTTTAAGAAGAAATAAGCAATGGTCTAAAGGTCTATATTTCTTGTTCCCAGTGAACTAGAAAGATAAACATGGTGTTTAGAATTGCTCAAGGTGGAGAAAGGCCAGCAGGCTGGGATGTAGCCTCAGATGAGAAAGAATCAGGGACCCCAGCACCAGACATGGATGTGCACGCAGTTGCACTGGGACTCAGGTCTCCATGCTGGAGCCTGCATCTCCATATCAGCACCCAGATGTCCACGGTGGTGTGAAGGACAAGCTAGCCAAAACATGCTCCAGCAGGCCGAGTGGACCTGGGTGGCTCTTAGAATCCCCAGGAAAAGGATGGAGGAAGAAAAAGCAGTAATGAAAAGACAGTAGTTCCAGAGGTGAGTAAGAGGAGAGCAACCTGAGGGCAATAGGCCTCTTGTGAGAAGAAATAAAAGCAAGTGGAGAGAAGCAGTAATCAAAGGTAACATTGGAGAGCTGGAAATAAGCTTCATTCAGAGTTTGACTTACAGAATGGCATCCAAGGCAAATTTGTTAAAAAACAACTCAAATAAACCAACAAAGTTACGTCTTTATCAGTGATGAAAGTGCATAATTAATTAGTGATGGGAAGAAGGCAGAAGAGCTTCCAGGCAGACAGCAGCTGTTCCTCAGGAGGAGCCAGCCACCAGCTGCAGACCCAGCACAGCAGTGAGTTGTGGAAGACATGGGGCAAATCCCAGTTTTCAGGGAAATCACATGTAGGACCCTCTAATAAATTCTCTACAAGGCAGCAAAACATATCAGGCTCTGGGTTGATGTTCCACCTCCTATTGCCAAGCCCAAGAAGACATCAGCCTCGAGGTCTGCCCTGGACGCTGAAGCTGCCATTGGAATGAAGGCCAGAGAGACATAATGCCCAGGACTGTGACTTGACATCAACGTGGATGGCTCTGGACCAAGACATGGTCTTGAAGCCAGGGAAGGTGTGACAGGTCACCTCGTGGGCAGCCAGGAAGCAGAGGAAGGGACAAGAGAGGAAAGGCTGGGACAAGAGAGACTTCCGGGGCCTGGACTCATGACTGCCCACTCCTAGAAGCTCCTCCATCTCCACCTGAACACTGATGCATGGGCACCAAGCTTCCTCAGTGGCTTCTGGGAACATATCACCCTCTGTGCTGTGGTGGGGCAGGCTAAGGGGGTGGGTGGGAATGCTGGGCCCCAGGAGAGGAGGTGCAACAAGAGCGCTGGTCATGGGTGGAGGTGGGCTCATGGGGTCCTTGCTTGGAGACACAGAGCTGCTGATGGCAGGCAGGGAGGAAGCAGGAAAGTCCCTGCTTGGGCTGAGCCACCCTGGAGAAGCATGTTGGGTGGTGGGGGGGTGGGTTGGGCATTGGTACAGGTGAGGCCTGTGTAGTCTTTGGGATGGCCAACTAGGGACAGGGTGTGGGTCTACACTCCTTGTCACAGGAAACAGTCCTGGGTGACATGTTAGGCTGTGGGAGTTGAGGAAGGCCCAGCCTAGGTTCAAAGTCACCCTGGAGGAGGAGGGTCCAGTTGGGAGCCTAGAGGGATGGCAGCATGGGCGACATTGTCAGTTCATTTACTTTCAGCTGGAAATGTACGGCTTCTAGTGACAGAGACCAAATACAACCATGGTTGAAATCAGATAGAGGGGCTTCCCTACCCTGGTCATGTGAAATGGATGGTTGCTCAAGGCCCTCACAGAGGCCTCTCAGATACGGGGGCAGAGACATTTTTGTCTTTACATTTTGCCACCCCGAGCATGTGACTAGTCTTTGAGGTCAACTCTGAGTCTGTGATGGCTGCCAGAGCTCCAGACAGCACTTCCGTATCTTCATACTTAGGAAGAGAAGGGACAGAACAGTAAGGAAGGCTACTGGCACTTGTTAGTCTTGGTCCTAACCTGCTTCCTGGGACACCCTATTCACAGCTTCCACTCCATTTCCATGGCCATCTGGGTGCAGGGGAGGCTGCACAGCACAGGTTTTCTGATGCTCACAATCTTCACAGCAGAAATTGGAAGTTGTGGTTCCTTATTCCTGTGTGCATTATTTTACCCATGAACTGTGTAAGCGTGTGTGTGCGAAGTCTCATGCTTGGGCTGCACACCTGGGCAAGGGAGGGAGGGTGGCCCCGGATCTGTGATCAGTGCTGGCCCCAGCGGTGAGGCCTGGGGTATGAGGTACCCTTGTGTGGTGTGCAGGACCTGTGAGCAGGACATGGAGCTCTGCAGGGTCCCTGGCAGGCTCACAGGCCTCAGGCTTGCTGACTGTGGCCTTGTGCAGGAAGCTTCAAGACAATGAGACTCTGGGCCCCGCCTGCCGCCCTGGGAGATTTCCCCTGGGGGTTGCAGAATGTTTACTGCGGCAGCCTCGCCCTTGATTTATGAAGTACCTTAAAAATAGTTCTTACCTAGAGATAAAATATGGTCCTGATTCTTCGGGTACAATGACCATTGTGCTTGTCGATGACTTCAGCTACAGTTGTTTGAGACACGTATTATGTGCATCCAGAACACTTAATAAAACAGTCTCCCCAGCCAGCCCCTGGTTTCTGAGTGGAACTTTCTCTAGAGGGACAAGGAAATGGTTCCTGTCTTACCTGTAACAGGTGATGAATGAAATTATCCTGATTACACAGTCCATGGTTACCTGTGCCCCAGACCCAGGACACCATTGTTCCCACCGTTGACCTGGTGGGAGCTGTACTTCCTTTGTGTGGCTTAGTGCCTGCCCTAATGTGCTCAGTTTCTACATCTGCAGGAGCAGACAGGCTGTGCTTCCAACACCAGCTCTGCTCCACATGAGAAGCCCGGGATGCCCATCTCCTGTCAGGTCCTAGTCCTTTGCTTGCTCCATGTACAGCTGCAAGAGACTGGGATGCAGAGCCTGCTATACATCGTGGATGGCACGGGGCACAGTCTTGGTGTCCTGTGCGCCATGGGCTTGGACAGCTGTCTAATGACCTGTGCCCTCACCCTAGTGTTACACAGGCACTTCGCTGCCCTAAACTCTCTGCTCTTCCCATCTCTTCACTGTCTTGGCAGCTTTGCCTTTTCTACGATGCCACTGAGTTAGTGGTGTTCGACCACCTTCCCTCCATATCTTTTTGGGGCTTCCTAGCTGTTTTTTGATTCATGTTGAATAGCAGTCTTCATCTGGGGGAACAGTGCCTTCATCCACTGCTGCAGATGTCTTGCTGGCTTCCAGGATTCTGCAGTTATGAAGAAGGCTGCTGTAAACATGAAGTGAGGAATTTTTAGTATCACTTTCTTCATCAGCCACACATAGGGGTTTGGGAAGCGTTGGAGCTGGCCAGACACACAGAGTGCTCACATTCCCAACACACTCCTAACCTGTTTCTGGCTACAGTGGTTACTGTGTCCTTTGCTAACAATAGGCAGACATGAGACTCAGCTGTAGGGTCTCCTCCCTGGGGAGCCACCGGGTCAGAGATAATGTGAGTGTCCAGAGGAGAGAGCGCGGACAGAGAATGGCCCCGGATGGCACAGTTTGTACTTCTCAGATGGGAGTATGGAGGGAGGGAGGAGGAGGCTGGGGGTGGACTTAGTTCATGGACCTAACATCAGGGACCAGCTGGCACCTGGTCTATAACATGAGCCCTGCAAGCTATAGTCAAGAAGTCAGTGACAAGTCATGAGAAACGTCACAGCATGAAGGGGTGGGAAGGAGCCTGATGTTCAAGGTTGGGGCCCTGGAAGTGGCCTCATTGTCTCCCAGGGCAAGGGATACAGTCGGGGGAAGCCTGGGCTCCTAGCCTGGTGGGTTAGACTCCGGGGATGACTCCCCCCAGGGCGTTCACTCAGCTCTGAGCCTCTGTGGAGAGAGGTGCTCAGCACACCACACAGGGCTGTGGGGCTTTGATGCATCATGGCTGTGAGGAACTTGGAGGTGCCTGCCAGCCTGGTGGGTGCTTTTGTAGCAGGCTGCCGGGGTGGGGGGAGGGCCAGCCTAGTATCACTTGTCCTGGGAGCCACTGCCCAGGGCAACTGGTCCACTGTTACTAAGGTGCCCTTGGCTGCATCTGAAATCCATCTCCTCAGCAAACGCCAAGCACAGAGGACCTGGAGGTCTCTAGCAGCCGTGGGGACATTTTGAGACATGTGACATGACTGCAGGTGCCCCCAGCCCAATGTATGAAGGGAAATGCTAGGTCAGCAGTTGGACCTAAGCCTGGGACAGTAACAGGGTGGCATCTTCTGATTTGTGGTTCTCACTATGGTGCCTGGCAGTGAGTGAGATCAACACACTGCAGAAGTGTGCCCAGGAAAAGATAAGAATGCAAAATTTTGTCCACTCTCTACTGAATGCTTGCCATTTTCCTATGATCATGAAGTTGAACCACCACCAGTCAGGGACTGTACCACACAGACGTGGGTCCAGAACCAGGTCCTTTACCTGATCCATGTCTTGTGCTCAGTCTGTGTCCACCACAGGTCCAAGGGCACACGGAGGCTCAGGCTGTCCCCAGAGAGTGGTGCTGTGTGAGCAGCAGGCACCTCATCTGCAGGTGACACCGTGGGAGGCAAAAACACAGCCTTGCTGAGAAGTACAGGAAATCTGGCAGAAAGGTCTTAAGAGCATTTTCAGCTACAAATCCACAAGTTCAAGTTGCCGTGGAAACATGAGAGGGCAGAATCCCCAGAGATGGGCTGACGGGTCGCTCTGGGCAGGAGGAGGCGTCAAGTAGGTGAAGCAGCTGTCTTGAACAGGGCTGGAGGAGCTGTGGTGGAGTAGATGAACTGCACGTGGGCAGGGAGGGAGACACTGAGACCTTCCCATGGAGGGCAGCAGGCCAATGGCATGGCAGCTTGTGGCAGGGTCCCACGTGCAACTCGGGAACAGCAGGCGACCAGGGAGGCATCAGGCCAGGGCCACCTGGGGCCTTGTGGCAGAACACATTGGGGAGTGGATGATTCCTTCCAACCTACCAGAGGGTAAAGAGCCAGCAGAGCCAAGGTGGCAGGCACTTGCCCTGGGAGGAGAAGGAGGGAGGAAGGAAATGGGAAAGAGCTAGGAATTCAGGAAAGGACAATGCTGAGTCTGGCAATGGGAAGGTTATTTCAGGGTGACAGAAAGAAAACAGAAATCTTAAGAGCAGAGGCCAGGCTGATAGGGAAAGGAGAAAAGAAATGAAAGTAGAAGGTAATTTAATGAACCCTAGGAGGGAAGGACTGCATGCACTGAGGACAGGAGCTCTCTGAAGGACTGAGGCAGCCCTGATCCGTGGGCTTCGGGTCAGAGTTTTGCTGTAAAATTGAGTTGTGCTTGGCTGCTCTGGGGCGGAGGGCAGCAGGCAGTAGAGAGGCTTAAGGAGAGCCCCGGGTCTGAGAGGGTTCTGGGCAGAGAGGAGGTAGCATCACCGTGAGGCGATAACTGACCCGAGATGCGGTTGCAGGGCATGTTGCTGTGACGTGAAGGTCAGAGGAGCTCTCAGGTGTTTCCCCAGCAGGCAGGAACCACAGAGTCACCGGGGCTGGGGGGGTGGTCAGGATCACTCTGGTAAGGCCACCTCCTATCTCCTCCTGTGCCTCCCCAACTCTTCCCCTGGAGCCCCGGTCATAGGTTGGTGTGTGCTCATGGTGGGCGGCAGACAGGACGGGCAATGTCTGCAGGAGCACCGAGGTGGTGTGGGCTGGATGAGGGCAGAGCAGGGACCCAAGGACATTGGCCTTGGTCTTGTAAGTGTTGGGGTTACACTGAGGCCAGACTGCTGTACCCGCAGAAAGCAGCATGGCCCCTGCTTCAGACACAGTCCAGGTGAGGCAGGGTAGAAGAAATAATGATAGGTAGAAAGGAGACAAGGAAAAGCATAATCTTAAAATTTACTCTTTTTTTTTTTTTTTCTTTTTGAGACAGAGTCTCACTATGTAGTTGAGACTGACCTGGAACTCACTGTGTAGCCCAGGCTGGTCTTGAACTCACAGAAATCCTCCTGCCTCAGCCTCCCAAGTGCTGGGATGGCAGGTGTGCACCACCATGCCCGGTTTAAAATTTACTCTTAATGAGAACTGCAGCTTTAGGACACAAACTCAGGGAAATTCTGAAGGGCCTTAAAGACCCTAAGCCATACACCAGCCTCTGCTTGGCCTTTGGGTAAACTGTGCCCCTCCTGCTAAGCATGACCTTGGGAAGCCACTGGAGAGTGGTGTCCTCCACTCCAGGGATGATTTCACCATGAAAATAATACTGAATTATATTGTATAGTTCTATGCATACGTGGTCAGATAAATGTAGTTAATTTATTTTGATTTTTATTTATAGTCATAAGAGAAATGGTCTATTTTTTACAGGGTTTTGAATTATGATTGTGGTAGCCTTACAAAACAAATTGTAGAAATTTCTAATATTTCCAAATATTGGCAAAGCCTGCAAAGCTAGAGTTCAAGTGGGTAAGTGAACCCAGAAGAGTAAACCCAAAGGAATCCACACCAGGGCCAGGACCGCCACAGGCAAACTTCTGAAAAGTAAAGAGAGAAACTTTGAAGCAGTGAGGGGGGATAGCTTCTCATTTCTTGAGTCACCAAAGGCAAAACTACAGAGGTCAGAAAGAAGTGAAGGTGATCAAGTGTAGAAATAAGAACTGTCGAGCTGTTGACTGTGTGTGGCTTGTTGTGGATATCCTGTAGGAACGAGGGAAAACCGGCATTCAAGATGAAGGAAAATGAAGAGAATTAGTGGCCAGCAGATCTGACCTCAAAGAATGGCTGAAGAAAGTTCTCTAGACAGGAAGTGACTAAGGAAGTGACTAAGGAAGTGGTCTGAGACGATCCGGAAGGAGGAATACGATGGGCCAAGGTGTGGTCAGATGAATGGGCTTCTTTTAAATTTTCTAATTTGTGTTTGAAATAGAAACAAAAATGACAACCTATGTGGTAAAAAATGCATGTCAAAGGATGTCAGTGGGAAGGGAAGGGAGGCCCTCGGGGACCCAGAACGCTGCCAGTAGCTATGGGGAGTAACTTTGCCAGAACTCATGTGGACAGAGCTGGCCCCCATGTTGGGAGACCATCCAGGAAAACATCTGAATCTTGCTAGGAACAGCAGGCTCTATGGCATTGTACTGACCCAGTTCCACCTTCCCTCCCCCACTCTGCCATTGCCTAGGAAACTGACAGCCCACAGCAAGCAGAAGCCAGCAGCCTGGAAGCCCCCCACCCCCAGGCCAGAATGAGACTGGCACTCCTCCAAGGCCCTCCCAGGAGCACAGCCACCACAGACCTGCTGAGCTTTCCCACTCGCAAGAGTTGTCCCTGTTTGATCCAAGGCAAGTCCTGTCTGGTGCCGCCAACCTTGTCCTTGGGAATTCATCAGAAGCCATCAGCAGTGACACAGATGGCTGTAGTGGTGAGAGCAGTTGGGGCAGACAACAATCTGACCCAAAACCTCAGCAGGACGAGCTGGGGAGTGAGGTGTCTGAAGCAGGCTAAGCATAGCCTCCGCACATTCCCGGACTCTCGGAGTTCTCTGCGTAGACAGGGCTGCACTCACTACCAGGCCACGCATGTTCTCACTTCTTGGTGACCTCAAGGCCCTGAGGAGTAGCAGGGGAGGGTGGAGGCAGAGTCCTCAGCTCTGGGGCTGAGTTTGGGATCAGTTTGCAGAATGCACGTAGAGCTCCTTGGCAAAGACTTGGAGACTCACCATCCAGGCTGTCAAAGAAAATCGACAGCCACTGGTGGCCACCAGGGTAACTGAGCAGGAGTTTGGGTCACTGAGTTCACAGTGCTAGTGCAGAAAAATTATCAAACAAACAGTAGCATCAGCTACAAAGAACAGTAAAAATTAATCCTGCAGAGTGGAGAGAATCTTATTTCCAGAGCAGCCACATTACAGTATTTAAATATTTGGTTTCACCATGCAAAGAAGCAGTAAAATATGATCCATGTATAGGGAGAAAAGCAGTCAGTGGAAATCGTGCACAGAAAGTCTATACTTGTATATTGTACTGAGACCTGAATTAGCTATTTACATGTTCAAAGCACTAGAGATACCACATCTGAAGCATGAAAATATGGGGTACATGTCCTACCAACTAGAGCACATCAATCATAGAAAAGAGCCAACAGAAATTCTGAAATTGAGAATGATAATATCGGAAATAAAGTTCACTGGTGAGGCTCAGCAGCAGATCTGAGTCTGTAGGAGAATTAGTGAATATAAAGACAGGTCAACTGAGAATACGCAGTTTCAGGAATGGAGAGGAGAAATAATGAAGACAAATGAACAGACCCTTTATGTGCATTAAGCACATAAAGTATGTGTAACGTAAGTCCCAGAAGGAGGGGAGGGGAGGGCACAGAAAGGAGATTAGGAAAAATAGTGGCTGAAAACTTCCCAAGTTTGCAATAAAGCCTTTATCTCTACTTCCAAGAAGCTCAGTGAACTGTAAGAATGATAAATTCAGAAAGTTCACCCCCAGACACATAATCAAACCATCAAAACTAGAGACAAAGAACCCTGAAGCAATGAGAGGGAGGTGGCTGCTCACATGGGGACCCCGGAGGACACGAACACTTGACATTTCATTAGAGATGGGCACACTGGGCATGATCCTGAGAAAAAGCCAAGTGAGAGTTTCACACAGGGCAAAATCACGCTTCAAAACCAGTGAAGTCAAGACAACTGCAGGTGACGGGAGCTGATGGGGTTTGTCATAGGTGATTGCAGGGAGGCCTTCAGGGACAGGAGGGACAGTAGATCACAGTACATACCTGGAATGGATAATGATCGCCTCCCGGGGAAATACAAAGTCTGCGGACATAAAGACAGCATAGGTATTTTGCATTTCCTTTTTTCCTTTCTGATTTAAAAGACAACAACAGAGCAAGATTTATAAAGTGATGTGCAAAAATTTCTGTGCAGCTGTAGAGAGAGGAGACCAGAGGAGCTGTGTAGAAGCCATGTTTCTCGTGCTGCGAAGTTGAGCTGGTACTGGTCTGAAGTAGAGATTTCTGAGATACATTATTGATTACAACCCCCTAAAACCACTGGGAGAACAACTAAAATATATTAAGGAAGTATCAAGGGAATTAAAGTGGTATGAGAGAAAATATCTACTTAGGGTACAAGAAAGGGCAGGACAAACTGCACTGAGCAGAAAGAATGAGTGATAGAGTCTGATTGCAGAGTTGCTGGTGTTTGTGGGTGGCAGCTGCCTTCCCCTCCTGCTCCCTCTGCCCTGTCTGTTGAGTGGACAGCAAGGCCTGTAGCCCCCTCCTTTGACTGGGGTGCCTTCTGGAGCCTCATGTGTCTCCGCTGCTCAGGTCCTCCTTTTTCCGCTCTCCCAAGCCATCCTTGGCTGTGTGGAGGGCTTTCCTCAGAATGCCTCGTTGTGCGAATTGTGGGCTTTGGATTTCCTCCCAGGGTCTGTGTGGTACAGGGGGGCCTACCTTCTGTTGCAGGGTGACCACAATTAACCTGAGACTGCTGTGCCATGAATGGAGTGAGTGGACTTGCAGAGAGATGTTTGTCCTCTTGAACTGGTGAAAGGGTGACACTAGCAGACTGTGACACTGTGTGTTTGTAGTGAAGTACGGTACTAGAGCAGCCATATACACAGATTCATACTGAGCCATGCATTCAGAATCATCAGAAAGCAAAGTGGAATTGCAAGAAAGTCCAAGTAACCCACAGTAAAGCTGGACAAAGAAAACAGAGAAATGAAAAACAGAAAACAATAAATGGTGCCTTAAACCCTAACATACCAATAATGACATTAAACATAAATAGTCTTAATGCAGCAAATAAAAAACAGAAATTGGCAGAGTGGATTACAAAACAGCACTTAACTGTATGTGGGCCATAGGAAACTCTCTTCAAACACAGTGAAAGCAAAAGAATGCAAAAGGTTATGCTGTGCAACAGTTAATCAAATGAAAGCAAGAGTAGCTATATAAATAAGAGGCAGAGTTTACTTTGGAGCAAAGAAAATTAACGGAGATGGAGAAGGACATTATAAAGAGGAGGGGTCAAGGTATGAAGAAGATGGAATCACCTCAAAGAGCTGGAAAATATATGAAGCAAAAATGGATAGAATGGGAAGGAGAGATAGTCAAATTCACAATTATGGTGGGGGTTTCAGGGCCCCTTTCTCAACAATTGCTAAAATAGCTATGCAGAAAATCGGCAAGAGTCAATCATCAGTCAACCATTAGTACAAACCAACATTTTCCTTTTGTGGTACTGGGGATTGAACCCAGTGCCTTTGCACTGAGCTAACATCCCCAGCCCTTTATAATTTATTTTTTAAAATTTTGAGACAGGGTCTTACTAAAGTTCTAAGTTGTCCAGGTTGGGCTTGAACTTGTGAAATTCCAGCCTCAGCCTCCCAGAGTACTGGGACTTGTAGGTGTGCACCAACGTATCTGGCTTTAACTGATATCTGTAGAAAATTCTGCCCAGCAGCAGCTGAATTCACATTCTGTTGGCCCACAAAGTATGCAACACTTTAGACCATGTCCCAAGCCATAAAATAACCCTCAACAAATTTGAGAAAATTGAAATCATACAGAATACATTCTCCAACATAATAGAATTGAACATGTAATCAATTCAGAGAAAGGATAGGAAAAATTCCAAACATTTGGGAACACAACAATATACTTGTAAAAATCCCACGGGTCAAAGAGGAACTCTCAAAGGTATTCAAAAGTATTTGGAACTGAGTGAAAATGAAAATACAACCCATCAGGATTTGGGGGATGCACAGCGGGCTGAGAGGAGAACTTACAGCACTCGGCACACAGCACAGAAAAAGGAAAGGTCACAAATAAGTAATGTAAGCTCCCACCCCAAGAACTTGGAAAACTTCAAAATGCAAGCACAAGGAATAAAAAATAGAAATAAGAACAGATGTTAGGAAATTAAAAACAGAAAAACAACAGGAAAAATAAATGAAACAAAAGGGTAGTTCTTTGAAGAACTCAGTAAGGTTGCTAAACTTTGAGCAAGACTGAAGTTAGAAATCAGAGAATGGACACAGATTCCTAATATGAGGAGTGAACCCTGTCTGCCTCCGTTGACTGCAGACACGGTGTGACTCAGGATGCGACTCTGTACACCGCCTTTGACAAGGTAGGTGGAAAAACTAATACCTCCAAACACACACTTCCTCAAATCTCCAAACTTAGGTAATTTGACTGGCCCTGTAACTTAAAGAAAATTGAATTTATAATTAAATGACTTGTATAAAAGAAATCTCCAAGCCCGGATAGTTTTACTGGATACTTCTACCAGATGTCTAAGGGTGCATTAATACCCATTCCACGAAATCTCTTTGAGGAAGCGTCAGAGGAGGGAACACTTGTGAAGCATTTGTGGGAAGCTAGTAACACCAAAACCAGAGTGCCCTGAAACCAAAACCAATATTTGCCAATAGTATCAAGCAGTTTATAAAAAATATATACTATAACAAGTAGGATTTATTCCACAGATGCAATGTTGGTTCACTATTAACCAATCAGTGCAATTCTCCTACGTAACGGGCTACAGCTGAAAAATCATATGAACTGATGAGAAAAAAGCTCTTGCCAAATCCAATATCATTTCATGATAAGAAGTCTCAGAAGAATGGAAATGGAGGGTAACTTGCTTAATTTGTTAATGAGCATTTAAAATATCTGTGCTTAAAATGATAATTAACAGTGTTTCCTCCCAGGACTGGAAAGGCAGGGACCTCTGTCCTCATCACTTGTAGCGACGTTCTGCTGGAAGTTCCAGCCAGTACACTAATGTTGGGAGAGGACACAGAGCACCAAGACGTGGAAGGAAGAAATGAAAATAGACTCTGACACAGTCGACCCCAAGCCATCTGCAATCCATGTTGCAGGACAGCTCAGTAAGGAGGTGGCCGGTGTGGGCTCTGCATGGGTTGGTTTGCACATGGAAGGTGTGTGCAGTCCAGATGCTGGACATCTTTGGGAACTGCCCATGCCTGGGAGGGCCATCCCTCTGGGTCAGCAGGCCCAGCATCAAAGCGTTTGGGATACAAAAATGAGAGCTGTGTTAATAAGCCTGGGCTCATGGCTTCTGTGGGCTCTGAGGTCTGGAGCAGGGTCCCTCTCGAGCTGCCTTCTTGGCTGGCGTGGCTTCACTCACAGCCCCGGCTTCATGGACACCTTCTCAGAGGTGGTTTTAGGGGCAGTGAATGCAGACACTGCCCCTTCACATGCCTGTGCAGTGCCTGGGGGATTTCTTTCGCTGCATTTGCATTTTTGGTGACTTATTCAGTTATCCTTCAACCCCTGTAAGGGTCTGGATCCTGCATCCTACAGATACCCACTGCTGCAATGTCGATGCAGATGAAATGCTGTAGGTATTTTAAGGAACATACGCACAGGCTTCAACCATCCCTGAATCAAGATACCTGATGCAGGGCACATGCCGAGATAGTTGTTATACTGTATTGTCTAGGGACTAGGACAAGGAAAAGATGATAGTTCTTTTTTGTATTTTTCATCTGCATTGGCTGAGTCTGAGGTGGGACCCAGGGATGAGGGAGCTCACTGTACTTTGGGGCCCGCTGTGAACCAGGACCCCACCACCCTGCCCATTTCTGGTGTCTCCTGGGCTTGGCAAAGGACCTCACACACAAGGGCGCTAAGAAATATTTCCTTAATGAAAAGAGTGAATGGCTGAGGATCACAGGGCCTAAGTGGCTTTCCAAGTTTGTACAGCTGGCAAGTAGAGAGAGCACAATGGAAAGAACTTTCCTGACTTAAGCTTTGTTTATTTTTATTCTGACATAAAGAATGTGTCACTTCCCAAAGCCACAGTGCACATCAAGAGCCAGCTCTGCCTGGCATCCCCACCCCTTGGAGCTCCAGCTGTCGCATTACGTGGTGTCCCAGGTGTGAGGCGTGAGTCCTAGGCTGGAGAGATGGGAGGCCTGAGGAGGGTCTAGAAGGTAATTGCTGTCCCCTCCCCAGGGTCGCTGGCCCAGGCTGATAAGCAGAGTTCCATAAGGATCTGCTTGAAATTTCAGGTTATTCAGCTCAATTCTAGGGCTTAAGAGTGATTAAGTGGCACAGAACTGTGAGGGTTGCCAGGTTGGGTGAATAAAAGCCCAGGGTGATCAGCTAGATTTAAATTTCAGGTAAGAGAGAGACATTTTATTAGGTAGGACTTGAATATTACATGAGACTAATTACAATGAATGCTCTTTGTGTCTGAAATTCAAGCATAATGGGGCCTCCTATAATTGGACTAGAGTCATCCACTTACCTGGATGACTTCTGGGGACGGCTTTTCTAGCAGGTCCCTCGACTGGCCCTTCTCATCACCAACACTGGGAACAATTGCTCACGCTGCTCAGTCAGTTAGTGATGCTACTTCTGCTCCCGATATCCATTAGTAAGTTAGTAGATGTAATCGAATCCATAGATACCAAGTCCTCAAGATGGACATCATCCCTCTCTAGCACACAGCGTTGGAGGAATCACAATTTCCTGGGCTTTACAGGTAATAGAAGGAATCCATGATGGACAAAGACGAGGCGAGGCTTCATGCAGGGCAGGCAGAGGGGCTTGCAACATTCCCTCCTTTGTCAATATTTTCACTTCCTGTTACTTACCCTGGGTCAACTGTGCTCAAAATATTAAATGGAAAATTTCCAAAATAAGTTTTGCATTGCATATGGTTGAGTAGCAGGATCAAATCTCACAGGTCCTGCTCTGTCTCAGGTGACCCCGCTGTCTAGATTATCCACGCAGTGTGTGCAGCCCCGGTTAGTCACACAGGAGCCAACTCAGTTTGGATTGCCCTTGTTTTACTAACTAATGGACCACAGTGTAAGAGTGGTGATGCTAGAAATGTCACTGCACTAGATTACTCTAAATGTTCCACTTCATTATTGGTGTTGTTGTTAATCTCTTGCTGCGCCTGACTTATAAATTGAACTTTATTATAACCACGTGGAAGAAGCACAGTTCGTATGGCCTTGACCTTATCTGTGGTTTCAGGCGTTCTGTGGGTGACCCGATGACTGTTGCATGCGTGTGTTCTTGCTCTTGCTGG
Organism: Fukomys damarensis; assembly: GCF_012274545.1. NCBI lineage: Eukaryota > Metazoa > Chordata > Mammalia > Rodentia > Bathyergidae > Fukomys > Fukomys damarensis. Next base: position 72,547,240 of record NW_022900913.1, on the reverse strand, counting down.
AAGGTTCCTGGATCATCGGATAGGGCCTACAGATGGGGCTGATGTCATGGAAGGGCACCTCTCTGAGGGGTGAGCTTGAGTTTCTCTTGGTGCTGGTGGGCCAACGGGGGTGCCATAGCAGAGCTGGGAGCACAAAGCAGTGGGTTGAGGGAAGTGTAGTGAGATTGTCTCTGGAGCTATTAATAGGTCCCTGCAGCTGTCCTCATGTATGGAGGAGTCACCAGGCTGCTCAGCCTTGGGTCTGGCCTTTGGGAGTCATTGTGTGGGTGGCTGAGAGTGCAGGCAGAGCAAAGAGAGTGTGAACAGCCTTCTTCCTCTCTGCACCTGTCTGTCTCCCTGATGAGCATGTCCCTTCTGACAGGACCCTTGTGGGGCTCTGCCCTGTGCCCGGCTTCACTCTGCAGCCCTGGGGTTAACTTGAGGCAGCTGTGGTTGCTAGGGTCATGGTGCTGTCGCTATGATAATGAGTCCTGTTCACCCCAAGACCCAGTCTTTCACCCAGAGTACGAGCTCCCAAAAGGTCTCCTCGTGGCACACACATGGAAAATGATCACCTTTACAGACCACAGTGGCCAAAAGGATGCGTGGGAAGGGTACCTAGATGAGCAGAGAGCTTCCCCAGTCTCTAAAGTTGTGGGGCTAACGCCACTTCCCACATTCTACCTCTTCATCTGCAGGTAAAACTGTGGTGCCTTTCTAGAGGGCTGGATGAGTATATGTGTCCATCTACATATATGTAGGTGTGCGTGGATGGACACGTGTGTTTATACATGTATACACATATCTGAGCACATGTATACACACATACAGGATGCTTGGAACAGGGGCTGACACATCCAAGCACTTGCTCACATTAGCTTCTTAAAAAATTTTTTCTGTTTTGAGACAGGGTCTCACTATGTAGTTGAGACGGACCTGGAACTCACTATGTAGCCCAGGCTGGTCTCAAACTCACAGTGATCCTTCTGCCTCAGCCTTCTGAGTGCTGGGATTACAGGCATGCACCACCATGCCCGGCCAGATTCTTAAATGTTGATCTTCATGTGGAATAGTATGTGACCTCTCAGTTCCCTCTATAAAAGCTTTCAGGCACTCTTGTGGCCCGTTACAGATTGAAACCGGTGTTCCTGCTGGGGTAGGACTCTAGCCTCTTGCCATCTGCTCTCCAGTTGTGTTTACCAAGTCTAGAGTGATGTAAACTCCTCACTTCTCCCTCATGCCCAGTGCAAAGAACCCTGGGCTGGGAAAGGAAATGCTGGCCCAGTGTATGTGCCTCCAGAGTGCCCTTCAAGGCTGAGGGCCTCCTGTCCGCAGTGGAGGTAGGGAGCTCCCTCCCTGTGAGTTGTTTCTGCCTTTCCTTGGGTTACCCACTTCCTGTGATGGTTCATATCCCATCACTGGTTGATGAGGAGAGGTATGAAGGCCATTCCAGACCCAAAGTTCCTAGTGACCGCTAAGCTTTGGAGACTCCTTTTGGTGACTCCAACTGGAAAGGGCACCAAGATATTAAGTACCATAAAAGCTGTAGGAAACAACCTAAAATTGGAATTTGAAGATGTATCAGGATGGATCAGCTGGAACGAAGACCCCAGCACTGGGGCAGGTGAAATGCTGATGGGTTTGGGTGAAGCTGTGGCATGTTGCTGGGACCTTGAGCAGTGTGCATCTGGGATGACAGTGTGCTAGTGGGAGGGGATACAGTGACAGGTGTGGCGTCTCAGGTTGTGAAGGCCAGAGATGATTGTTCTGAGGTCTCTGGAATCAGGTGGCTGTTGCTGGTTGCACCCTGGGGACACCCTGGTTGACACTCTGGAGATGGAGAGTGAAACCCTGAGGATGATGAGGTCCAAGGAAGGTAAAGAGCAGGTGAGCCAGGGCCTCCTTGGCAGTACCCAGGACTCTCACTTCTTCCAGCCAAGTGCAGAGGAACTGAGGAGGAGCAGATCTCCAGAGGAGGCTCAGCTTTCAGCGTGAGCAGGTCTGCCTCATGGTGATGAAGGCTTTGGAGCAGTGCCGTATAAGCCGGGATCTGGGTTTCTCTGGACATGTGTTTTCATTTCTCTTGGATAAATACGAAGGAATGGGATTTCTGGGTCACATGGTAGGTTTAATTTTAACATTGTGAGGAACTGCCAAATTGATTTTCAAAGTCCTCATGCTATTTTCATAACTACGAGCAATGCTGGAGAGCTCTGCTTGCTGCCTGCTCTCGCCAAAACTTGGTATTATGTCTTTCAGGTTGCAGTCACTTCAGATGCTCTGGTGTCTTGCTCGTTTTCATTTGGGTTCTCTGGTGACTGGAAGTACAGAGCTCTTTCATAGGCTTCTCTGCCATCTGTAGAACTTCTTTTGTGAAACGCCTACTCAAATATTTTTCTCATTTCAGGATAGGATGATCTGTCTTGCTATTGAATTGGAAGAACTCTCTGGGGCCCCCCAAAGCTCATGTGCTGAAGCTTGGGCCCTGGGACAGCAGTGTTCAGGGTGTGGGAGGTGAGTGGATGGTGGGGTTTCTGACCCTTTGAATGGATCAATCCATTTATGGATTCCTAACTTAACGGGCTGTTCAGAGGTGGAGGAAACTTTAGGAGGTGTGGCCCAAGGGAGGAAGTGGCCTAGAAGGGGGAATTGAGACCCCAACTTCTCCGTGTCTGTACTGCTTCCTGGTTGCCATGATGTGAGCAGCTCTGCTCCTCCACGCATCCCCACCATGTCGTGATCCGAAGGCAACAGGGCCAACCACTATAGATTGAAAGCATGAGCCAGGACAAACCTCTCCTCATTGAAAGTTGTTTTTCTCAGGTGTTTGTCACAGAGAAGGAACGCTGACCAATACAAGCTCTTTTTGGATTCCAGTCTTTGTCATGTGTATGATTTAAGAATATTTTTACCCAATATACAATAAGTCCCTGACTTATGAATACTTGAGCTGTCAACTTTCGTAGGTGTAGTGTATAAGACTCACTTTGTCACTTTACAAATGAGTCTGAGCTATGAATCGTTCTCTTGGAGTGGAACTTGTTTGTAAGTAGGGGACTTACTGTACAGCATAGGCTTTTGTTTTCTTAACAGTTGAAGAGCAGAAGGCTTTTATTTTGATGAATCATTCAATCATTTTTCTTTTATGATTAATGCTTTCTGTGGTGGCTTCTCTCAAGTTCACCAGCAGAGTGACTGATTCTCCAGGGTGACTGATTCTCTTCTCAGCTGAGGCATGGGCAGCACCCGATCCTGGCCCTCAGGATGCCACACTACCTGCTTTCCTCTCACTAACCTGCTTTCCTCTAGCCTCCTGGCCCCTCTCAGAACATGGTACAAGTATCTCCTTTCACTTTGCTCCCTTACGTCAGCGGCCCCAGGCTCAGGCCTGGGTTCCCTGTGCACATTCACAGTCTTTACAACTCATCAGTCCCTGATGGCGCACAGTGTCCATTTCAGCCCAGAATGCTCTTCTCAGCTTGAGGCTTGCACAGGTGTCTCCCACCTCACCTCTCCATTTGGACAGCTCAGCAAAGCTAGTGTTTCCAAAATGGATGCGACTTGCTCAGCCTGCAGTCTTCCCCGTCAGTTAGTAGCATCTTTGTCTGCTCCACTTGAGGCCACCAACCTGAGCACCACCTTTGTCTCCTGATTTCCTCTCACGCCTCTCCCACAGCAGCCCAGCAAATCCTGTGGGCGGGGTCTTCACAATGCGGTCAGGACCTGGGCTCCTCTCCATGTGCACTGCCCACCCTTAGCTTCCCCACATATGCGTCACTGTGGTGATGCCTGCTTCCCTGCTTGTGGCTGTTGTTGACATAGTAGCCCTCCTGATCCTCGAAGTGTAAGTCACACGCTGTCATGACATACAAAGCCCTCCTGAGCTTCCCAGGTAATTGGAGTCAAAGCTGCGGGCTTGCTGGGCCCTGAGACCTTTTCCTGATGCCCCAGCCCTCTCTGACTCAGCCCTGCTTCCCTCAGTTTCCTTCTACCTCTCTGCCCTGGAACACTCCTGGCCTCGGACGTGTACACAAATGGAGGTAAAACTCATACACCCTAAAACTCATCCTATTAAGTGTATAACCCAGTGCATTTTAGCATATTCAGAGGCATCTGTCCTCCCTCATCTACTTCCAGAACACTTTAATCACCCCAAGAACTTAGCTTTTACTGGTAGAAATGTGATATCGCACTGCTGCTATGCTGAACAATAGGCAGGTCGCTGTGTTCTCTTGTCTCCACCGTCTTCTCCGCACTCCTGTCGCCCCTCTGTTTCCCCACCTACCCCAGCATGCTGGCCCCTCCCCCACCTCCTCAGTCTTCTCTCAAACACCTGTTGGCCAGGAGTGAGCCTGACCAACCTATTTGAGATCACAGGGTCCCCCTCTGCTTCTTTTTTCATTGTACACATTATTCCCTAATATACTGCTATTCTTCTGCCATATTTCCTGTTTCCAACCCATTGCCTTCCCTGGCCACTACACATGCATTCCTCAGTGCATGCATTAGCAGCAAGGATCTGTCCTGGGTAGCACACACTGGGCCAGGGTGCTGTGTGAACACCATGAGTGTGTCACACAGACCTAGTGGGAAAGCCTACTACTATGCACCTGGCCTGGGTGTTATGGCCTAAATGAAATTTATTTTCACTTGCTTACTTTTTAGATATTTTTAAAAAGACACAAACACACAGGAGCCTAGGCCTACACGGGACAGGACATCCATGTCACTGTCCTGCACCTCCGAGTTATGCCCTGGAAGGTCCTTAGGGTCAAGGACACCATATGCTGTCACTTCTAGGGCAGCAAGGCTCTGTCTGAGCCCTCCCAAGGGCCTGCCAGGCTGCCACACAGTTCAGGTTTATTTTGTTTTATTTTTGTGGTGCTGGGATTTCATCCAGAGCCTGGAGAATGTTGGATAAGCGCTCCACCACTGAGCTGCACCCCTTGCCCACGTGTTTTTTCTTTTTTAAATAAGTACAGTGCACTCTGCAATCATGTGGGCAGTGTAGCAGCAAATCCCAATGCTGACAGTGTGGCTGATCATCGCTCTACAGGGTCAGGTCCTCTGTGCGGCTCCACAAGCCTGTGCTTTCAGGACTGGTGCTTGGCAGCTGGTTTACAGCAGCCTCACAGACACTGGCTGCTGTGCTGTGCTCGGTGTCGCCTCCAGGGGGCAGGGACTTTTCAGCTCTGTCAGTCTCATGGGCAGCCAGTGCCTATGGTGGTCTGCTGTGTGGTTCCGACCCATCTGCGAGATGCCTGAGAGGTCGAGGTTCCTGGACCATCCGGCACATGGAAGGCCTTGCTGATGGATAAGCCACAGGCCAGTGGGTGCACGAAGATGTTCTATCCTGTAAGTGTTGGTTGCACCCCCATCCTCTCTGGAGGCCAGCCCTGCCCTCTCCTCCATCACCAAGGCAGAGTCCAGGGGTAGAACCACTTGATATTTAGAGAGGGCCCGGGGGAGGGAGGTGGCGGCAGAAGCTACAGCAGACACTGTTCCTGAGCAGCCCCTCCAGAAGCTGCCAGCTTTCCCATGCAGTGGACTCACTGCTCCTGTGTGACACTGAACTTCTCTCCTTTCCTGGGCCTCTGTGCCCTGCCTCTCACCTTCCTCTCAGCACAGCCCAGTGAGCAGCAGGCTCTGCCCTGTGCCTGGCTCCTGCGGCACAGGTGGCTTCTGAACCTGGGTGCTGAGAAACGTCCTGGCTGTCCTCACCTTCATGCCCAGCTTCCACCCCAGATTTGATCTTTGACATTTCTCTCTCTCGACCTCCTCATTACTGAGGATTGAGTTCAGAGCCTTCACACTGAGCTACATCTTTAGCCCTTTTTACATTTTTGTTTTTGAGACAGGGTCTTGCTAAATTGTTAAATTGCCCAGGCTGGGCTCTAACATGTGCTCCTCCTGCCTCAGCCTCCCAGAGTGCCCCAGCTCTTAAAAAGCTGTGAAATCCTTTCTGGTTTTTAAAAACACAGGAGAGAGACAACTCTCTTCAGATCTCTGCTTTAAAAAAATCCCCAAAACAAAAACCCCACAAAGCTAGATATCTTAGGAGGCCAGAGGACTACAGCCAAGCAGAAGAGGGTGGAAGGGGGGCTGGGGTTTGTTGCTCTGCTTTCTCTTCCTCCTCACCACATCACCATCCCTTTGCTAGGATGGGTGTATCACACTCAGGGTGGGACTGCAGACTGCCCCTCTGCTCTGCGGTCCTGACAAGTGCACTGCTTGTTCTGCACACAGCTCCAGAGGGGATTGGGGACCCAGATAGTGAAAGGCCACCTCCCTGGCTGGCCCTGTGCTGGTGCCTTGTGCATCTTGCGTCCACATGGTTATAAGTTCCTCGATGCGCTATTATTCCTGTTCAGGGGAAAAGAACTTCAAGTGTTTCCTCCTGTGCTTGTGTTCTTCCCTCCCAGGGTCCCCTGCTCCCGCAGTGCCCTCCCTGCTCTGCCTCCGTGAGCCTTGGGTTCTTTGAACTCTTCCCTGCTGAAAGTGTCTCCACTTGACCTTTACTTCTGATGCAGTCAGAATCCTGGATGTAGAGCTCTGGACTGACATTTTAGACCTTCATCCAGCTCAGCGTATGCTGTACATGTTCTGAAAACACAGGGCCGCTGTATTCCCGCTTCCTGACTAAGCCTGCCTGGTGGGCTCCATCTCCTTTTGGTTTTCACTACATTTAATGCGAATCTCCTTTTTTGATGCCTCTTCTTTCTTCTGTGCTTTATAATTATTGCTTTATTATCATCTTTCTTGCACTTTTTCAGAGAAGACTCTTCTGCCCACCTCATCTTTGTCATTGCATAGACTATATCCTCATTCTCGGGTGGCCTCAGAGAATGGCTTTAAGGCTGATTTTCAGCACTTAATTAGTCTTGTAGTCTTTGTATGTTTCTTAAAATTGGGGTTTATCGAGCTTCGTCAATCTATGGATTTATAGTTCTGACTAAAGATGGAAAATTTCAGTCATTATTTCTCAATATAGTTCTCTGCCCCAGCTCTGCCCTCATTTCTGTAAGCTCTTTCTCTTGGGATTGTACATTGGACAGTCGCCAAATCTTCAAGATCACTAACCTTTCTCTTCCCTGGTGTCTCATTTGCTGTAAGTCCCACTCAGCATGTTTCCATTTTACCATTGCATCTGGTAGTTTTCACCTCCACAAGTTCATTTGCTTCTCTTCTGTGTTTTCCTATAAGTGATCTTTGAAAAGACAAGGCAGTTATGTTTCAATGACTCTTCTGGTGTCCTCCTGTTGGTCATTTCTGGGCCTGTTGATTGGCTGGCTGGTTTTTCTTTTCATTACAGATTCTCCTTTTTTGCTTATTGTAATTTTCAGTCGGATGTGGGCATTGTGAGTTTTTCCCTGTTGAGTGCTGAGCATGTATGTATTCTGGTAAATATTCTTGAGCATTGTTTGGGGGTCACTTAAGCTACTTGGAGAAATCTGATCCTTTGTGTCTTGCTTTTAAGCTTTGTTTCATGGGCCAGAGCCGGGTCTAATCTTGGGCTAATTACCCCTGTTAAGGAATGCCCTGCTTAGTGGTGAGGTTTCATGGAGCATGGAGTGGGGACAATTCTGCTCTGGCCCATGAGGGGCAGGCACTGTTTTCTCCTGTCTGCTCTGGCCCAGACTTGGGTGTATTGTCCCAGTGTTGAGTGTACCCAGTATTCCAGGGATACCCTCTGCTGATCTCTGTGCTCTTGGGAAGCCCCTTCCTATCTTCTTTAAAGGCCCTGTGTTTCCTTGGCATAGGGTCTTGTGTCCTTTGGGTTCTTCCTTCCTGCCTGGTAGCTGCAGAGGTCACCAGTGAGCTGGGCCACACAGGACACCTCATTTGTTCCCATCTCTCAGGGCCACTGCACCACACTGCCCATTGTATGTGACTTGAAAATGATTGTTTACATATTTTCTCTATTATTTTGAAAATAGGAGAAAATGAAGACCTTATTATTCCTATTTGGTCAGCAGTGGAAGTCCACTTGTGCAGGTAACAGTAGGAACTATTTCTTAGGGGAAATGTGCCAGTGTGGTAGAGCCTCAGTGCCTCTACCAGAGGCCTGGCAGATGGCGGGCACTTAGCTAAAATGTTTGTGTGTGTGTGTGTGTGTCTGTGTTTGATACAGGGTCTCACTGTGTAGTTGAGACTGACCTGGAATTCACTATGTAGCCCAGGTTGGTCTCGAACTCACAGCGATCCTCCTGTCTCAACCTCCTGAGTGCTAGGATTACAGGCATGTGCCACTGTGCCTGGCTTAACGTGGGTTTTACCCTCAAAGTTTACTGCCACCATTACTACCTCAGAGGGTGAAGGTGTTAGTTAACGTCAAGCGGGTAGCTGGGCACTGGTAGTTACATGAATTCAGCCAGTACCACTTCTCCTGTCCTGTGGTACTGTGGTAACTGTTATGAGTACTACAGACTAATTAACACCACTGTCTCCAGACCCCTCAATGTTGTGTAAGATAAGTCAACAGCACAAATCTTTGGTCCAAGCCTGGTGGGTACAACTGAGGTCCCTGAACCATGTAGTCCTGAGTCCTGCTGAGCTCTGGGAGGTGCCTGTTCTGAGAATTACAAAACAGGCTCAAGACTCTGCCATTCTTGGGTTGCACCCTTGCCTTCTCTCCTCCCTGGTTGTCTCATGGTGACTTCTCACAGGTGCAAGGACAGGGAAGGGACCACCATCTGCCTGGTGCCCATGTATTCCAGAAATCTGAGGCTGACCTAGGGGTGGCATTCAATTTTAGAACCTTCATTCCATCAACTAAAAATGCAGTGTTCTTATGCAAATGAATCCAAAATATGTATAATATTCCTTGGATAACATCTGGCATTATCTGTACGTAATGCATTTTACCTATTATTACTCTCTCTGCAAAAGCCCCACACTGTAGCTACTGTTATTACCATTTCCAGCTTATGGATGGATAGACATTCTGGTCTTGGACACAGAGCACAGGACAAGTGCACTGCTGACCAGTACCCTCATCTGGGTTCCTGAAGTCCACCCATGGTCTACACCTGGGGAGCACAGGCCTTCTGCTGTACAAGCACAGTCAGCCAGGCAGAGCTACAGTGAGGCAAGATTCTAAGGGAGTGTCACAGAGGTCTGCATAGAAGAGAGTAGCTCACCATGGCTTGGGAGGGGAGGTTGGCTCTGAGCACTCCAGTGAGATCCTGTTAGTGTTTTACTGGTGCCAGGGGACAGTGCTTCCCTGGCCTTAGAGCAGCAGCCAGTGACGCAGGACTTTGGGGAAAGGCTGACTTGTTTTGCACACATGATTTTCTTTTATGAACTGTAGGAGGAGGGGCCCCTGTGCCAAATGCCAAGTCATTTCGTCACAGCTTGTCATTGGTGAAGGGTGAAGGGAGGTGCCCTGTCAGGCCAGGCCCTCTGGCCTCGGAGAGGAGATGCATGACATTCTTAGGAAGTTGTTACTGCCGGCCCTGGCACAGAAACCTGTCCCCAAAGGCTGAGGCCAGATGCCATGAGTCTTCCCACGATTGCCTAGGTGCATCCAGGTCCACGTTCACACAGTGCCAAGATGAGAGGCCCTGGGAGGGCTGCACCTCCTCATGCAGAAGCAGATGGGGGCACTGCCAGCCCAAGCCTGGGTGGAAGGGGCATTGTGAGTGTTGCTGGCTCATGTGGTGCAGACACACTGCAGCTTCTCCCAGACCAAAGGGGATGTGGAACCCAAACATCGATATGGCCCTGATCTGCTCAGCTTCCCTGGGAACCTCCCCACTTCAGCCATTCCACAGCCTGTGACGTAGTGGTCCCAAGAGCCTCATGGCATGCAGGTTGTCTTAGGTCCTCTCCACCCTTAAGCTGGTCTGGGGTATGGGGGTAGCATTTTTTTCTTTGACAGTGAGGTGCTTTCACCTTGGGATGCCCTGGCCCCTTCTGGACCCCTTCCAGCCTCAAGCAGGAAGAGACACTGGGGCAGGGTCAGGGCAGGCCCGGCCTCTCTGACCCCTTTGGTTTCGCATTCCTGGATTTCCTGGGTATGGACTACAGGCAGTGGCTGTCCTGTGGCAGGTCATGGGGAGGCTGGGCTTCCCCAGCAGCACAGAACCAGCTTGTCCCATTTCCCACCGCCCTGGTGCTTGGGCCTGTCTTGTCTTGCTGGAGGGTCCTGCACGTTTGATCTAAGCTAGGCCTCCTGCTGCACAGACCCAAACAATCCCAGTCAAAGCAGTGCTAACAGGAAACCAGCTCTTAGGGCCAAGACCACAACCAAACAGCTTCAGGCCTTTCTTCTGGTCATAGCACCATCTGGGGAAGCTTTACCTGAGAGGAACAATACGCGGAACTCCGTCCCAAATATCCCGCTCCCTCTGCAGGGCGGGAACCCCAGGCTGGCGCCGAAGCTGAGGTCTTCTCACTCAGCTCCAGCCCCTCTGTCTCTGAAGATGACAGCATCCAAGGGACATGTTGACGGGGACCAGGGCAGATCTGACCAGAGTCTCCTGTCTGGTTGATATCATCGAATATTTCAAGAGAAAAAAAATCTTGTTTTTATTGTTATTTTTAACACAACTCATTTCACTGTGGAATATTTTTGAACCCAGGACAACAATAGGAAGAAAAGTCGTCTGTATCTCACACAGCATGGAAAGAACTGCAGTGGGCATCTGTGGGAGCTTGATGAGTCCTTACTTATGTGAACATGCACATATACCACACATAGCACACACATATACAGAGTGCACACACAGGCACATGCACACATGCAATACTTTTTTTAAAGTTGAGTTTATTGGTACATTTTAGGTATACGGTACAGTTACATTCATCATTGGGATCTTGTACCTTTACGTGACAGGTCTTGGTTCTCATTTTTTCCCCTTGTCCTTGCCCTCCTCACTCCCTCCTCCTCTCCCTGTTTACAAACACTTCATTTCCATTTTTTCATTTTCTCATATTTTTTTCTTTTCCCTTAATACCTTTCCCCTACCCTTCCCACTTTCCCTACACCTTTAGCCTCTTTCTTCCTATTTCACGTTGTCAGTTATATCATTAGGATCTTATGTACTATTATAGTTTTTCACACCAGAGAAACTATTTTGTATTTATACATGTGTGGCTTATTTATTTCACTTAGGAGTATATCCTCAATACGTATCCATTTTCCTATGAATGAATCTAATTTCTCATTCTTTATGGCTGAGTAGTATTCCATTTTATAGAAGAACCACATTTTCTTTGTCCAGTCTCCAACTGATGGGCAAATGGGCCGTTTTCAAGTTTTAGCTTTTACAAACTGTGCCACTATAAACATAGGTGTGCATATATCACTGTGATATGATTCTTTTAATTCTTTTGGAAAGATACCCATCAGAGGGATGGCTGGGTCAAATGGAACCTCCAGTCCAAGCGCTTTGAGGTATCTCCATATTGATTTCCATAGTGGTTGCACCAGTCTGCACTCCCACCAACAATGGAGAAGGGTTCCATATATAGGTTGAATTCTCCAGGTCTGTTTTAATTTGAATTGTCTCTCATCTTTTCCCCCACAACTTTCTCCCCACAACTGCGCCAACATTTGTTATTGTGTGATTTCTTGGTAGCAGCCATTCTTTGTGGGGTGAGGTGGAATCTCAGTGTTGTTTTCATCTGCATCTCTTGAATGACCAGTGATGTGGAGCATTTTTTCATATATTTACTTGCTGCTTTTACTTCTTTGTCTGAGAAATGTCTATTCATTTCAGATGCCCATTTTTGAATCAGGTCCTTATATTTGGGGGGTGATTGTTTTGAGTTCTTTATATATTCTAGGTAATAGTCCTTTGTCTGAGGAGCAGCTGGTAAAATTTTTTCCTCCACATTGTAGGTTGTCTCTTAGTTCTTAATTTTTTCCCCCACATTGTAGGTTGTTTCTTTCGCAGGGCAGAAGCTTTTTCATAAGATGAGATCCCAGTTGTTGATTTTTTCTGCTAGTTCCCGTGCTACTGAGGATTTGTTCATAAAGTCTTTTCTTATGCCAATGTCTTCAAGAGTTCTGCCTAGCTTATCTTCCAGCAAGTTTAGTGTTTCTGTTTTAATATTTAGATCTTTAATCCACTTGGATTTTAATTTAGTGCATGGTGAAAGATAAGGGTCCAGTTTTAATCTTTGGCAGGTTGAGATCCAGTTTTTCCAACACCATTTATTAAAGAGACTCTCTTTCCTCCAGTGGGGATGTTTAGCTCCTTTGTCAAAGATGAGGTAGCTGAGTACATCTGGAATTGTTTTTGTGTTTTCCAATCTGTTCCACTGATCCTCAGGTCTGTTTCTTTGCCAGTACCATGCAACACTTTTTAAAGAGTTTCTGCACTTCTTGGGACACCATTTTCCTCTCCCTGTTGGTAGCCACTGTCTCTGGAAGTAGTCCCTGCATATGCAAACTGATATATTGGTTTGTGTGAGTTTTTGAATGCAGGTGGTAGGATAGCCAAAAGGATTTCCCTGGACCTTCTATTTTACCTGTGTTTTACATACACTTTGTGGAGCCGTCTGCACCAGCACATGCAGATCTGCTCCGTTCTTCTAATTTGTCACAGTGTATGATGGCCCCACGGTCCATGTGGCCCCCTATTATGAAGTCAGCTTGTTTTTGGGCTGTTTATTGGACAACACCCCAATTTCTCAGTTCCTGGGAATGGCCTTAGTGGGTCACAGGCTGTCACAAGCACAGGGACCACATGGTGGTGCTTGAGCCCATGCCGGTTTGCATGACTGCCTGCCGGGAGTGATTTCCCATAACAGCACCCACACTCTTTGCCATCACAACTTTTTAACTTGGCCAAATGGATAAGGGAAAAATACTGCTGCCGGGTCTGGGTTTTTAGCTCAGTGGTTCCGCTGCCTGCTTCACAAGCAAAAGGTCCTGAGTTTGACCCCTGGTACAAAACAAAAACAAAACAAAGCAAAAAAACCCCCAAACTACTGCTGCCTTCTTTCTAAAAGTGAGACTGGAAACGTGTCCCAGTATTTATTTAAAAGCATTTGCATTTTTGTTTCTGTGACCTGCCCATATTATTTTGCTCACTTTTCCTCTAAGTTGTTTCTCTTTGCCTCTCTACTTTTGATGAAAAAGATTTTTATGTTTTGGCCACAACTCCATTACTTCTTCTTAGCCCAATTCTTTTCCCTTCTGTGCCCCACAGGCTGTCTGTTTCCTGTGAGGGTGGTTCATCCGTGCGGTTCCTCCTTCAACCTGTTTTCTGTGCTTTCCCTGCCCCTCTGCCTAGTGAGGGTCAGGGCTGCATCTTGCCCTGCCCAACATTCGCCTCTCCCCATGGCAGTGGAGGGGTAAAGGATCTGTCTTGGGCCTCAGTTTGTACCGCTCACCAGAGAACCTGTTCCTGCAGATTTTTAGTTTTTAGTTTTTTTTTCCTGCAGCTTCAAATCTTCTTTAAAAAAAAAAGTAAAAAAGAATGCAATAGGTTTAGAACAGTTTGTCTAGTGTTTTATAAAGAACTAAATAAGAGGCATTTAAACACTCCAGCCATAAAGAAATGGTGAAGAGATGAGGCTGCTGATTGCTCTGATTTGGTCATTAAGCATGATATGCATGTGTCAGATGGTGGCACCGCACCCATAAACATGCACGATTACTATGTGTCCCGTCTTCAGAAGACCACCCACCCTATCCTGTGCTACCTAACTGCAGACTTTCCCTGCTGCTCAGGACAGGGTTTATGGTGGTGTTCATGCTTTAGCCTCTTGCTTTCCTATCGTTCCTTAAGCAAGTAAGGGAAGGGCTGACTTCATCCCTTTACATTTACACTTCCTGCCGGGCCTTGCATTGTGTTTCTCTAGATGAATCCTGCTCCAACAAGAGTAATCTGCTTTTGAGATGAATGTTGTTGTCTTTTCTCTTTGAGGTATAGTAATGAAAAAGGGTGTCCTTGTTTTTCCCATGCGGAAAAGAGTTCTTTACCTTTTCATATATGGTGTAAACAGAACTCACATGTACAAAGCCATACCTCACCACACACACAGCAGAAAACAACAGGTGGCACCAATCAAGTAGTATAAGTTTGCTCTAGGGCAAATGTACCTGGGATAAATGCAAAACCGAGCACGACTGTGCAATGCAAACTTACAAACTGACTCCAAACATAGTGACTCCCAATGACACATCTAAAAATTGACTTTTATTAACTCAAGTTTTTCTCATTGCTAAGGGAATTTTTATTAAAGCAAGGATTTTATAATCTAAACTAGTTTTTCTTTTTTGCTCAGTTATTAATTCTGTTACATGGAACTGACATTTTGAGCTATTCTTCAGTGAAGAATTTCAAAATTAAAGAGAGGAATGCTTTAAATTTTTTTGTGCTTTGCCCAAAATTCTTAATGTGCAATGCTTCGCTGTATGTCACCCTTGAGAGAAGACCATGCTAATGTGTGTGTCCTTCGGGGCTTAAACTCTGCTGCTGAAGTGAGCACAGATCTGTGAGTCTCCACAGCCTTCAAATGCTCCTGGTGGGACGAGACCCAGCTCTACAGAGCCCTCCAGCTTCCAGCACTTTCATTCCAGGCACACGTTTCCTAGGAGCCCTTTCCGTTGCTAAGGATCAATTGATGTGTTTTCTACACAAAGCTTTTTAAATGCCAGTTTCCAGAGAGCAGTTTTATTTTGCTGGGAAACTTCTAGCAATAATATTCTGTGATAGGGCTGGGGATTTAGCTCAGCCTTTATGCCACCTGCCTTGCAAGCGCAAGGACCCAAGTTCGATCCCCAGTACCAAAAAAAAAAAAAAAATTTATATATATATATATTCTGTGAGCCTGAGCAGGTGCACACCCTGCTGGCTGTAGACCAATTGGTTGCTCTTGCTGGGTTGGTGAAGGGAAAAACCACATTTAGGGTGTGCCATTGTTGACTCAGACCCCCACAGTAGTTCTGGCAAAGCCCAGTAGTCGCCAAGCCATCTGCATTGCTTAGAGCTTGGCCCTGTGATTCAAGGTGGGAAGCACTGCAGAGGCTGAGGTACGATCTTTGAGGCTGGGCTGATGGTGAGGCCATGGGAGAGGTGCCTGCTGTTTCAAGTCCTTTAAATTTACTTCTAGGCGTTCTTCTCTTAATTATATCCTTGAATTTTCAAAATTACTTGAGGGAAAGAAATATAGCACTGTGTAGGCCCTAATTTATAGAAACGGAAAGACTTTTCCTTCTGTCTCCCCATAACTGGTGAGATTTTGTGGTTCTTCCAAGTCTCTCATCTGCTTCTCTTCACTTAGTGCAGCCCTGCATTTTGAGATGTCAGGACATGGGGGGTGTCATTCAGAAGGTCCTTATTCACCCCTCCTCACTGTCCTTGATTTTATCAGGTGTTGCAGGAGTGGTTTCTGAGCTATTCACTGGGAGGGCTCCGTTGTCCTGTGGGCCACTGCTTCCAGTGACCTGGCTTTGGGTGGGGAGGAGCAGGGCAGGTTGAGCCCCGCTAAGCAAATGATCCCTCTATTTGGTGGCCTAGATGATCTTGGTTGACACATTTCCAAGACTCAGGGTGAGGTTGCATGCTCAGGGACAGCATTCAGCACCATAGCAAAGCAAGTGGCATCTGTCAAATGTCCTTCTCAATCTGCAACTCTGCTTGGGAAATGAGGTTTTTCTTTTCCTTGTATCCATAGTACTAAAGAATTCCTTGCACTGTATTATTTGCTAGATCATCTGTCTACATGGGCAGCATTTTTTTTCTTTTTTCTTTTCCCAAAGAGAAAATACTATTTCAGACTTAAGATAATCTGCCAGTATTTGTGACCCATGAACACTTTCTGTAGAATCATTATTCCTTGGGAATCTGCTGGGCTTTGAGCCTAGCAATAGCAGTAAACACAATCATAAGGGTGATGGTTCGCAACTATGCCACACATTAACCCAGGCACTTCGTTTTTATTAACTCATTTAACCATCACAACAAATGACAGAAAAGCTCTTTTTCCTTTCTTTTTATAGATGAGGGGAATGTGGCACAAAAAGGCTAAGAGGGTGCACAGCCAGTAGAAAGTAGAGCAAGCCTGGGCCTGACAAACTCTGTGTGTGTGTGTGTGTGTGTGTGTGCGTGTGTGTGTTTGTGATGTGTACAGCACACAAGGACATATAATTGCACACATGATGTAATGAGGGAACTTGGGTCAAGAAACCAAGCTAATAAACCTGTTAGCCAGCAGTTACTTCAAATGGACATTGCTGCTGGGATTGGTTCTCAGACCTGAAAAGTATTATGGGGGATTTGGTGCCAGCCCACAGCTGGGTCCAGGGATATTGAAAGTTTTTATTCTCAGAAGCTTAGCTTTTATTTCCCGTTTTCGTCTAGACTAATTTTAAGGTAATTCCCTGGGTGACTGTATAAATGAATGGAATTTGGAGGATGTTATTCATAATAATAAATTTGCATCCCATTGGGATTATTTAGAAAGTGGTAAATTATGCACTGCTCTTTCCAAACGAGAGCCTTGTGGGTGTGACTGGACCCCAGCCAGGATGAGATTGTCTGAGTGACCAGGGCTATCATGAGTGCTCGGGATAGCTTAGTTAGCCTTCTTCTGCTCACAGACTAGCATCTACCTAGACAGAGACATAACTGTTAGCTACTTGGTATAATTTTCTTATGGAGTTCCAGGATGAGTTGCAAAAATCATTTTGTTGCCTCAAACCGAATCCACAATCAGGGACATCCACGGCCTGACTTTCCAGGGTGACACCAGATAGAATGGCCTCAAATAACTTTCCAATCCTCCCTTATGCAGAATAGAGGAAACTGAAGTCACAGTCCCTTCTGCACCCAGGACTCCAGAGGGCTGGAGGAGCCAGGGCTGCAGTCATGGAGACAGACTTGGAGCAACTCTTAGCAGTGCTAAAGACCAGAAGAAACTCTTCTCTTGGGCAATTGTATTACCAACCAGGAGTCAGTTAGGTGTTTCCTTCTGATTGGTTTTGGAATTCAGTTTTAGAAATTAATTTCTCATTTTTAGTGTATAAAACATTATATACTTCCAAAGACCAAACTCTGTAAGTAGGTATATTCTGCTGTGTCCGTCTCCATTTCTATCTTTTCTACTTTGTTTCTCTTTCCCTCTTCATGTAACAAAATCTTAAAATCAGTTTTTGGTTTGTAATTTATAAAGTCGAGAAACTTATTTGGCTTATGGTTCTTTCAACCCCCAGTTCCATTCATGGAACTGAAAATGACATGGTTTCTTCTTTATGGCTGAATAACATGCCATCGTGTGTATGTATTTTGTTTATCCATTCATCTGTTGATGGGCACCTAGGCTGATTCCATAACTTAGCTATTGTGAATAGTGTCTCAATAAACATAGGTATTCAGACATCTTCCTAGTATGCTGACTTGTATGTCTTTTTGCCCAGGGGTGGCATAGCTGGATCATATGGTAATTCTAGCTTTAGTCTTTTGAGCAATCCCTATACTGATTTCCACAGTGGTTGTACTAACTTACCTTCCTACGAACAATGTAGAAGGGTTCCTTTTTCCTGACATTCTTGCCAGAATTTGTTATTTTTGGTGATAGCCATTGTGACTAGGGTGAGATGGGCTTTCAATGTAGTTTTGATTTGCACTTCCCTGATGGTCAAAGATGTCAAACATTTTTTCGTGTATACAATTTGTGGCACTTCTTATTCATTGGATTACTTGTTCTTTTGGTGTCATGCTTTGTGGTATCTTTCTAGTTGGTCTGTCAGAAGAGTAGTTGACAAATATCTCCCATTTTGTAAGCTTTTTCTTCTATGCTATCTACTTTGCTCTGCAGAAGCTTCTTTAATTTGGTATAATCTAATTTGTCAATTCTTGCTTTATTTTCTGAAGTCCTGGAGTCCTATTCAGGAAGGCAATTGCCCAGACCATTATCTGGAAGTGCACTCCTTATGTTTTCAAAGATTCAGGCCTTTCATTAAGGTCTTTGATCCATTTGAGTTGATTTTTTTTGAGGTAGTGGGGTTTTGACTCAGGACCTTGCACTTGTGAGGAAGGTGCAGCACCACTGAGCTAAATCACTGGCCCCTTTTTCTAGTGTTTTTTAAAAAGAGTGTCATTAGTGCTTTGATGGGGCTTGTATTGAATTTATAGGTCAGTGATATGAACATTTGGTATTAATTGTTCTATCCATGAGTATGGGATGTCTTTTCATCTTCTAGTGTTTTCCCCAGTGTCTCTGTTCAGTGTTTTATAATTTTTCTTGAAGAGGCCTTTCACTTCCTTGCTCAGGTTTATTCCTGTGTGTTTTACTTGTTGAGATTGTTATGAATGGGATTGTTTTCCTGACTTTTTTCAGTGGGCTCATTATTGGTATATAGGAAAGCTAATGTGTTTTGTATGTTAACTTTATATCCTGTTACTTCGTGGAACTTTTGGTGGACTCAGGGTTTTCTTGTTAGACACTAATGTCAATTGCAAATAGGGATAATTTGACTTTCTCCTTCCCTATTTGTATCTTTTTACTTCTTACCTGATTAGTCAGGCTAAAGTTAGCAGTACTATATTGAATAAAAGTGGTGGGAATGGGTGCTGTTTTCTCCTTCTTGACTTTGGAGGAAATGCTTTCTGTTTCCCCTCTCAGTACTATGTTGCCTACAGGTTTGTTATACAGTCATTATAGTGTTGAAATAAATCCTGATATACTTAGTTTATTTGGTCTTTTTTTTTTTGTCATGAAGGGATGTTTGTATCCAAGGCTTTTTCTACATCTATCAAGATGGCCGCATAAAGAACGAGAAAATAGATTCATTCATAGGAAAATGGATACATATTGAAGATATACTCCTAAGTGAAATAAATAAGTCACACATGTGTAAATACCAAATAGTTTCCCTGGTGTGAATAATCTGCAACAATGCATAAGATTCTAATAAGATTACTGACATTTAGAAATTTGAAGAAAGGAGCTAAAGGTGTAGGGAAGGTGTGATGCGTAGGGGAAGAACAAAAAGGGAAAAGAAAAAAATGTGAGAGAATGAAAAGATGAAAATAAAGTGTTTGTAGATGGGGAGGGGAGGAGGGGGTGAAGGGAGGGCAGAGGTAAGGGGAAAAAATGAGAATCAAGACTTGCCATGTAGAGGTACATGATCCCAACAATGAATGTAACTGTACTGTATCCCTAAAATGTACCAATAAACTCAATAAAATTAAAAAAAAAAGATGGCCATATGATTTTTATCTTTGATTCTATTTATGTGGTGCATTACATTTATTGATTTGTTTATGTTGCATTGCTGGAATGAAACCAATTTGCCTATTGTGAATGATCTTTTAATGTGATATTGAATTTGATTTGCAAGTATGTGATTGAGAATTTTTCAATCTATGGCCATCAAAGATATTGGTCTATAGTTTCTCTTTGCCTTAATCAGGTTGTAGTAGCAGGGAAATACTGGCTTCACTGAATGAATTTGGAAGCACTGCTTTCTTTTATATTTTATAGATTAGTTTGTGGAGCATTGCAATTTTAAGTTCTCATTCACCATTGCTGGTATGTAGAAACACAGTTGATTAAAAAAGAATTGTATTCTGCAGCCTTGATAAATTCTTCTTGGCTTTGGCAACACTGTATAGAGTCATGGGAATTCCGACCATGTTTTCTGGTGAGTGAAGATGGTTTTTGTTCTTTCGTTATCTTCTGAGTGCCTCCTTTTCCCTTTCTTTGCCTTGGAGGCCTGGCTAGTTCTCCTGTGCAGCCTGACAAGAAGTGCACACATGCTTGGCTGGCCTCCATCTTAGGGAGAGGTGGGACCCATTCAGTCTTTCACTGTAAGTACAAGGTTGTAGATATTTTTCAGTAGATTCCCTTGATCAGGTTAAGGATATTTTGAATATCCTAATGTGCTGAGAGATTTAAAAAAAAAATCAAAAATGAATGTTAAATTCTGTCAATGATTTTCCCATACTGAATGATCACAGAGGTTTACAAAATTTGTTAATAAGGAAAATTACATTAATTTATTTTGAAAATTAAACTAGCTTTGAATTCCTGGGATAAACTCCCCTGGGCAATGATACCTTATTCTTTGTATTTGTTGTTGGATTCAATTTTCTGTTTTTATGCTCTTGAGGGATATTGAATTGTACTATTGTTATAGTTCCTAACTTGTATTGGGACAAGAGTAATGACCACATAGAATGAATGGGAAATATTACCTCTTATTTAATTATATGGAAAAATTTTTGTAGAATTGGTATTATTTCTCTCTTAAATGTTTGATAGAATTAATCAGTGATAGAATCTCCTAGCCATATGGATCTGTAGTGTTATTTTAAAGTATAATTCAATTTGTCATGGATGTAAATTTTATGCAAATTAAATTTCTTTTAACTATAAATTTAATTTTTAATCACAAATTCAATTTCTTTATATGATTGTTTTTCCCAAGATTACTTATTATTTCTTGAGTTGTGGTAGTATATGTCTTTTAAGGAAATCATCCATTGCATTAAAATTTTCAAATTTATTGATAAAAAGTTGCTTGTAATATTACCCTATCATTTCTTTTAATGTCTATAAAAGCTGTAGTGATACCACCATTTCTCATCTTGGGAAGTTTTTGCCTTCTATCTTTTTAATACTCTGTGTAGAAGTTTGTAAGATTCACTTGCTTTCTAAAAAAAGAATTTTTACCTTAATTTCTTTTTCTTCATTGTCTTTCACTTTTACTTTTTTTGTTTGTTTGTTTTTTGAGACAGGGTCTCACTATGTAGTTGAGACTGACCTGGAACTCACTATGTAGCTCAGACTGGTCTTGAACTCACAGCGATCCTCCTGCCTCAGCCTCCAAAGTTCAATTTTACTAATTTTTATTCTGATTTTTATTATTTCCTAGATTTTGCTTACTTGGGTTTAATTTTCTCCCTTTTTCAGATCTAAAGATGGACTATAGGCATTTATTGACAGAAATAAGCCCTATTTGAGAGGCATCCTAAAAATTGTGATATATTCTTTTTTCATTTTCACTGTTAGATATATTTTCTAATTTTCATTGCCTTTTTTGTCCTATTGATTGTTAAAAAGTGTGATATTTAGTTTCTAAATATTTGTGAAATTTTAGTAAGAACATTTTGTTATTAATATCTAATTTAATTCCTTTATAGTTAGAGAATATGATTTATCTAGTTTGAACACTTTTGACTTCCTTCACACTTAGTTTATGGCCCAGACCATGGTCTTTCTTGGTGAATATTCCCTGTGCACCTAAAAAGAATGTGTGTTGTGCTTTGCTGGGTGGACAATTAGAGCCATTAGGTCATGTGGGTTTGTAATTTTATTCAAGCCTTCTAACATTCTTTTTTACTTTTGTCACTTTGTTCTATCAATTATGTAGTGAGATTATGAAACTCTCTGATCATGATGCCTTCAAATATTTTGGAACTGTGAGTAGGGGTATTGATGTTGAAGGTTGTTATGTCCTCTTGATGAATTGGCCCTTTCATCAGCACCCAAGGGCAATCCTTTCTCTGCTCTGAAATCTGTTTTGAGATTAACATAGGCATCAGTCTTTCTTTTCATTAGTGCTTGTATTGTATATTTTCCATTTTTTCTTGTCTTACTGTCTGTGTAAATGTTTTTGTTACTTTTTGTATCTTCATGTATTTTGAAACTATACTAAATGAAGGTAAGTTTAGAATTTTTGTGTTCTCTTAAGAAGAAATTGACCCATTTATCACTTTAAAATGAAATTTAAAAATCTCTAGCAGTGAACTTTGTTCTGAAATTTACTTTGGTATTAATACAATCTCTGTATTTTTTTGTGTGTGGCAATGTTAATACTCTGTATTATTTTCCATTGTCTTAATTTTAATTTGTGTCTTCCTATAAAAGTGTATTTTTGATCATATGCATTTCAAAATTAATTTTTATTGTATATATTTAAGGTAGCTACCATTTTTTTTGTTTTTGTTTTTTGAGACAGGGTCTCACTATGTAGTTCAGACTGACCTGGAACTCACTATGTAGCCCAGGCTGGTTTTAAACTCACAATGATACTCCTGCCTCAGCCTCCTGAGTGCTGGGATTAAAGGCATGCACCACCACGCCTGGCGACCATGTTGCTTTTATATACAATACCTACTGAAATGATTAATATAAGTAAGCACATTAACATAGCCATTACCTTCCACATTACCTCTTTTGTGTGTGTGTGGTAAGAGGACCTAGAACTCTACTCCTTTGGCAAATTGTCAACCCAGTACAATACAGTCTTATTAACTATATAGTCCTTTTGGTCCAGGCTTATGCACTCTACATAATGCTTTGTATCCTTTGACCTACATCTTCCTATTCTCTGCCTCTTCTCTCTCCCACAATCACTCTTCTACTCTGTTTTCTTGTCCTTGACTATTTTTAGATTGTTCATCAGAGATCCCACAGTACTTTTCTTTCTCTGTCTGGCCCATTTCACTCAGTATTATAACTTTGAGGTTCATTTTTGCTGTTGAAATGGTGCTGTTTCCCTCTTTCTTAAGGTGGGAGGCTATTTGTGTGTGTGTGTGTGTGTGTGTGTGTGTGGTGTGTGAACTTCTTCATTCCCTTACCCACAGATGTGCACTTAGGTTGTCTCTCAGCCATTGTGAGTAATGCTCCAAGGAACATGGGCACAGTTGTTTCTGAGGCACTGATTTAGTTTCCCTTGGTTATGTAATCTAGGGTAGGATGGCTGGATCGTATAGTAGCTCTATTTTATTTTTTTGAAGAACCTCTGTACTGTTTTCCCTAATGGCTTCACCAATTTACAATCCCACCAACCATAAAGAGTACCCTCTTCTCCACACTCTTTCTAACACTGTCATCTCTTATGCTTTTGATAATAACCCTGCTAGCAAGTGTGAGCTCATAGCTCACTGTGTGTTTATTTTTATTTTTTATTTTTTGGGTACCAAAATTTTTGGGTACCTTGCACCTGAGAGGCTGGTGGTGGAACCACTGAGCTAAATCCTTGGACCTCTCATTATGTTTTTGATTTGCATTTCCCTGATGATTAATGGTGTTCAGTACTTTTTTCATATACCTGTTAGACATAGTTATGTCTTGTTTGGAAAAACATTTATTCAGTCATTACTCTTTTCATTTTTTGCTGTTGAATTGTGAATTCCATATATGTTTCTTATATTAAGCCCTGATCAGATATATGGTTTGTAAATATTTTCTCCCAATTTTTTGGCTGCCTTTCATTTTGTTACTGTTTTCTTTGCTGTTCCGAAGAGTTTGATGTAATCCCATTTATATTGTTTTTTGTAGTTTGAACTTTTGGCATAATATCCAAAAGTTCTTCACCAAAGTCAACACTAAGGGATTCTCCTGTGGTTTTACAGTTTGTTTATTTATTTATTTATTTTTTGGTACCAGGTATCAAACTTGGGCCCTTGTGCTTGTGAGTCAGACAGCGGAAACACTGAGCCAAATCCCTGCCCTGGTTTTACACTTTCAACTGTTGTATTTGTGCTTTTAACCCATTTTTAGTTGATTTTTATGTAGATGTGAGATAAATATCTAGTTTCATTCTTTCACATGTTGTTTTCCAGTTTCTCCAACACCATTGTTGAGGAGAATATCCTTCCCTATTGTGTCTTTTTTTTTTTAGATAGGATCTCACTATGTGTTCCAGACTGGCCTTGCACTTGCAATAATCCCCCTGCTTCAGCCTCCCAAGTGCTAGGATTATAGGCACGTGCCACCACACCTGGCCCCTATTGTGTCTTCTTGTGCTCTTTTTAAAACTGAAGTCCTTATATGCTTGGGTTTATTCTGGGCTACTTTCTCCCATGGGACTATGTATCTGGTTTTTATGCCAATTCGACACTATTTTGATTGCTATTGCTTTGTCACATTATTTGAAATCAGGAAGTGTGATATCTCAAACTTTATTTTTCTTTCTTTTTTTTTTTTTTTTTTGGTACCGGGGATTGAACTCGGGTCCTTGCACTTGCAAGGCAGGCCACTGAACCGCTGAGCTAAATCCCCGGCCCTCATTTTTCTTTCTTGAGATGAAAAAAATCTATTTAGTGTCTTAAGATTCTATATGACTTTTAGAATTGTCTTTTTGATTTATGTGAAAAAGACCACAGGGATTTTGATAGAAATAACATTGAAACTTTATTGTTTTGGGTAGTATGGGCAATTGAATAGTATTCATTTTCCAATCGACAAACATGAGATTTCTATTTTGTGGAGATATGTTTGTGCCTTCTTTAATTTCTTTCATCAATGTTTTATGGTTTTTGGTATACAGATCTTTCACTAGCTTTGTTAAATATATTTCTAACTTTTTTGTGTGCTTTTGCAAATGGGATTCTCTTTTGATTTATTTTTTTGGCTAGATTATAATAGGTGTAAAAATACCATTGATTTCCTAATGTGGACTTGGTATCTTTCAACTTTATTTCATGAAGATAGAGTGTTATTGGGTTTTCCTTTTTTATTCAAACTGTCAATTTTTGTTTTTTAGTCAGGCTATTTACATTTATTGTTGGTATTACTGGATTTTAATGTATCATGTTACTTGTTCTGTATTTTCCCTTCATTCCTTTGCTCATTTTTATTTTTCTATCTTTTTAGATTTAGTAAGTATTTTAAATGGATCCATTTCATGTCCTTTGTTTAATTATTAGTGATGGCTATGATTAGCAAGCTGTAATTTGTTTTGTTATTTTAGTGATTGCTTTATAGTATTTATCCTTTACTTGCTACAGCCTATCTTCAAGTGTTATTATATTGCTTCATGAATAAATTGATCTGCATCTCTGAATTCAACCAACTGCAGATTGAAAACATCCAGAAGAAAATTATGTCTCTCCTGAACATGCAGATTATTTTGTATCGTCATTATTTCCTAGACAACACATCATAACAACTATGAAGCATTTGCATTGCGTTTGGCATCATAAGCAATCTAGAGATGATTTTAAATGTATGGGAAGATGTACATATGCTATAGATAAATATTATACTGCTTTATGTAATTATGGTCATGAGCATCTGCAGTCCTGGTGGCTTTGGGGAACCCTGGAACCCTTCCCCCATGGATACTGAGGGGACAACTGTACCCTAAAACTTTATAGTAGTACATTTCTATTTCTACCCTCCTGTCTTTGTTTTAATATTGTCATGCATTTAATGTTTCCATATGTTATGTTAATCCAATAGTGCTTTTTATTATTTTTGTTTAAAGCGCTAATATTTACTCTTCAAAGATAACGATATTAAATAATATTTAAATAAAAAGAAAATGTCTTACATATTTTATTTGTGCTATTTTCTATTTTGAACAAAACATTTACACAGTTCTGCATTTCCATCTGGTATCATTTTCCTTCTGATGAAGGATTCCTTTTATCATTTTTCATATTATGATCCTGCCAGCGATCAATGACTTCAACTTTTGTATGACTGAAATAAATCTTTATTTTTCTCCCAATTTTGAAACATTTGTGTTGGATATAAAATTTTAGCTTGGCCAATTTTTTTAACTGTGTTTCACAGATTTGTTTTATTGCATTCTTGGCTTAACAATTTTTAAGATAAGAAATATATTATCCTTATGTTTGATTATCTATATGTAACATGTTTTTTTTCCCCTTCTGGCTACTTAAAAATTTTGTCCATTATTACAAATTTCCAGCAATTTGTTTATGTTATACCTGACTGTGATTTTCTCTTTCTCTCTTGTGCTTAGGGTTCATCTGGCTTCTTAGATCTGTGGATTTACAGTTTTCCTTCAATTTGAAAAATTCCAGCCCTGATGTTTTTGAATATTTTTAATCTTTCATCCTCTCTCTTCCCTCTGTCAGGAGCTCCAATTATGGTGCATGTCCCATGGTTTAAGGTTGCTTATAATATAAAAAAAAACTTTCTTTCTGATTGGGGATAGTTTCTATTGCTTATTGAAGAAAGTGGCTTGCTTACCATTGTCTGAATATACTAATTTTTTCTCCATTGTGTTATTAAACTTGCTCTTCTATTTCCTTTTTCTTTTCTTTTTTTTTTTTCGGTTTTTGAGACAGGGTTTCACTATGTAGTTGAGACTGATCTGGAACTCACTATGTAGCCCAGGCTTTTCTTGAACTCAGTGATACTCCTGCCTCAGCCTCCTGAGAGCTGGGATTACAGGAGTGCGCCACCACGCCTGGCTTGCTCCTCTATTTCTTATATTTCATGTAAATTGTTAATTATGCTTGGAGGCTTGATCAGGTTCAGATTCAAATTGTTTGACAAGAATATGTCATAGGTCAAATAGAATACTACTTAGCCTTAAAGAAGGATAAATATGAGGCATTTGTAGGAAAATGGATGCACCTGGAAAACAATGTAAGTGAAATAAATTAGGGAATTTCAAATTCCATATGGTTTCTTTCATTTGAGTGATGCAAAGTACAAATAAAGAGCAAAATAAAAGATTTATATAAAGAATCAAGGAGCTAGATCTTTTGCAAATGGGAAGGGGTCCAAGAGAGCAAAGGTGAGGGGAAGGGAGGGGGGAAGAGAAGAGGATGTAAAAAGATGAAACATGTACATGTACCAAATGCCTTCAATGAATGTAAACATTGCATATTACATATATATTATCATGAACTAAATAATAATATTAACAACAATAATAATGAAAATGGGAAAAGAAGATCTGGAGATGGAGGGAGGGAGGTGGGAGTGGAGATGGAGAATAAAAAGAATCAAGATATCTTAGGTACGCACACCTACTTCTTAAGATGAGTGTAAACTTCACATACTGCAAGCATGTACTAATGAAATATAGAATATATCATACCCAGTGCTGTGCCTTTCTCTCAGAAAGCACAGGGTGTTTGTTTCCTCCTGCCCCCCTTTCTCTTAGATGTCAACAGCCTTTGACAACCATCACCATGAGTTCATATGACGTGTCATTTCCAGTGGATTCCTCATGAATGACTCATAGCAATCCTATTTCTTTCTTTCTTTTTTCATTTTTGGTACCAGGGATCGAGCTCAGGACCTTGTGCTTGGGAGGTAGATAATGGAACCACTGAGCTAAATCCCTGGCCCATGGGAGTACTATTTCTTGAGCTCTTGCTTTTTTCCCAAGAGACTCCCTTCAGCCTTTATATTTGAACATTAGTTTTGTTACATATAAAATCCTTGGGTTCATTCCTGTCCTTGAGCATCTTACATATACTGTGTCATTGTCATTTGGCATAAAATGTTGAAAATGTGTGATATAATCTGATATCTTTCCCTTTTTAAATAATTTGATTTTTTTTTCTGGATAATCAAATAATTAAAAAAAGTAAGTACTCTGTTTTTTTTAGTTTCAACTGAAAAGATTGGCTTCTGTGCTACCTATGTAGTACTTTTTGGATTATTTTTGTTCACTCTTCTAATATTAGAAATCTCATTATCTCATGCAGGTCATGCATCTGTAAGTGCCTTATTCCCGTGCACTTACAATCCTGGGTCCCTGAGGACATGTTGTCTAATTGTTTCGGGAGATAGTGCCTGAGGGCTTTAGCTTTTGCTGTCCTGTATATTCTAGCTATATGATGTTTTCTATGGTTTGGATCTGAAATGCCCCCAAAGGCACTACTGTCCCAAGTTTGGGTCCCATAGTGTTAATGTTCAAAGGTATGGATTTGGAAAGTGATTGCATCACAAGGGCTCTGGCATTATTAGTGGGTTAATCCACCAATGGATCCACAATTTGGTGGCATTATTGGGAAGTGATGGAGACTTAAGAGCTGGGCTTTAGTTGAGCGAGTGGGTATGGGGAAATGTCCTTGTCCCTGGCCCCTTACTCTCTGGCTCTTTTACACTTGATCTGCTTTCTGGCTGCCATGAGGTGAGCAGCTTTCCTCCACTGTGCCCTTCTGCTGTTATCCTTCTGCTTCACTGTGGCCAAAAGCAATTGAGCCAGCTGCCTATGGACAGAAACCTCTGAGACCCTGAGATGGGCCAAACCTTTCCTCCTTTAAGTTACTCTTAGCAATGGAAACTTTCAGACACTCTCAGGAGGATCCACACCTGTGCATTGGCTGTCAGAACCTTCTCTACTTGGCTTTGCAGATCTTGGAGACGAGTTTCTGTTGGCTTTTGTTGTCATTGCTTTTATGCCTTGCAGGGTTCTTTGTTCTCCTTGATGTCCCTGACCTGAGTCCATGCCTGCTGACCCTCTGCTGCCCCATCACCTCCCTGCTTCAGGAGTGGGAGGATCCTGTTACTCAGTTGCTGAAGATGTCTGCCGATTTGTCTTTTCCCCTCTCACATGTGTTCTGCTTAGTGTAAGGAGTGTGGAAGATTAAAAAATTACTCTGCTGCTATGGCTAGACATATCATTGAAAGCCCATGGCTTTTTGAAAAAATTTACAAAAGTGTTATCACTCCATAAATATTACTCTATCACTTTGGAACTCCTTTTCTTAGATTTAAATAGCTGTGAACTTTTTCCATTTGGTACAGATGTATATGTATTTTTTATATGTTTCTGTGTGCTATTTTCTCTTTATAAGTCTCTTAAAATTGTCGCATTTAATTTGTTAATTTATCTATTCATTTGTATTTGTTATCTCAAAATTTTCACAACAAAAAGTCTGCAGTAAAACTTATTTCTGCTAACACTCGTGTGATATTGCTACTGTATTTATAAAAACATCTATCTTTAATCTTTTACAATATAAATCACATGAAAGGGCTTTGTGAATGGAATACAGTACACAAATGTTGGGTACTTTAGTTATCTGGGATTCTGGCCTTTCCTGACTTTTACGAAAGCTCTCCCAGTTTTTGATAGCTGCTCTTTTAGATTGGAAAGACCTGGCATTTAAAAAAAATTACAACTTATCAAATAAACATTCCATTTCCCTTTATAATTTCCTTGAAACTGCTACCTTTCCTTTCACTGGCTCACCAGGCCAGACAGATAAAGAAACACACCCATGCGCACACAACCAGAGCCTGTGGGAAAACCTCTGTGTTGGTAGTTTTCTGGAGGTTGACCTTTAGGTTTTCCTAAACCAAATATTGTAAGGAGAAAGAAGAAGGTGACACCGATTTCCTCTCGGCTTCTTCTCCATCCGTGACCTGGGGTTTTGGACAGTCTCCCAGCAACTGCAGCTCGGCAGCTTTGCCTAAACTGAAGAAAGACTCTGCAGACTGAGAGTTTGAAGAGTGTTTATTAACAGTGAGCCTGGCTCTTGGCCGGGAGGCCTATGCTTTTCATTTTGGTAAATTAACTTAAGAACCCCAAATTCAATTCTTCAAATTTCCTGTGTATTCTTTGTTGAGGAAGCAGGGATCTTGGTGCTTTTCAATATGGTTCAGCTGGCTGTGACTGCCCCCAAATAGGGTAGGTAATATTTCTATTTTTTTAATTTTACAAATATTTATTTGTTTATTTGTTTTTTGAGACAAGGTCTCACTATGTAGTTCAGGCTGGCATCAAATTCTCAGCAATTCTCCTATCCTATCCTCCCACATGCCACCACTGCAGGCTTGAGCCACCACATCTGGTAACATTTTTACTGTTACTCAAGTCACTGAGTGTTCAACAGACAGACTTTGATGGAGCACCTGCTGTGAGACAGGTTACATGCAGCTGGGGCTGTGAAGGGCAGGAGGAGGAGGAGGATGGTGACAGTGAGGACCCAGATCACAGTGGAGCTGCTGGGCATGCTTTCCGTGCTGCAGTCCCTGGAGGGCACTTCCCACTGTGTGAAGATGTGACACTTAACCGTCAGTGTCACTGCTGCCCTGTTTGCAGGCTGTGCGATTTACATGCATTAACTGCTCACATCCTCACCATAGCCCATTTCACAGAGGACGAAGTGAAGGCACAGAGGGTTTAAGAAGGATTCTCCTAAGAATGAACCAGGTTCCATCTGGGCAGAGGATCCTGGCTCCAAAGGCCATGCACTCAGGAATCACTTTCTCCACTCTCTCAAGAAGTCCTGTCCTAAGGAGTTCACAAGCTAATAGATCCATGTGCAAATAAATCAATCTCAGTGCCAGGTTGTAAGAAATACCAGGGCCCTGCCAATCCAGGTAAGCCAGAGAGAGGAGGGACGTGCTCACCTCTGCTGGAAAGAGCCCTCCTTTTATAGGGTGCATGGCCCAGGGCTGTCCACAGAGATCCCCTGAGAAGGCATTTCCTGATGAGGCTCTAGGGGACCCTGCTCAATGGAGTTGGGTGCAGCAGGAGTGCCAGGGGTTGCTGCTGCCTAGAGGAGCCCATTTGGGCCCTGCCTTTCCTGAGCCTCTTGGCCTCTGGCCACTTAGCTTACCTGATGTGGTCCTTGCTTAAGAGCCTCACACGTTAGTCTAGGCTCAAAGGGAATAATTAAGGTAGGAATTCCTCGGTGGAGGTGAGGAGCAGGTGGCTGTGTAAGGCTGATCCCAGTCCTTGGCCCAGCATGCTGTAGTGGGATCATGACTCGTTGCTTTTGCCCTGGTGACTGCCTGGTAACCTGGTTGTGATCTCTTCACCCTCACCTTCACTCCTTGGGAAATGTAAAGGGCCAAGTTCACCAGGACTTCTGAGTGTGAGTGTGGCCTGACAGGCTGGGACCTGTGGGGATGGGGACAGGCTTCTGTGCCCACTTAGCAACCATCTCCTTACTCCTCTTCCCTGGGCAGACAGTGTAGGTGGCTGCAAAAGCGTGAAAGTGAGGTCACTGTTAGCACCCTTCCCAAGATGGCCCCACCAGCTCCATGGCTGGCAGCGCTGGCTAACTCCACAGAAGGAAGCAGGGCTTTCCCTAGAAGAGTTCTTGAAATGCGAAAATAAAATGGATCTGAGGGTTTTTCTTGGGAGAATGTGGCAGAACAGTTGCCTTGTTACAGATTCAGGCATGGTTTAATCTAAAATCCCTAGAGCTCTCACTTGTCAGACCTAACAAGTTCTCCACCAATAATGGACTAAGAGAGACACAACCTTAAAAAGATGACACTGATTTCCTGGGACCCTGGTCCCCACACCTTTCCAGTCTCTCTCTCAGGAGCCATATTCCCTTCAGATCATGCAGAATGTACCTGTGGGGTCCACCTGGCTTTAGTCTGCTGAGCCAGTGGCTGATCCGGCCGGAGGAGCCGCAGAACGGCAGATGCTAACTCTGTTGGAGGGCTCCTCACCAGCTCTGGGTCATTCTTGGGCCTGTTTTCTTGGGCTGGAGATGGTTTCCTCCTTGGAGTCTGTCACTGTGTGAGGCCATCCACCGAGGGGGAGCCTCTGGCCTGAGATCAGGATGTGCTCTGAGCTGTTGGAGGCTCTTCCTCTCTGGGTCTGGTGGGCAGATGAGACCATGATGGAGAAGTGGTGGCTCATCTTTAAGTGAGGTTGGTCCAGCAAGGACCTGGTGCTGACCTCATGCCCAGTGTGAGTGCCAGGCTCAGCAGGTTTCTGCCCCTAGCTTCACTGCCTGGCTTTGCTACCTGTGTCCAGGCCCAGGTGTTCACTTGTTTTTTTGGGAAGCTCACAGTCAAAGAAGCTGCAGCAACTCCTTCATGCACAGTCACCCTCAAGAGCTGTGTGCACAGGACAGTTTGGAAGACTGCTGCCTAGGACTAAGCATGGCCGGGGTCTCCTGGCAAAGTCTCAGCCTGATCACACCTCTGACCTGAGGTGTGAGCCCCACCTAATCCTGGGAGTCTGTGCTGTGTGGACCCCCAGCTGCTGCGAGGCTTATGGCAGCGCATTGGCTTTGCTTCAAATGGCAGCAAATGGTCTTCAGCTCCAGTTATACAGGCCACCTGAGCTGCCCAGATCCGCAGATCTTTGTGAGGAGCCTCTGGAGGACAAGTGACTCTGGACACAGTGCATGTGACAGTCCCTGCCCTGCAGGTCCCACTGCCCCTCATGATCCTCTCAGCTGGGCACTGTGTCTTCCTGCTGCTCAGTCACCCAGTGTCCTCGGCGCCTGGGCTCCTCACGCTGACCCTTACCCGACACACCAGACTCCTTGTTGTGGCTCAGCACTGCCAGGGCTCAACCACCACCATGCCAGGAGCTCCCCAGTCTGATGGTGCCAGGAAGGAGCTCACCTGTTAGATCCTGGGAACTCACCTGCGAATCACCAGGAGCTCCAGACCTGATGGGCCAGGAGCTCACTTGCCCCGCTCCTTGCTCCAGCTGGGAGGTTCCTGGCATTTTACCTCATGTGCCCACAGGATGGCGCCTTCACCTCTTCAGGTCTTTGCTTCTGGTTCCTTGATCTAAATTATAGCATCCCAGAACCAAACGTGCCTTCTGCTTTCTTTCTTCTTTCTTTCCTTTTCCCACCCTATGCAGCACTCTCTTCACTGTATATTCCTCTCAGTCACAGCCAGAACCCTAAGAGGACAAGAGTGCTTGTCGTTGGTCACGTGCACTGTATCTGGGCAGGAGCTGGGTGTGAACTAACATGCAGCCAGTGTCCTCCAGTGAAAGAGGAACATGTCCTCAAGGAACAGAAAGAACATCATTCAAACACAGCACTCTTTCCATGATGTCTAATCAGGTAAAAATGTTTTCAACAGAGCAACTTTGGAACAATGCACAGGCCTCGTTTCCCCACAGACATATTGTCTACCCTTCTTCAGTGCTGCTCATGAATTCAGGCAGGGCCCTGCATGTGGTAGGCAAGTGCACTCCCTCTGAGTTACACCACAGGCCTTTTTGTCTTTTGGAAAACATTTTCCCCCAGCAATTAAAATAATGCTGAGGAAGTTTGAAAAAGCACAAGCCTTTTGAAATTACTAATAGTCCCACAGAGTTGAGCACTGTCTGCACTTTGATGCCCTCTTTCAGTCTCAGGTACACTGTGTGCATGCTTGTGCCACGCTCTTCTGTGAATGTTCAAGGGCATGTGTTTGTGTGTTTATGCATACAGGTGTTTTAAGATGGAACTGAACCCTGTTTTGTTTCATCAGGTGCTATGCCAGGAACATACTGGATGTGGCTTGCTTTTCTAAAACATTACTCACAGAGGTATTTATTATTATTACAATCTATATAACTCGTGGATATTTGCAAAAGTACTTCATTATTTATTTGATTTTTTGGTCATTAATAGCTTACTTTGTCACAATTCTTTTAGCTTATTTTGCTTATTTTACTTGTTAATAATCTTCAAGT
This sequence comes from Fukomys damarensis, assembly GCF_012274545.1. Taxonomy (NCBI): domain Eukaryota; kingdom Metazoa; phylum Chordata; class Mammalia; order Rodentia; family Bathyergidae; genus Fukomys; species Fukomys damarensis. The sequence goes on along the minus strand of NW_022900913.1, from coordinate 72,514,182 downwards.
TTTAATTTTATGTCATAATTTTTAAATTTTTATTTATTTATTTATTTATTTTTTTAGATAGGGTCTCACTAGGTAGGTGAGACTGACCTAGAACTCACTATGTAGCCCAGGCTGGTCTGGAACTCACAGCGATCCTCCTGCCTCAGCCTCCCAAGCGCTGGGATTACAGGCGTGCACCACCATGCCCAGCTAAATTTTATTTTCTTGATTTTAACTGGTTTACCATCAACTCCTTGGCTTTATCTGTGTCTTACCTTGTGTTTTCTAAATCATACCCTTGGACATGGTGTGCAGGAGGTTTTCCCTGTGGTCCAGTGGGCAACAGCAGCGCTGTGTCCTCCTCCTCCTCCCCTCCCATTATTTCTTCCTAGCCACTCTGAGCCTCTCTCCTGCAGAGCATTCTGGTGACTCTGCTTGCTTCCTCATGCAGGTGAGGTCACAGTGCCCTCTGATGCCACATCCCAGCATCTCTCTCAAAGAGATGAGCACTCCATATTCCAGAGTCTCTGATATGCGCAGCCCCCTGGAGTGGGGCTGTAGCAGTGCCCCCTTCTTCCCCAGCCTGCCTGATGTGGGCCCTAGGAGACAGAGTCCCCAGGAAGCTCCTCCACACAGCATGAGGTCTGCATGCCAAGTGGTCTCCATCGCTCCTTAACATCTGCTTGCTGTGGCTTGGATGTTTCCCTAAATCATGCACTGGAAACTCGATCCCCAGAGTCACGTGCCTGTGGCAGCCTACTAGTCAAGGGGCCTCTGGGTTAATCTGTTCACAGGTGACCTGGATGGTGGGTTATTGTGGGAGTGGCTTTGTCTTGGAGCTCTGTTTCTGACCCATGCCTGCTCCTTCTCGACATGTCATGGTGCAGCACTGAGGTGCTGAAGCCGGCACTGTGGTGTGGGCTTCCCAGCCTTCAGAGTCATGACTTCTATGAATCTCCATTCCTTAGAATTGCTCTCTCTGTGCTGTTCAGTCATAGCAACAGAAAGCACATGAAAATGCCATTGGTTTCCTGATGTGTAGGCAGCAGTCTGGGGATCCTTGGTCACTTAGGTAATCCCAAGGAAGAGCTGGCTGGAACTCCTGAAGGCCTTCTTTGTCTTGCAGATCATTGACCCATTTCTTAGGTGTGGAGAGGTAGCTGTCTGTGGTGCTCAGCGCCTCATCACCATTGTTGTATCTCATTGTGGTGTCCTGGCCATGGTGATCGATCCTTGCACTGTAGGATGTCTGTGCCCCTTGGCTTGGCTGCTCCCCCTGGACCACAAAGGGCTGTTTCCTGTGGTGAGGGCACTTCCTCTTCTTCTGCCTGGGCATCCTTGGGAGCCAGCTGTTCTCAGCCCCTGCAGCCTGAAGACTTCAAGCTTGGTTGAGCATCCTTGGCTGAGCCCCAGGTGTTCTGGGTATTCCTGAGACTCTGTGCATGGGGCTCACCAAGGGGTGCCTCTAGAGAGCTGCACCTGCCTGCCCAGCTCCAGTGACTCCCTGGAGCTCAAAAGAGTGAGACTGCCTTAGTCAAGTGTGTTGGATTGGAAGCTGTCCTTGACTGAGATGTGTAGCAGCTCAGTGGGGTTCATGACAGAACTGGTTTCTCCAAGCATGGATTTTACTCCCCGGCATGGTCTGATGAGTTGTTTTCCCCAAGATAAATACTTTGGTAAATTGGCAGGAGAGCTGGATTTCAGAAAACACATTTTTTGAAATTTAGTTTTAAGCCTTCCTGTCTTTCCACTATGGCAAAGCAAGTATCTTGGCAGAGGTCATGGTGGGCTGGCACCTGTGTCTGCGTGGCCTTGCGGAGTACTGGCTCTTGACAGGAGAATCTACTCCATCCAGATCTGATCCACAGGCCCCGTTATCTGTGGGGTCTGAGGTCAAACTTGATGCTCTCTGGCCAAGATGCATTCCATCAGCTTGGCTGTTATGGCCCACTGCAGCCACCTCTTACCATCATGATTCTCCATGCGAGTTTTCTGACAAGGCCCATCACTGGGCCCAGCCAAAGGCTGTGAGGCCAAGAGGAGAGTGGGGTGATTTTGAGGGTTCTGCTACGGTGTGTGAGGGAGTCATCACATAGCATCACTCTTACTTTCTCATCCTCTGCTGGACTTTCTTGAGCTGGAGGAAAGGCAAGGGTGCCTTGGAGGTGCTGGAATCACCTTGACCCCTTTAGCTCTGGACAATGCACAGGGTCATAACTGCAAGGGAAGGGACATAGTTGTACACACACCAGGGCTCAGAGGCTCAAATCCTAGTCCTCAGGTTTCATGAATAGTGAATCCCAGGGATTGTACATTCTGAAGAGAACAGCGCATCACCCACTCTACATTTACAGGCCTTCCCCACTGCTGGGCTTTCTGCTGTCAGGCTGCTCTGCTGCAGGCTCACACCCTTAACAATCTCATCCAGATGATGTGAGGCCTCGAGATTCAGTTTTGAGACTTTATGACACTGAGTACCATGAAATGTTATGTAGCCACGTAAAAAGTGTGCTTTTGGGGCTATTTTAAGACATGACAAGATGCTGACAGCACAACACTAAGTTTAAAGAGGTGTGGGATATGAAGCTGCTTATTCTGAACAACCCCTGTCTTGTTATTTGTAAATATACCTATACCAAAATGTAGATGATAGCTTTGCTTTGGGGACTCCATTATAGATACTTTTCAATATTTTTCAAATACTTACAATATTTGTAAGTTACATCAAGAAAAGTCATACTATTGAATTTTCATAAGATTTAAAAAACCTTCATCATAGGATAGAATAACATGAGGACGCCCCATCTAGGACTCCTTGGCCAAAGTCTCCAACTACTGGCTAATCTTGCTTCATGTATGCTATGTTACTCCCCTCCTGCTGTAGGATTACTTTTTAATCAATAGTCTTAGTTTTCTGAGCAGTTTTTGGTTTACAAAGCTGTGAGCTGGTGAGGCAGAGGGTCCCACGTGCTGCGAATTTGCTGCCTGTTCCTGATGATCTTACACTGTGTCATCAGGGAGTTCCTGTTCTACCCTGGGCAGAGTAGATCATCCCTGGGCCCAAAACTGACCAGACTATCCCTCTGAAGCCTCTGAATTGCCACCTAACTCTATAGCCAGGAACAGCAAAGTGACAAGGACCCCCTCAGAACTACCTGAGAGTCACGAAGTTGAGAGCATGGCCGCAGGGGCACCCCTGCTCCTGAGAAACAGAAGCCTCTGAAGCTCTTGCTGCTGGGGATTGGGAGGCCGTGGGGAGGTGCAGCCCTTTAGGGGACAGGAGCCCTTTTGGGGTGTGGGAAAGGGAGGATGCTCAGATTGGCCCCAAGATTGATTGGAGCCAGAACCCACAAAGGGATTACAGAAGTGAAACAGGAATCCTCTGGCAACCAGCTGAACAGAGAGGCTTCTCATCACTGCGCTGGAGGTGGGGCTGTGTGGCCTGCCATGGCATCACTGGCTCAGCAGCTCTTTCTCAACACCTGCCAGACGCCAATTAGTCAAGTCTTTGAGCAGGGAGCCAGGTGGCAGAGTGGGGCAGCAGAGGTCACTTCCCTGCATATTTGCAGGAAGCCAGTTTGACGCCCTGGCCTCCCTCAGCATTAGTCTTCAGCTCTCTATATGCATGAGAGAATCAATAATTGTCTCTGCTAGCTGATGAGTCCCCAAATCTGTCATGCTAGCCCTAGTAGGAACCACACGGACAAGGTGATATTGAGCAATGTCACCATGGGGCATTTCCTGAGCACCTGGGAGTGCTGGCACCTGAGGGGCAGGTCAGGGCCTTGCCTATGGTGCTGACCGCCCCCCTGAAGGACAGAGAGGCCCCTGAGGGTATCATGGTTTGATTTCCCTACCCAGTGTGGCCAAAAGGATGCATGTGCACAGCATGTGCAGTCTGAGCTTCCAGGGAGTCCAGCAGCTTAAATGGAATCCAAAGTTCTGAGTGTTTAGCTTTTCACAGTGTGCGGTCGATCCCTCTTGAGTCAGTGGAGACCACAGAGGCCAGGGCACTGATGACAGCCTCCTCCCACCATTTCCTGGGGCCAGATACAGTCATCTATGCCAACCACTTAACCTTCACACCTTCCAGCCAGGTCCTGGCTGGGTCTTTAAAGTACTTAATCTGTAAAAATCTATATAAAAAGACGACTAGCAAACTAACAAGGACGAACTCTACATGATTAAAAATGTGTTGTACATTTTCAGAAAATGTGGTATCTGGGGAGAGTTCCAGACAAAGCCTTACCTTCCTTTCCCTGACATTACTGATGCAAGGACAAAAAAAGTTTGGTAATGAGATTCCCACTGTACATAGACTCTGGGCTGCTGTCGTGCTAGGTAGGTTGGCAGAGTAACCAGCCCCACTCAGAGGACACAGATCCCTTGGGGACCAGTGACTTCTGGGTCTCGGTCAGCAAGAGAACCACAGGTGTTATGTCACCCTGCTGGAGTCCAGGGGTGTGTCCCTACTGTGACCATCAGACTGGCTCCAAATTCCTAAGGGACATTCCACAAACACGAGGACATTAAGAACTGAACTAAGAACCACAGGCAGAGGATGGCAGGGGTCTGAGCCCAGGATGGATCAGGAGGGACGACAGCTGGGCCCCACGTGTCACCTTTCTACCCAGTCCCTGTGCGATTGGCTGTCAGGCTCCAGGCAGTCTGAAGTCTGAGCTACATTTGGTCCTCGGAGGATCCTGGGGGAAAGCATTCATTTTTGCTTCCAGCCCAAGACAGGGCAATTTCATTAGCTCAGTCAAAGGGAGACACAACCTTCTTTGCTGGTTCAGAAACCCAGGTCAAGCCTGGCCTGCCAAGTCCTCAAGGGGAGCTGACAGGCAGCTACTCTCAGTGTTTTCCTGGGCTTGTTCCTCTACACCCTCCCCCCCATAATGCCTCTCTAGGTCCCTTCAGGGGAGCAGCTTCCAAGGACTTCTGACAGAAGCACGGGTGACAGCATGGGCACCTGGTCTCCTTCCTCCCTCCGCCGCTCTTCATCTTCAGTTTGTCACCTGTAGTAGCTACAGTGAGACTTCAGAACATGAGTCAGGACATGCCATCCCTCTACTCCAACACGACCAAAGTTTCCTGTCTCAGAGCAAGGCTTTTCCTCCTCGCTCACACTACCCAACACTGATGGCTGTGTTCTTCCTCAGTCTCCGGGAGCATTCTTACCTCAAGGACTTTGCATTCACCATGCCCTTCACCTAGAATCGTTTGGACAAAGATGAGTTCTCTTCTACCAAATCAGTGACCCTCAGTTTCTGTAATATTCATAATGTAAGAGTTCTGGCTTCACATTGTGAAGAAATCCCTTGAGAATACTTAGCAGTGACTTAACAAGGGGAAGTGAGTGGATCCCCCCTTCCTTGATCCACCAGAGAGGGGGAGGGAATCTAAGTGTCAGGAGCAGGTCACAGGTTGGAAGCTGCTTGTTCATTTGACAGATCCTTCTGGGCACTGACTGGGGCAGGGTGAGGAGGCAGGACCCCACAGGATCAAGGAGTAGTCCTCCCCTCAGTGAGCTTAGGGTCCAGTCGAGGAGACAGAAAGTAGTAATTGTTGTGGAGATAATTATAAAATTAAAACTGATCAGCATGGCCAGGTGAGGGGCAGGTCTAGATGTGTCAGGGTAGGCTTCATGGGGAAAGGGGCATGTGATGTGGGATGTGAAAGGTGGGTGGCAGGGGTGGACAACATGACTTCAAGATCCAGATCTCTGGTGAATCCTTGATGGACAGAGTAAAGTTTAGTGAAGCAGAAAACACCAGAAGATAGGAAGACCACGAGTGGCTAGGTGGGGAAAATAGTAAGCTCTGTTTGGGACTTTGGTGTGAGGAAACTGGAGATATTTAAGAGCTGATACCAGGTGTAGCAGCTGCATATTACCGGACATATTGGAGAGGAAATATGAACAAAGTGTGGGATCAGAAGCATGGTTGGATTCCAGGCATACGCTGTAGAGTCACCTGCCACCAGTGTGTAACTGAAGCTGGAGGTGTGCATGAGTTCATCTGGACAAAGGGTGTCTTAGAGTCAGGCAAAGAGATCTAACACTCCACTTAGTAAAGAAGGATGAACTTGTCCAAAAGGTAAATAATTTTCCGGATCATTAGGAGCAAAGCAGGCAAGTGTGGTTTGAATGGAGTTGAATTCTTTGTACTGTTACAACATTTCTGTTAGCCTGAAATAATTCCAAAATTAGTACAGAAGAAAACCATCCTTTTGCTAGGACTTATCAGGGTGGAGGAGGGCCAGCCACTCCATCTTGTATAACGGGTCTTCAACCGATAAGGCCCTTCCTTAATGGGGCTCGTTACTTCCCTGTCCCCTTCAAAGAACCACTCTATCTCCGTGACATCTGCACGTGCTTCTTCATATACCTGCAGATCATCTCCATATCCAAACCACTATCATCCTGCAGTACACTGTTAAAAAGGCAGATCATTTATGTTTTTAATGCTTTATTTATTTATTTTTGGTACTGGGGGTTGAACTCAGGACTTTGTGCTTGTGAAGCAGGCGGCAGAACCACTGAGCTAAATTCCCAGCCCTTTAACTTTATATTTAAAGAGATGCAACTAGTTATTAAATATATATAACTTTTTATTATAGCCCCACTTATGTATTCAACAAACAAACGAATCCAACATTAGTTGACTATCACTTTGTCAGGTTAGACTAGGTGTTTTGGTAACAAGCAAACCAACCCCAAACCTTAATGATTTAATAGTGAGAGGCAAAAGATTTATACAGTCTGAAGAGAAACCAGAGTAGCCCAATGGCTTCAGTGGAGCAAAGGTTTAATTCTTGCTCAAGTGCCACATCCAGTGTGGAGCTATCACTTCAAGTCCATTAGGACCGTGAACCCTCCGGACAAGCAACAGGGAGGGCAGGACCGCAGGTGAAGGCTGACCTGCTGCTAAACACTTCATCTGGGAGCCACACTCCTGCCTGCTGCTCACCCTCCACAGATGCGGGAAGGGACTTCATATGCTAAACTTTTAGAGGAACGGAAGCAGAACTTCCTGTGCACGGGAGCAGAAGAAATCCAGGACTGTAGTAACTGGTACCGGCAATTTAAACTTCTACCACAGGCCATCAAACGCAGTAAATGATGTTCTGGCAGAAATGACTAATTACTAAGAGACAGCTGCTCTCAGTGTTTTCCTCTATCTTCTTATCTACAGAAGTCTTGTGTGTCAATACATACTCTTGTCGTTTCGACAGAAACAGGAGTTAATAGGTGATGCTTAAAGCAAAAAATGATTTTTGATGACCAGAAGTGGCTAGGTTGTACCCATGGCTTCTGTCTTTGTGCTCCCCTCCATTTTCTCTTTCCCATCTTGGAATGGGGACACCGTGCATGGCAGCAGAGCAGCTATTACAGAACCATGCACTAAAGATGGTGGGCCAGGATAGTAGATGGACCTGCACAACCTGTGACACTATTGGGCCTCTACTCTGGCTATGAACTATTCCCTCCACCTTGCTACAGACAAACAAGCCAGCACTACTGAGTCTTCTGCTACTTGCAAACAGACCAGTCTAAATGATTTTGGGGCTAGGGATGTTAGCTCAACAGTAACACATCTGGCTAGCTTGGGCTGAGATCTTGCCTCCAGTTCCCAGCATTGCAAAAAAAAAAAAAATTACTTTGTGCCGTAATGACATTCATATATGTATCATAGCTTGGAGCATTTTAGAAATATTATAAAAACAGTCCAGTTACCCTTACCTTCTTTCAGGTAGTTAAATGGCATGTATCTTCCTATAATGAATTTATACAGATTTTTATGCAATAACACAGGGGGAAAATTAAAATCTATATATAAGATCAACTTTGGGGATGGATGAATTGTATGCTTTGATTTTCGTATAATGCTAATTAATCCAATCTAATAATTTAAGATAGTAAAGTTCATTCAAATATAGACGGTGATAAATACAGCAGTGGTATATATTCTTCCCCTAATTAAAACTCTGGTTTTTGGTATGACTAATTGCACGGCATGACATGCAATTCATGTAACAGTATATGCATTGACAGATGCCAGTTCAAAAAATACTTTAAAATAGAGAACACAACAGTGAAAGTGATATTGTGTAAAAAGTTAGCTGAGATAGCGTTTTGGAAATCATGAGAGACTTAGCCTGCTGTTTGAAAATATGATAAATACTTTGGCTGGATTGTGAAATTAAACTCATCATTTGGCAAATTTCTTGCTCAAATAATATGTTCACATGAATCTCTGCTTCGCTAATTCTTTTAGCTATGAATTATATAAATTTTAATGTGTTTGCTTTACTTTTTTTGTTTAAAAAGAATGAGTTATGGCAATCTTTACATCACGCTTGCCACACAGGTGGAAGACTCACACAAGTTGGTTTAAGGCAGGAGCTCTCCAGCAATTCTGCAGCCCTTTTGAAAAACTCATGGCAAATCCTGAGGGCTGCTGGCTGGTGTCTTCATTTAGGCCAGTCTGGATCAACATACCCTCTCTTTGCGGTTCCTGGCTTGGTTGTGATATGGGTGTGAGAACTGCTTATTAAATGATAACATAAGGCTGACATGTAATTTTCAATGAACAGCGAAGTGAGAGGAGGCCAGAAAGACCATGATAGCTGCTAATTTGGTAGTCTTTTTAGATGCCCCAGATCTGGGGATGCAGTAATAGGGAGACTGGTTGGAAAAGCATTTTCTCTCAGTATGTGGGCATTTCAATAATTGTACATCCCACACTTTTACTACACTGAGTTATTATTTTAAAAATTTCCTGCACATTTGACTTCCATTGTCAGTGTTTCCCCCAAACTCACTATTGTAGTACTGAATAACCCAGCCTGAATTCCATTTTGTCCAAGAGCTTTTCCAGATCTTGGAAGTTATTCTCCATAGATGTACATAATTTGTCATCTACATCATCATCTGCCTTATCCTCTGCTTGCTTTCTCACTGGGCTGCCAGCTCTCAGAAGGAAGACATTGCTTTTATCCATCATTGATGGCCTCCAGCATTTGACACAGTGTATGGACCTAGAAGCTTCATGTGTGCTTGAACAGTAGTAGGGGAAAGTTACAGTGTTTTCTACCATGTGGCTGATGCTTTCTTTGTTCCATCTTAAGTGAGGGTTAGTTTGAGGTCTATAGAATGGATTCAGGCCCTTACAAAACTAAGAAAAGCTTGGTTAATAGAAAAAAAAATGGAGAAGGACCAACTTCTAGTTTTCTATTCCAGGGATCAGGGCGTTGCTTCTTCTGTGAACTGCTCCAACTTGCTGATATCTAAACTTCCATTAATTTGGGGCAGATATGATTCTGGAGTTATCACAGCCCACTGACTTGGCAGTACTGCTGCCATAAAATGATTACCTAAGACTTTCTTCTTCTCTAGTTTGAGTTATTAAAAAATAAACCAGAATTATCTGACAAAAATATGAGATCAACAGGGCCAAGGATGTAGCTCAGCGGCGCCATGCCTGCCTGGCAAGCACAAAGTCCTGAGTTTGATCTCTGATACAGAGAGAGAGTGGGGGGGGGAGGGAGAGAGAGAGGTCAAGATGCTCTTTGGACAGCACTGATACTGAGTGTGGGCCTCAGGTGCCCTTCAGAAGTTGTGTGGATGGCCCAGATTCGGGGGAGATAAAGATTCATCATCTCCTGCTGTTTGCAGATTACATGATGGCAAAACCCAGACAGCGTGGAGTTGTGCAGTATGGCAAAGACTCACAGAGGAAGTAAAAAGCAATCAATACCAGGTCAGGTGAGTGCTGTCCTTTGAGGATTTACTCCACCAAAGGGGTACCTGATTAGGTTCCGACCTGGCTGATCTCAGGAGGCTGCAAGGAAATTGCCTAGAGGACTTTTTACATAGGCCTGCAACCCCTACACTCACTTGCTCCAGGGCTGGCACATTTAAGAGTGAGGGAGAACTTCCTAGAGAGCCTGCCCACCTCTCCTCACCCTGGCTTCCCAGCCTCTCACAACTTCTGGGGGAGCTGAAAGGCAATGTCAGGCCTGCGCTTATGCGCATGCATGATTTTCGGGCTGTAGGCCACCTCCGCTGTGGTAGAACTTGGTGTGGACAGGTGAGTTGTGAGCATGCCCAGGCCAGTGGGCACCAAAAGCCATTGGCACTGAGGATGCAGGGATGGCAAGGCAGCTGCACTCAGATGCCACATGTGTTGCCACCTGTTCAGAGACTTTCAGGGCTCTTCCTGGGTGGGCTATGCCTGCCTCAAAGTCCTGCCCTTTCAGCAGGCAGCCAGGAGGGTATCTGCAGATCTGTATGTCTCAGTGAACTGCCCACGGTCCTGTGGTGGCACCGGTCCATCTACTTTTGGAAGTGGTCATCCTGAGGCCTGGCTTTCTGCTCCTTTGCAAAGGATTCAGGAAGCAGAAAGGGACAGGGCTTCTCCCTACCCCATTCCAGGGTGACAAGAGTGGAGTGCCCCCAGGAGCTGCTCTACACCTCAGGCCTGTGAGGTGCAGCATCAGGAGCTGGGATGAATTCACATCTTTTTCTGAGCACCCTTTCTTTAGATTAGAGAAAAATCCTAAAATAGGCCAAAGACCAGATGATCTCTGCTGAGCCTTTAAGACGATGGATAATCGTTACATACTCTTGCAGAGGCTCCTTACTGTATTGAGCAGACAGGAACTTTCTTTTTATATTCCCTTATTTAATAGCTCCTAGTATAATATGCTGTGCAAAATCTCTGACAAATGGGCTTACGTGCATCTTATTTGTTCTGTTGATGGTATGTCTTTAGGTGTCAAAAAAGACTTTGGCTCTTTTCTCTCATACAGTCGGATAAAAACTGTAACAAAAAATGAACATTCATGAACTTAGCACATAGCTTGAGAAACTACCTTTGTGTTCTTCTCTGATCATGGCCTTTTGTGAAATCCTGAGTTTTGTATATATTACACCCATAATTGCTCTTATATGTACATAACTCCAACTGTATTGTTTAGCTTCAACAGATGCTGGCTTTATTTAGGCGTGTGTCATGCAGTGGTTACAGATAGTGCTTTGAGTCAAGCCAATTATGAGTCAGCTGAAGCATTTACTAGCTATGTGACCCAGCATGCATTTTCTTGCCCTCTCTGAATATTAGTTTCTTCATCTCCAAATGGCATAATCCTACCTACCTCTTGGCATTTCCCTGAGAATTTAAGGGACAAGAGATGTTAAGGACTTTGTACATTCTTTTATGGTCCGTTCTTGGCCCTCAGCTCAGGTTATCTCCATTTTGCTGTGCCCCAGAAGTGTCTGGGGATCCATGAAGCACACTGAACTCTCACCATCAGCACCTACTCCAAGCCTTTAAGCTTTAAGACAGGGGCAGAAGAGAAATCTCAGAATGAGCAAGATTCCCACACTGCACTTAATGTGTCCACACAAGAAAGACAAATGAGCCAGACAGCAGACAGTGGGTGCCAGTACCAGATCATTAATTAGCAAGTTGTTCGGCCATGGCAGGAAATCGTTCATCATTTCCAGATGAGCAGAGAACTGTCTTCCCTCTGCGCCAGATGCAGTGGCCCTGACAGAGCTTCCCCTCCCCTGGGGCCTTATCGAGAACAGTGACCAAGATGCTGGCTGACAGCAAGAGCCCTGAATTTGGAAGGGGGCTAGAGCACCAGGCCGGAAACCCCGAGAGATAAAGGAAAGCTTCTGGAATGAGATGAGAAGATGAACAAGCTGTTTGCTGTGAGCACGAACATGATGTTCCAGAAAATCCACTTCAGCTGCCAAAGTAACCCATTTAGAATTCAGGAGGACCCCACTGGGGGTCCATATGCGGTTTCAGGGCTCGTGTGTGATGTTCTACAGTGAGCCTGTGCCAAGAGTCTCCAAGCTCAATGCACAGGGGAGGAACTGGAGGCCCAGAAAGTGAAAGTGATTGTCCATATTGAAGTTCAGTGCTACCTCGATTTATAAGAGCTTTTGTTTGTGAACAATTTGGTTCACAAACAGAAGCATTTGGCAAAATTTTATTTTTGTTTGTGAACTCTGCATCAAGTGACGAACATGACTATGCCCATCTTCCTGCATGAGCATGAACATGGCCATCTTTTCCAGAATTATGGAATGAATCAAATTTGTAAACTGAGGCACCACTGTATCCAGCAGGAGAATGGCTTGACTTCCAAATCAACACCTCTGTGGTCCAAGCTCAGGCTGGCCCTGTCATGCTCTTCTGTTTCCCTCTTGTGACAGGCCACCATTGACAGGAAAGCCCTGGCTGTTGGTATCTTCATCATGGATGACCCACTGCCTTCTAGCACTTGCAGTCCCCATGGTGCTGAACAAATGAGGCATCTTTGACCTGTCTCTGATATTCAGAAGGCTCTCTGTGGTTGTAATGATCTCAGGCTAGTCGAGGTCTGCGAAAGACCATCTCAACCATCTTCCCAAGACAAGAGTCTTGCAGGAAAAGAGTAGGCTGAGAATTCTCAAAGGAGAGGGAGAGGTGACTTAGCAGGAAGGAGCAGGGAAAGTGTCTGTATGTTTCTAATCTAAGAACTGGAACTAAGTCTCCAATCAAAGCACATACAGTGAATCCTTGAGTCACAACCAGACTGGCATACAGACTTGGGTTACAACTGGAATTTTAGTTTTAATTTATGACCAAAATCTTGAGTTACAACCCAAATGCCAGCCACTTGTGCTTCCAGATGGTCTCAGATACAGACTTAACCCTTACAGAATTTGGGAAGGAACATTACAAGGTGCTTTTCTGTGTAGGGTTGAGAAATCCTGGGCCAATATCTCTATAAGGACACCGAGAGTTGCCTGAAGGAAACTGAGGACTAAAATTATATGGGAGAGAGACTTTGAAGGCAATTGACCAACTTGAATTACAACTAGCCCTTGGGAATGAATTGAATTCATAAGTCAAGGGTCCACTGTATGTACAGGTCATAAGAAAAGGAACAAGAAAGAAAAGGAGAATAGCAGAAAAGAAAAGGCCATGAGAAAAGGCCAGGAAAAGAAGCAGAAAAAACTGCTGTGTGACCTTCAGACTTGCAAGGAGCTGGAGGACACCCCCTCAACATGGTGTAGCCCATACAGTACCTGGCCTGGGCCCCAGGGGAGAGGTAGGTATGGTGATTGTGGCTACCGCTGAGTTACTTTCCCAGGGAGAGCCCTGGGTGTGTGTGTGGGGGGAGGGTCTGTTGTCTTCATCTATCCGTTGCACATGAGGTGAGGGGCACATGAACAAGATGTAGGGGACACTTTAGCCTTAAATGTAAAACTAAGAGGATTGTTGCAAAACCATGTGTGGTTCTTATTCTGTGAAAGGATCAATAATTTATTAATGTCTATGGAAAGTAGATATGTAATAGGTCAAAACATTTGGTCAAACATTTGGCTACATTTATTTTCTTATTTCACTTGTAACTCACCTTCTCCATCTTTGGCTTAATCCTCCTGACTGAATAATGGAAAAGAAAATTCAGATATTATACTTTGTTGTCCATACATGCTGAAAATATTGAAGATATTGAAAAATAGTAATTTATCATTGTCACACTAGGGATATGAAAAGAATTCCTTAATATCCAGCCAATGCTCAAATTTCCCTGATTATTTTCCTGGTTGATTAAAATAGGAAGTAAAAGACTACATGCCTTATTTTGTGCACACACACATATGTGCACATTTTCTCTTCCCGTTTCTCTTGTTATTTATTATTTGAAGAAACTGAACTGTGCTCTGTAGAATTTCCCCACTGTGGACTGGGCCATTTGCATTCTGTGGGACTGTACTGCTCTCTTGTGCTATGCAAATTGGTGATTAGATACAGAGGTTTGAGCAGTGTGGGTTTGTTTTGCAGAAATATTTGCCATTTGTTGCTGTGTCACCAGGGCATGGGGAAGCTAGCTCCTGTCCTGTGTGGATGTACAGACTCACAGTGGGAAACAGTGGACCCTTGATGTTCGAACTCAATCTATTCCCAAGGGCTGGTTGTAAGCCAAGTTGGTCAACGAAGGCTCAGGCTCCTCTACACATCCTTCAAAGTCTGTCTCTTGTACACAGGCAGATCTCAGTGTGCTTAGAGAGACACTGGCCCAGGATTTCTTAATTAACCTCACATAGGAGAGGATGCTGTAATGTTCCTTCCAGAACTCTGTAAGGGTTAAATCTGTAGCTGAGACCATCTGGAAGCACAAGTGGCCAGCATTCGGGTCATAACTCAAGACTAGCAGTAAGTTAAAGTTACAATTCTGGTCATAACCCAAGTTGTTCATACATCAGGCTGGTTGTAAGTCGAGAATCCACTGCATCTTTCCTCCACTTCTGGCTAATAGGTTTACCAGCTGCTCATGGTCACTGCCGTCATCACTGTTTTATTAGGTTTGGGAGATGGTGATTTTTCTAACAAAATAATTCTTCCTTCATATTATTACCTAGAGTTTTTCCATACAAAAGAACTTTTGGCCATGAACTGATTAGTTCCTCAAAAAAGCAGTGTGTGAAAGTCAAGGTAGATGCTTTTTTTTTTCTTCTGTTTATCAGTTTTAGGAATGACGATTTGTTGTGCAATCTTTTTGTTACCATGCACTCCTGGATTTTTGCTTCTTTGATGTTGTTCAACTCACCGCAAGCACTTGCTTTTTTAAAAATATTTTTTATTGGTGCATTTTAAATATGCAATACAGTTGCGTTCATCATTGAGATCCTGTATCTTTATATGCTATATCTTGGTTCTTATTTTTTCCCCATTCCCTTAGCCTCCCTTCCTCCTATGCACTGTTCTTTTTGATGCTTCAGTTGTTCCTTTCTTATTGAGAGAAAATCCTTACAAATTGGCCCCAGGTCTCTCTGACCATTCTCCAATAGCTTCAGTTACTTTCCTTGTTTTCTCGTGTGATGAAATCTTCTAGATTCAGCTCATAAAATTTCTGGTGAGAGTTGGAATCAGACTCCTCCCCCAGAGGAGCCCTAGGAAAAATATTTAGAAACTAAGGTCTGGATGCTGGAGGTAATCAAGACTACTTTGTTTTCTTTGCTTCTAGGTGTTTTTCTTGGAAATCAAAGAAAAATGTATTTCATTGGGTTAGAAGTACACAGTCCTTTTTATTTTAAGGAGAATAATACATTATTAAATTATACTCTTGTGTTTCTAAGTCAAATGTAAGATTACAGGGGACTTCACTTAGCTTTTTAAATTTTATATTAATTTTCTTTATGTTCACAATAAAAGTTCTTAATTTCTAATAACTGGTGTGTGTGTGTGTGTGTGTGTGTGTAGTTTTAAAACAACAAATCAACAGTACTACTTATTATTGATAAAAGTAAGACTCTTGGATACTCTTAAAAATGTTGTGGGTAAGGGAATTTAACTCAGTGGTGTTACCTCCTGCCTTACAAGCACGAGGTCCCAAATTCAATTCCCGGTAACAACAACAACAAAAAAGGTTGTATTCATTTTGTTTTTAAGAAATAGTCCACTAGGTACAAACTGTTCTACTTCTGTGCTTTAGGGTTGGTGTTAAACTATTAACCTGACACATAATTAGGTTCTTTTCTTTTTGGTTTGATTTGCAAGGATATTTTGCATCTTGATTTAGCTTTATAATTATATAACATATCTGAGATTTCAAAGTGAAAACTATAAACCAAGTGTATTCAGAGAATATAGCTTCTGTTCCTGTCTCTTGTTTCCTATTTTCTACTTTTTGCACTTATTTTTAAATTCAATTTTGTTTTCATTTTATTTTTTAACTGAAACAGGTACATGCATATGTACACTGCCTCCTTTATTAGACAAAAGCATCAGCCTGTAATCACCATGTAAAAACACGTGAAGACTCTCTTGCTCCACACTGAACAGCCCTCTATTGTGTGGTGGTATCACAGTTTATTCAACCTGTCTCCCACTAGTGGATTCTGGTTTCATTTCAGCTTTCTCAAATTGTGTTGTAATCAATAGCTCTGTGCATGTGTCATTTTGCATTTGTTGGGGGAACAAGTTGAATAAATTTGGTAAAGTCTTCATGACACTAGGCCATGTAGATGTATTCACAGGTTTTTTTTTTTATGGGCCAAAACCTGTGCTGATTTTGGGGAAAGGGCTGGACAGAGCAATGAGCAAAGCAGGCATGATCTTGCCCTTTGGAGCCTACAGTTAGCATGGCAGCACGTGACCACCCATGGAAATGGTTTTGTAATTGAAAGTAGGTTAGTGATGTGGGGAAGCGAGAGCAGCATGCTCAAGGGGTCCTAGGTGACACAAGTCATTGGGGAAGCCTCCAGGAAAGGGCCACCAAGTGGGCTTCGGAGGGGGCAGGGAGGTCAGGCACAGGCCAGGTAATGAAGTGGAAGGAAAACGTGCCTGGCAGAGGGACAGGGGGGACAAGGTGCCCAGGCAGCAGGAGGAATCACAGGACAGGCAGCAGAACAACAGTGAGTCTGGATCCTGTGGTGAGGAGGAAGGTAGCAGGACACATGACAGGAGATGTGCAGAAGGGGCAGGGGACAGTGGTCTGAGGGTCTTTGAACATCATGAATTAAGGATGTACTGTAGAGTTTACACAAGTGGTAAGATCCATACATCTTTTTTTGTTTGTTTGTTTTTTGAGACAGGGTCTCACTATGTAGTTGATACTGAGCTGGAACTCACTATGTAGCCCAGGCTGGTCTCGAACTCACAGCGATCCTCCTGCCTCAGCCTCCCGAGTGCTGGGATTACAAGCGTGGGCCACCATGCCCGGCTCTCCATCCATCTTGTAGTAGATAGTCACCCTTGAAGTTTGCAGGAGGCCCAGGGAGGGATAGAGCAGAGGCATAGAGAGGACAACTGCAGGTGCCCAAGGGATTCATGACCATGTTCACTCATAGGGTGGCTGGCTGGGGTGGAGGGGAGGATGTTGGCTGAGCCCCATGGAGGAGAAACAGCTCAGAACTATTGCCGGAGGACTGGGCTGGATGAATGAGAAGGTGTCCACAATAGATTACAGTCTTGATAGCAGCTGCCATCCTGAGGTGGATGACTTGGAAGAGGACCAGGCTGGGGGAGAGGAACCATCAATTCTGGGACGATGCAATCTGAGACATCTGTGAGAAACAAATGGAGGCTGAGGAAGGCTATCTGGGTTTGTGTACTGGGAGTGCTGGGGGGTAACCTGGAGGTGGTAAACACACTCGATAGGAACAGGTCCTGCCAGGGCAGGGGCTGAGGAAGAGCACCGGGGACTGTATCTGAGCAACTCCAGCCCCAAGGGCTCTGGAGCAGGGAGGCTGAGAAGATGAGGTTGTTCTTGGCAATAGCAGCAGCGAAAGTTAATTTTCCTTAATAATTTACACTCATAACGTTTCAGAACAAAAGAGATATGCAGTCTGGCTCCCCAGTATAACTGAGAAGAAAGAACTGGGGAGTTCTTACTGTCTGCTGGCCAGCACAACCTGCACCATGCTGATTGCCCCTGGAAAACACTGACTTCTCCTAAGGAGGAATCAACTTGGTTTTGCCTGTGATTCGTGGGTGATTCTATCAAGATATAATTATATAATTAACACTTACTAATTTTTTTCATCTGCAAAATTAGTGCTAGTCTCTGAGCTAATTCTCTCTGGTGAGTGTAACTCAAGTAGAAAATAAAGCTTGCAAAAGCATGAAGCAAATAGAAAGAAAAGCTAAAATCATCATGTAGTCTTGGGAGGCCTTCTCTAAGGTGAAAGGTGGTTTCTCTTCCCTCATCTCCTAGAAAGACACCATCGTCATCTCCTGCCTTGGCCCAGCTATCTGGGAGGATGGGCCTGCCTGGTTCTGGTGCCATAGACTGCAGGGGCAGATGTAGCTGGAGACATTGTCACTAACGGTGTCACCACAATCCCTTCCCTGTGACAGGTAGTAGGACTGCACTTATCAGTCTCCTGTAGATGGGCAGAGCTAGGTGACAGCCGCCAATGAGTTATGGGTGGAAATGAGGCTTCACCTCCAGGCCAGAGGTATTAGTAGGCATTGTGAGACTCCCCATCTCACTCTGTCTTCTGGCACAGTGAGTAGAATCTTTGCAACAGTAGCTGCTTCCTCAGGCTGATTCTGTGAGGAGCAGAGCTTCTCTGATAACCCCAAGTGAAAATGCAGCATGAGCAACATATAAATCTTTGTTATTTTAAAGCAGAGATTTGGGGGACTATTTGTTACTAGAGCAAAATTTTGCCTATGCTGACGGGAACCTTGGATAGTCTACTGACTGCTTTTCAGGGGTAAAAGGACAGTCCCTATATTTAGCTCTTCAAGGACTAGTGGCCACCTCCACGTTCCCTGATTCTGAAATTTTATCCTCAAGGGAATTTTACACAACAAGGTGGGAACCTTGGGATATTCATGGAGGTCTTTTCTGCTGGTAAAGTGGAGGCCGGTAGACGGGCCTTCATCCAGCGAGTGGCCCAGGAGAGGGAGAATGTTTAAGGTGTAGAAAGTCAAGCAAGCAAGTGACTATCAACAAAAAACACTTGCTGTCAGGAAGGGAAGAAGGGAGGGGAGGTGATCAGGGCTCTGAGGGACTGCATTCCCTAAATGACCGTGACATTTCCTTGAATTTTATGGAACTGTTTCTTGTTATTTCCAGTCTCTTTCTCTTGAATCTGGAAAAACAATGACCCACTTCATATCCAGTAAGGAAAAGACCAGGCCTAGAGAAAGTAAGAGGCAGAAGTTCATGTCAAATGTGTGACGAGAAGAGATCTGCATGGCCGCCTTGTGCAGCGGGTACGTGGGATATAGCCATACAGTGTGGGAGGAATTGAGGGTCCAGTGTGCCCCCCCATGGGGCCTCTGTGATTTCTGAGAGAAAACCCAGGGGCAAGCTCTGTAATTTGCCGAATCTAGTTGTATTAGTCACTCTCATCACTGGGACAAAATTCCCAACACCAGAAACTTAAAGGTGGAGAGGTTCATTTGGGCTCATATTTCAGAGTTTCGTCCATGGTCAGCTGACTCCAAGGCAGAAATGGTACAGCAGGAGGAATGGCGGAGGAAAGCTGTTCAACTCATGTCAGCAGGAAGCAGAAAGGGAAGGGAGGAACTGGGGGTAAGAACGCTCCCTTTCAGGTCACACCCTAGTGACTACCTCCAAGCAGGCTCTACTTCCTAACAGCAGTCGGCCATGAACTCATCCATGGCCGACCTACTGAGGAACATCACACACCCATGATCCAATCACCTTCCAAAAGTCCCGCCTCTGCACGTGTGAGACTTTTGGGGGACATTCTAGATCTAAACCATCACAATAAGGGTTTATGAGAAGCAACCCATAGAGAAGGTAACCCTTAACCATGTGCCCTTTGGGAGGCAGCCTGGATTTTCCACACAGCTGCTGAGATGTCACATATCTTTCCTGCCACAGTGGCTGGGTCCTCTTCAAACACACATAAAGGACCATGGAGGAGCCTGGGCCAGCACGCCCCAGAGCTCTAGCAGGACATGCTCTGCTGAAGGAATTCCATAATGGCTGGCAGCTGGTGCCGATGGATGTCCTCCATATTCTCCTCCTGGTTTCCAGGGCTCACTTCCTGCCCCTTTCTGTCAGCTACTGACCTGTGGCACCTACCTTACACATGGTATCTTGGTCTGTTTTTATATTATAACAAAATACTTGAGAAGGGCTACTTTACAAAGAAGAGAGATTTATTTAACTCAGATTTGGAGGCTGAAAGTACAAGATTAGGTGGCTCCATCTACCTAGACTGTGGTGCAGAGGCCCTGGCTGCTTTACTACATGTAAAGCATGGCATCATGCTGGTGGGGGGAGAAGAGAGGAAGAAGAAGAAGAAGGAGGAGGAGGAGGAGAAGGAGAAGGATGGAGAAGGAAGAAGGAGAAGGAGAAGAAAAAGGAGAAGGAGGAGGAGGAGGAAGAGGAGAGGAGGAGAGGAGAGAGGAGAGAGGAGAGAGAG
>NW_022900913.1:72481370-72494157 GCF_012274545.1 Fukomys damarensis | reverse complement strand
AGAGAGAGAGAGAGAGAGAGAGAGAGAGAATGCTAAGACAGGAAGCTAGAGAGTGTGGAGAAGCCTGTCTCGTCTGTTGGATGACAACCTGCTCTGATAAGAACTGGCCAAGTCCCTTGAGAATGATATCAGTGCTGCTGAGGGCAGCATGCACTATAACCTGTCTCTTAAAGGTTCTGTGTGCCACAAAGGGGCCAGATTTCCAGCACACAATCCCAAGGGACTCATGGGGCCATGTCCAGACCCTGGGAAATGACCAACAGCAGAAGATGACACAGGCTTCAGAGTCAGACAGAATGGAGCTCCCCCAAGACCTCTGAGTCCATGGTCCCTGTCTTGTGCACCCTGACAGGTTTGAGATGGGAAGGTCACTGGCTGTGAGGCCAGGACTGCAGGACCCTCCCTGTGTTGGCCACCACTGGTGCTGGCAGGGGCTCTGGTCCAGACAGGAGGGCAGAAAGGGAGGAGCATAGTTAAGAGAGTGGGAAGAGCCATCCTCGATCCACAGTGTCCCAGAAGGGCAGAGGAAAGTGGTGCCACCCCTTGTCTTGCTGCCCACATCCCGCCTCTGTGCTCCAGTCTGAGATATCTCTGTCCAGCCTATGGCACAAAGGAGCACTGGGCAGCTGTGTCCAGACTGGGGGATGTGGCAATCAGACTGAATTCCATATTTACCAAGCACTTGCTGGGGCCTCTACTAAGTCCCTTACCCTCCTGAGCACAAGGTTGCCATCTGTCGAATGAGGCTGATGGTAGCTGCACTGGTTCCTGCCAGTGGGGCCAGAAAGATGAGGTGGAAAGGTGCTAACTGCCTTGCATAATGATGCTATCTGTTTTGTGTAGAGCAAGCCCTCCAAAATGACTGCATGCTTATTATTATTTGTAAAAAGAGAAAATGAGAGGAGAATATCAGAATTACTAGAATATCACAGATGGAGTGACTTATAAAAATAGTTGTAGAAATATTTCTACAGCCCAAAGTCAAGGTGCCAGCAGATTCTCTGTTGAGGCCAGGACAGCCCACATCCGGTGTCTGTTGGCAGTTCCAAGTGAGATACACATTTTCTTCTTTCAAGTATGAGCAAACATGAAAGAGAAGTCCCTTGGAGTGATCCTGCCGCTCCAGGAGAGTAACATATTATCTGCAGGACATGGAGAAAGAGCAGACCATCTCTCCAGGAAACAGGAGGATGTTTTAGAAAACATCTGGTTGGTGTCCTCAAAACAGGGACGAGAGAACAAGAATTCTATGAAATATGGACAGGAACACTTGGGCTTGGGGAGGGTGGGCCCATACCAGTGACGGTGGCAGAGCTGTGGGTCTTTTCCTAGGGGCACTCGTACCAGGCTTGGTGGAGTCTGCAGGAACCTCATGCAGGGAAGCCTTGGTAGAGAGCCATGGAAAAAGGAGATCCAAGGTGTGGTGGAAATGTATGATGCATGTTTAAATGAAATAATTAGCTCATTATGGCAAAAGGCACATTGCTATGCATTCTCTTCAAAACACCCTCTCACTTGAAACGCTTATCCCATATTCTTGCCACTTTCTGAAGCATCTTTGGAAGCCCCCTTTTACAAATGTCTTTATAAGGTGTGATAAAAAAACGGTGACTGCTGCTGCTCAGTGCCATCCAATGGAAAGGCAGGTTATAGTTACCCAAATAGAAAGGCAGACTTAGCAATGAGCGCAAGGGGTCTCATGGAGACACTTATGAACAAGCACTGGCTGGAGCCGTCAGGTGCTAATATGGTATAGCAGGAGCCCTTCCTAAGAGAAGAATGGAGGAGCTGGGATGAAGGCGAGGTCAGTGTTCGGCCCCACAGGGGTCCCGGAAGGGCAGGGGTGTGAAGGAGGCAACAGCAGCATAGAGTGGGTGGGGCAGGCAGACCGTGGGAGGCTGTGGGTTTTCTCAGGGAACAGATTCAAGTAGGCGCACCTTAGAAAGTCAAGAAGGCTTTTAGGAACAGCTCCTTCTGCCACAGAGAATCAGCATTCCCACTGCACATTATTGAGAGCCTAATCACAGTAATGTAGGGCGTGCAGCTGAAACTTGGGGGATAGATTGCTATTTTGCTGAAACTGCTCCAGAAACTGTGGCAGAAAGGAATAAAACTTCCAAATTCTTCTAGCAGAGATGGGCAAAGCCCGATAAGAACCTAATAAAAATAGTGTTTAGCACACTCCCCAGGATGAATGTGTTCAGTGCTGTGGGGATGTCAGTTCTCTCCACTGGCCTGGAAACATAGTATAACCTCGGTCAGTATCCCAGCAGGATTTCTTTGCAGAACTTAAGCAAAAGATTCTGAGTTGTATCTGGAATGAGATGTGCAAGGAAAGCCAAGGAAATTCTGGAAAGAAGAGGGTAATTGGTGGTAATTGCTGCGGCTATTGCAGTGTAGGGCACTGTTTCAGTGATCAGCATGGCCTTGACATCTCCTTCGGGGTCACCATAAATTGGGGAGGCTGGGCAGAAGCACATGGAGGGAAACAGATGTGCAGGCAGAGAAGGTTTGTAAAGGATGGCGGGCAAACGCAACTCGGTTAGAATTTAGCAAAACACTAGCCACAAAAATTACCATAGTAATAAATTGAGATCTTTATCAAATTAATTAAACCCAAGATAATAAAGCCATAAAAACATTGGAAGGAAATGTTGGACAACAGTTATGTAATCTTGGCATAGGGGAGGTTTCTCAGACCAGGATCTTATAGTCAGAAACTTTAAAGGAAAATTTGGTAGAATTTACTATCTTGCAAAAAAGAATTCCTCTTCAGTATTGAAAATATTATAATAAAAATGAAAATAAAGCTGAGCTGAGTACCTTTTAATTTTATTTATTTATTTTTTTTCAGTGCTGGAGATTGAACCCAGGTCTTGGCTCATGTTAGGCAATTGCTCTCGTGCCGGGCTACCCCCCAGCCCCAAGCTGACTTGGGAACATGTGACGGAGATCAGCATCATTAACAGTAAAGAGTTCTTTCAAACCAACACACAAAATGCTAACTCCCCAGTGGTGGTCGCCAAGGTCCCCACAGGGCCCGTGGCCCTCAGATCCCAGCCCACACCCCAGCGATATCCCACAGCCTGTTCTGGACAGGGAAAGCTATTCCCACCCCTGGGAATAGCTCAGTGTAACCTGCCCAAGGCTGGAGAGAAGGGGAGAGGGAAGAGGAAGGGAATTAAAAAGAATTAAGAGTGTTATGTTTATATGCATGCACAAACTGCCCATGATGGATGCATTCATTATGTGCTGCAAATATGTACTAATGGAAATTTAAAAGATACCCCCAGCCCCAAGGCAGCTACAAAATGAAGTTATTCTGAGTCCTTGGCTTCTTCCTACTTATTTTGAGCCTGCTGCTCTTACCTTTCCTTCAGGGTCCCAATCTTCCATCACACTATAGCTTTCTATGTGCATTTTCTCCAGCCAGTCAGTTTGATGTACCCCCAGATTCACTTTGGGGCTTCCTGAATCCGGATTTCTTTTGGGCACCAACCTGTGATACTTCCTGTGTCCTTTATGAAAATCTTCCCCTAACCTGAGTCACAGAACCCCGTGAAATGGCAGGGAGGGGGGTGCTGGCCTGGAGGGGTGAGGTGGGCAGGGACGTGGCCTGCTGCAGAGTGTCAGAGCAGCTGTTTTCAGGGGGATTGGAGCCCTTTGGGAGCTCAGCCTTGAGAGGACCCTAGGAAGCCATGTTCCATCCAGAGTGCGCAGCAGCCAATGATGCCCCAGGTGAGAAGCAGGTAACTTCAAAGCTGCTTTGTCTTCCTCTCTTTTTGAAAAAGCAGATTTTGGGGTGCAGTCTGCATTAGGCCAACATGCTGCGGCTCATAGTCAGAATGCTGAGGGAACTGAACAAGTGGATCAGCATGGTGCAGTGCTTCTAGGCGATCACTTGCTGGCTGGAGAAAGTGGAGAGTTGCACAGTTTTCCCTGGTGCTGCCTGATGTTCAGCATTCTCATGGCCATCAGTGTCTCCATAGTGGTCTTTCCCACCCCTATCGTGAGATCTCCAGGACACTGGCTTTCCACTTCCTCAGACCCCTCATCCTTTCTCTGACACTCTCCTGCTCTCTTAAACTAGTAAATAAAAAGTTTTACAAAAGCAATATATGCTTGAGGTAAAACATCCCAGCAGTCCAGGAAAGCTTAACTCAAAAAACCCTTCCCAGAGGCGGCCACAACTGACCCTGATTTCTTCTCAGAGTTTCCCTGCGTGGACAGAGAAACCCTGGCTGATGGATGAAATAGCCAACGTAGCTGGAGCATTGGTGTTCTGGCCCTGGCCCTTGCTTTCTGCATTTCCTACTGGCCAGATGGCTCTGCAGGCCCCCAGCACCCTCACCCTCTGCACACTGTGCTTTGCCTACTGTCACAGGTGTGTGAGTGTGTGTGCGAGTGTGTGCGTGTGATTTATTTAACCATTGTCCCACAGATGGGCATGTAGATTACTCAAGGTGTTAGTAGTAAGTGCTCCATTGAATTTCCTTGTAGCATGTGTTGGAAGAATTGGGCTTGTGAATCAATAGGAAACAAATTTAAAGGTCTTTCAAGTTTTGATTTTTACTGATAATAAAAAATAATGGTCAAGTCAAAAGGAAGTTTAAAAAAGTTTTGCTATTTTTGGGCTGGGGATTTAGCTCGGCGGCATAGCACCTGCCTGGCAAGCATGAGGTCCTGAGTTCGATCTCTGGTACAAAAAATAAAAAGTTTTGCTCTTTCGGTTTCTTCTCCTTATCAAATGGCTCTTTTTCTTTTGACCAAGACCTGCCTTCTTTGTTTTGACCTGTAAACCCACCCCTAGCTGTGAAAAAAATCTTTTAAAAAAAGTATGTTGATCTGTAAATTCTTTTTTGTGGCTCATTTATGAAATGATGTCCCATGGTGCAGCCTGGGGTGGAGTCAGGCACCCTCTCCTCCCCTTGACAGGCATTCTGGAAGTTTCCTCCCCAGCCTAGCCATTGACCTCTGCGGATTTGACTCGGAGCTGTTATTCCAATCAACTCGGCCTTGGCTGACATCTGGATGTGTTTTATAACAGACTATTTTCATAATTCCACAAAAAGTTCTCAGGATTAATGTGTGTTTATTTTCATCTTCCAGGGGACCCTGAGGAAGCCAGAGCCAGCTTGAGCCCAGCTCCTTCCTGGAAGCCGGTTCCTGGCAGTGAGAGGATGGGACACCCAGTGTGCCCTGTGACCCTGTGGCTTTAGACCCCACCCACTTCTGCAGGCTGGTGGGGTCAGGCAGCCAGCTGTATGAATGAGGTATGGTTACTGGGGTGAGGGCCTGGGAGTGGGGTGCACGTGCCTAAGCAGTGCAGGGCGAGGGCTTGGGGACGTTGTATCTTCTGTTTTCTCTGCTGTGGGAATTTTCTTCCTCCCCGTCTGAAGATTTCTCCTTTGCTTCTCAAACTCTCCAAACCGCTTTTGAAGACTCTCGGGACTCTTCCATCTCAAATTCAGTTGTTAACAGGGCTTTGTCTTGAAGACTTGGGCTCATTGGAAGGACGTGTTAGAGCTTACCAGAGGAAAGAGACCTGGATGGCACCTGGACGGCACGGGAGGACTTTTGTTTGCCCCTTTAAATTTGCTCTTTTACAGTTTTGCTGCACCATCAGGAGGCACTCTTTCTGCTCTACGAACTTGCCCCTAAGCTTTAATTTTAAACATTTAAGTCTCCCAAGTTGCTCTATTGTGGTCTGTAAACTCCTTCCTTTCTTTAAAAAAATAATTATTTTTTTGGGTACATTTAAAGTATACAATGTAATGACATTCATCATTGGAAATTTGCACCTTTGCATAATCCATCTTGGTTCTTATTTTTCCCCCATTCGCCTGCCCTCTCTTCAACCCCTCCATCCTTCCCTATCTACAAAGACTTTGTTTCCATTTTTTCTTTTTCTCATGTTAATTTCATTCCCATCCTTCTTTTCCCCATCCCTCTCACTTCCCCTTCTACTTTGCAAATTTCTTCCTATTTCACATTATTATATCTTTTAGTCCTTATTTACACTTTCAGTTTCTCACATTAGAGAAACTATTCAGTATCTACACGTGTCCTATTTTGTTCACTTAAGAGTATTGCCTCAGTGTACATCCATTTAGCTATAAATGGCTCTAGTTCCTCATTCTTTATGGCTGAGTAGTACTCCATTTTATTAAAAAAAAAACCCATGTTTTCTTTATCCAGTCTCCTTTTGATGGGCAGTTGGGCTGCTTCCAAGTTTTAGCTATCACAAATTGTGCTGCTATGAATGTGGTGCACATATATCACTGTGTCACAATTGTTTTAATTCTTTGGGGGAAGATATTCAGTAGGGGGATGGCTGGGTCAAATCTGACCTCCAATCCTAGTTCTTTGTGGTATCTCCATATTGATTTCCACAGTGGTTGTACCAGTTAACACTCCCACCAGCAGTGGAGCAGGGTTCCTCTT
Source organism: Fukomys damarensis (assembly GCF_012274545.1). NCBI lineage: Eukaryota > Metazoa > Chordata > Mammalia > Rodentia > Bathyergidae > Fukomys > Fukomys damarensis. Next base: position 72,487,713 of record NW_022900913.1, on the reverse strand, counting down.
TCCCCACAGCTCTACCAGCATTTGTTATTCTTTGATTTCATGATAGCAGCCATTCTTTCTGGGTTGAGGTGGAATCTCAGTGTTGTTTTCATTTGCATCTTTTGAATGACCAGTGATGTTAAATGTTTTTTCATATGTTTATTTGCTATTTCAACTTCTTTGCCTGAGAAATGTCTGTTCTTTATATATTCTAGATAGTAGACGTTTATCTGAGGAACAGCTGGTGAAAAGTTTTCCCCACATTGTGGGTTGTCTCTTTACACTATTGGTTGTTTCTCTTGATGTGAAGAAGCTTTTTAATAAGAAGAGATCCCACTTGTTGATTGTGCTATGTCACAGGCAACTGAGGTTTTGTTCATAAAATCTTTTCCTACACCAATGTCTTTAAGAGTTCTACCTAATCTCTCTTTCAGCAGATTTAGTGTTTCTGTTTTAATATTTAGATCTTTAATCCATTTCTATTTTAGTTTAGTGCACAGTGAGAGATATAGATCTAGTTTTAATCTTTGGCAAGTCGAAACCCAATTTTTCCAGCACCATCTATTAAAGAGACTATCTTTCCTCCAGTGAGGATTGTTGGCTCCTTTGTCAAACACGAGGTGGCTGAGTGTGTCTGGAGTTGTTTCTGCATCTTCTAATCTGTTCCACTGGTCCTCAGGTCTGTTTCTTTGCCAGTACCATGTTGTTTTTATACCGTAAACTCCTTTCTTAAAGATGACTGTGGATACTGAGGGGCTTGGGGTATAACAGCACCTCTCTAGAGCACCCCAAAACCTGTCTTGTTGAAAAGATACACCCAAGGCTTCACCAACACACAGACTTTAAATCACCACACAGAGACTTTAAATCCCTAGTGACAGGTCTATGCTGTCCATGGCATAGGTGTGATGTGAGCCTTGGACCAGCAACATGTCTTAGTGAACCCAGAAGCCCTGTGTCTTCCCCCAGTGTGAGATTGTGCTTCCTTCTATTGATTTGCGCTGTCTTCTCACTGCATGAGAGTGGGACAGTGTCCCCAGGGGAGGACCCTGCAGGGAGCACAGACAAGTGCAGGGTGTGGGGGAGTGGGGGAGTGGGGAGCTGGCCCTGAAGTGTGATACGCTGCAGCATGCTTTCTGCATCCTTGGCTCCTGGTGACAGAGTCCTCCTCCTCCCAACAAGGAAGCTGACAGAGGAGTCAAATTGCTGATTTCCAGGTGACAACAAAAATCATGAATATGCAGCCAGAGAACCTTTATTTGTACAAGGGTGTGTCAGATGGTGTGTGTTTATGTGTTTATGTGCAAGCACACATGCTCATAGCTGCGTACCCATGGATGGGGAGGAAGCAGATGAAATGGAAAGGAATGAATGGTTGATTTTCTTTTGGAATTTGGGGAAAATGCCCATAATAAAGAATCTATTGGGCTGGTCCTGTAGCTAAGGGGCAGAGTGCTTGCTTAGCATGTTGAAGGCTCTGGGTTTGACACCCAGCACCATCACCAAAAAATTCTTTTCTTCCCCAGACTATTGAAAAAGCAAAAAGCAAAAAATATAAACCATAAACTTCAAGTGCTCAGCTTTCTGTGTTAAGGTAGGATTCAGATGTAGTCCCAAGCCTGTATGGTCATTAGGCATCCACATTTTATATAAGCATCATAGTTTTAACTCTGAATGGGCTGTAAAATTTAGAGTGCATGTTGTCATTTCCAGAGCAATTACTGAAACGTCACGTGATATCTTCAAAAAACAATTGAAGAATTAAAATGGAATTCCAAACACTGCAAAGGAGCAGCGAAAAACTCTTTGAGAGCAGATCACTGGGTACCAGCCAGAAGAAAAAGAAGTAGAAGAGAAAAAAGAAAGTGGAAACAAAAAATAACATTTTGCATCTCCTCTCCTGAAAGAGTGAAGAGAGTAGCTTGCTGAGGACGGATCAAAATCCTTCTGAAAAACTGCCTGTTAGTTACCCAAGGAGCTCATCTAAATAAGATCATTGAAACAACAAATGCTTGTGTTAGAAGAATCAGCAAATGGATAAGAACTGCTATGGATCATTTCAGGACCACAGAGGTCATTAGAATTGATGTAGAAAATGCAACTGGAAGAGGGAGGAGACTAGAGGTCACATAGGGTGCCAAGGATAAAGAGTAAAGTGGATAAAATGGCAAATACAAACAATAGGAAAATGCTTTTCAACATATAAGTTAATTGCTGCCCTTGAAATACAGAAAAAATACACAAGAACAAAAAATTATATTTAGAAGGGGTTTTAAGGAGGGTTTAGAAAATGGTCTTGAATTTACAGAAGTTATTAGGTCAAGAATGATAATTATGTCTTAGGAAAATTGCATGGGAAATCATCATTCGTTAAGACATTCTGAGGAATGACTATACTTAAAAAAAGAAAAACCTCATAAATATCAGGAAGAAGATAAGAATTTATAAAGGCAAAAAGATCATTCTTGCCTCAAACTATCTTAACAATATTTAAAGAGAAAAGACTAAAGAGAATGACCCAGGAATTCCATATATTCAGGTCAGTAGTCACCCGGAAAGCAGTAAGAGGAGATTTTCAAATTCACAGGGAAAACTTAACCTTTATACTCCATAACTTCTCTTGTTATAATAATATGGAGAACTTTAAGAAATGTACATGAGTGTGTTGGGGACTGATAAGACAAAAAGCAAAGAAAAGCAAAAATAGAAAAGGCTGCTAATAAAACAACCTGTTTTATGTATTTATATAAAATATATGCATTATGCATGTTTAGAAAAAGAGATGAATATGATGATGTTAAATATATTTATTATTAAAATCACAGAATGCTTCCTCTACTAACTTTCCATATGCTCATGTTTTGCCAATTTATTTCAGAATTTCCAAAGACAATAATTTTAGGATGATAATGTTAAAGGCTGCATCCTGCTGTTTCCCCTGAAGCTGGTGTAATGTGTTAGCATGTGTTAGTACTGTGTAATGTTCCTGCATTCACATAGAGCCATAGATGGGTGGAAATGTATTTTATCATCCACTTTGCTATATGAATTTTAGGTTTGTTCTTACATTTTAACAAAATACTGTTACCTGTAGGTGTGTGTAGACCTACCTTGTGTGTTATAAGTTTTATATACTGTTCCACTGTATGAATAAATTACAGCACATATACACATTTCTTTGCTGAGTGATAGCTAAGCTGTGTGCAGTGTTTTCCTTGTAGGCCACCATATAAATTGATGTTTTTGTTCATGTGATTGCACACTTGGGTACACACACACACAAGTGGGTTCAGAGTTGTTCCAGGATACATCCTGTAATATGCTCACTTACATGTGTGCACACACACATAGACAGTCCATAAGTGTCCATGTATACACACATTTACATATGTGTTTACACTCACACGTATTCCTTCCTCACACACACATCACCTGACATAGACTAGTCGAAGGTGGATGTGTGTAATGACACAGCATGTGCTCGCTAGGCACATGTGTTACAGTTGCATGCACACTTGTTCATTCTAAGTCTGTACATATGACACACAAAAACACACACACACACACACCTGTATACACCCAGCAGAGCAAGGCCTGTGTCATGAGGTGCAGCCTCCCCTCTGTCCTGGCTGTCCTTCTCTCGCTATCCTGTCCTCTGCTCCTGGCCACCCACCAGTGGTGAATATGAAGACCACAACACTGGTGTTTTTTTTTTTTCCAGCTCTGATTGAGTTTATTGGTACATTTTAGGGATACAGTACAGTTACATTCATTGTTGGGATCTTGTACCGCTACATGACAAGTCTTGATTCTCATTTTTTCCCCTTACCTCTGCCCTCCCTTCACCCCTTCCTCCCCTCCCCATCTACAAACACTTTATTTTCATCTTTTCATTCTCTCACATTTTTTTCTTTTCCCTTTTTGTTCTTCCCCTACCCATCCCACCTTCCCTACACCTTTAGCTCCTTTCTTCCCATTTCTAAATGTCAGTAATCTTATTAGAATCTTATGCATTGTTGTAGATTATTTACACCAGGGAAACTTCGGTATTTACACGTGTGACTTATTTGTTTCACTTAGGAGTATATCTTCAATATGTATCCATTTTCCTATGAATGAATCTATTTTCTCGTTCTTTATGGCTGAGTAATATTATATTTTATAGAAAAACCACAACTTCTTTATCCAGTTTCCAACGGATGGGCAAATGGGATGTTTCCAAGATTTAGCTATTACAAACTGTGCCAATATAAACATGGGTGCACATACTTCTCTGTGATATGATTCTTTTAGTTCTCTTGAAAAGATACCCAGCAGAGGGATGGCTGGGTCAAACGGAACCTCCAGTCCAAGCTCTTTGAGGTATCTCCATATTGATTTCCATAGTGGTTGCACTAGTCTGCACTCCCACCAACAATGGAGGAGGGTTCCTTTCTCCCCACAACCCCGCCAACATTTGTTATTGTGTGATTTCTTGATAGCAGCCATTCTTTGTGGGGTGAGGTGGAATCTCAGTGTTGTTTTCATCTGCATCTCTCGAATGACCAGTGATGTGGAACATTTTTTCATATATTTTCTTGCTGCTTTCACTTCTTTGTATGAGAAATGTCTGTTCATTTCGGATGCCCATTTTTGGATCGGGTCTTTATATTTGGGGGGACTGATTGTTTTGAGTTCTTTATATATCCTTGATAATAGTCCTTTGTCTGAGGTACAGCTGGTAAAAATTTTTTCCCACATTGTAGATTGTCTCTTAGTTCTGCTAATGGTTTCTTTTGAAGTACAGAAGCTTTTTAGTAAGATGAGATCCCAGTTGTTGATTCTTTCTGCTAGTTCCCGTGCTACTGAGGATTTGTTCATAAAGTCTTTTCCTATACCAATGTCTTCCAGAGTTCTGCCTAACTTACTTTCCAGCAAGTTTAATGTTTCTGTTTTAATATTTAGATCTTTAATCCATTTGGATTTTAATTTAGTGCATGGCGAAAGATAAGGGTCTAATTTTAATCTGTGACAGGTTGATATCCAGTTTTTCCAACACCATTTATTAAAGAGGCTATCTTTCCTCCACTGAGGATGGTGAGCTCCTTTGTCGAAGATGAGGTAGCTGAGTACATCTGCATTTGTTTTTGTGTCTTCCAGTCTGTTCCATTGATCCTCAGGCCTATTTCTTTGCCAGTACCATGCTGATTTTATCACAGTGGCTTTGTAGTATAGTTTCAAATTGGGAATTGTTACACCTGGTGCCATGTGACTGTTGCCTATAATGGCTTTTGCTATTCTAGGTCTCTTGTGGTTCCAAATGAATTTTTGGATTCTTTTTTCTAGTTCTGTGAAATATAGTGTTGGAATTTCAATTGGCATTGCATTGAATGTATATAGCAGTTTCGGTAGTATGGCCATTTTCACTATGTTGATTCTTCCTACCCAGGAGCAGGGGATATCTTTCCATTTTTTTATATCCTCTTCGATTTCTTTTTTCAGAGTGCTGTAGTTTTCAGTGTAGAGATCTTTTGTTTCTTTTGTTAGATTGATTCCTAGATACTTCATTTTTTTGGATGCTATTGTAAAAGGAATTTTTTCCCTTATTTCTCTTTCTGTCTGTCTGTTATTTGTGTATAGAAAGGCTATTGATTTTTGGGTATTCACCTTGTATCCAGATACTTTACTGAATCTGTCAATTAAGTCTAGAAGTTTTTTGGTGGAGTTTTTTGGATCTTCAATGTAGAGTATCATATCATCAGCAAATAATGATAGTTTAACTTCTTCCTTTCCTATCTTTATTGCTTTAATTTCTTTCTCTTGTCTAATTGCTGTGGCTAATGTTTCCAGAACTATATTGAAGAGAAGTGGTGATAGTGGGCATCCTTGTCTTGTTCCTGATTTTAACATGAAGGTTTTCAGTTTTTGGCCATTCAATATGATGGTGTTGGCTGGTTTTTCATAGATAGCCTTTATTAAATTGAGGTATAGACCATCTATTCCAATTTTTTGCAGGGTTTTTATCATGAATGGGTGTTGAATTTTATCAAATGCTTTTTCTGCATCTATTGAGAGGATCATATGGTTTTTGTCCTTGACTTTGTTAATATAATGTATTACATTTATTGACTTTCGTATGTTGAACCACCCTTGCATCTCTGGAATAAATCCGACTTGGTCAGGATGGATGATCTTCTTAATAATCCTCTGTATTCTGTTTGCTAGTATCTTATTAAGGATTTTTGCATCTATATTCATTAAGGAGATTGGTCTGTAGTTCTCCTTTTTAGTTGTATCTTTCCCTGGTTTGGGAATCGAAGTGATACTTGCTTCCAGGAATGAATTTGGAAGTATATCTTCCCTTTCAATTTCATTGAAAAGTTTG
>NW_022900913.1:72480287-72481357 GCF_012274545.1 Fukomys damarensis | reverse complement strand
TAGTTCTTCTCTAAATGTCTTGTAAAATTCAGCTGTGAATCCATCAGGGCCTGGGCTTTTCTTTGTTGGTAAGTTTTTAATTACATTTTCAATTTCACTGATTGTGATTGGGGTGTTTAAAATGTTTTTATCTTCTTCGTTCAACTTTTGTAATTCATAAGTATCTAGAAATCTGTCCATTTCTTCTGTGTTTTCCATTTTATTAGAGTACAGGTTCTCAAAGTAGGTGTTCATGATCCTCTGGATTTCTTTTGGATCTGTTGTACTTCGCCTTTTTCATTCCTGATTGCATGATGTGAGCCTTTTCTTTCCTTTTTTTGATAAGATTAGCTAAGGGTTTGTCGATTTTATTTATTCTTTCAAAAAACCAGCTCTTTGTTTCATTTATTTTTTGTATCTTTTTCTTAGTTTCATTTGCATTGATTTCTGCTCGGATCTTTATAATTTCCTCTCTTATTCAAGCTTTGGGTTTTTCTAGGAGTCTAAGTTTCATCGTTAAGTTGTTTATTTGAGCCCACTCTGTTTTCCTAGTGTGGGCATTCAATGTTATGAATTTTCCACGTAGAACTGCTTTCATTGTGTCCCAAAGATTCCTGTATGTTGTATTGGCATTCTCATTTATTTGTAAAAACTGTCTAATTTCTTCTTTAATTTCCTCTGTAATCCATTGATAACTGATATATTTTGACTTATTCTTGTCATGTTATTGTCCTTTTGTTGACTCTTTTTACTTTTTCTCCCATCTCCTTTTAGTTTCTTGCCTTGCCTATTTGATTTGGTCTGTTGGGCCTCATGTTATTGTGAACTTCGTTGTCCTTTTCTAGGATATTGTTTAGAATTCCTTGCAGTGCTGGTTTGGTGTTCATGAAATTTCTCAGGTGCTATTTGTCATGAAAGTATCTTATTTTCCCATCTATTTTGAAAGAGAATTTTGCAGGATACATCTGTCTAGGTTGGAGGTTCTTTTCCTTTAGGACTTGGAATATCTCACTCCAGGCTCTCCTTGACCTAAGGGTTTGTGTTGAAAAGTCTGCTGTGATTCTAATGGGCTTTCCTTTGCATGTGATTTG
>NW_022900913.1:72440031-72479237 GCF_012274545.1 Fukomys damarensis | reverse complement strand
GGGGGGTTCGACTTAGAATGAGAGGATTAGATAAGTGAAAGAATTAGAGCAGGTTTGAAGTGAATCCAGAGGTTGTAGAATTACCTTACTATCTTTACAAAGCTATTAACTTCAGGGGGGATAGAGAGAGTGCAGGAATAAGGACAAGAATATATCCCCTTAACAGTAACAGGCGCTTGCCTTCCCTTGAAGGTACAGAGCCAAGAGTGAGGTAAAATGACTGGAGAAAAGAACATAAAGAGAAATCCCTCCTAAAAACAAAAAATAATAAAAGAAGAAGTCTGAGTTAGGGCAGGAGCTGGAATAAAAAGGGAGATGAGGGACAATATGGTGGAGCAAGAGACTGAGTTGGAGAGAGAGGACAGAAAAAAGAAAGAAATTTTAGGGTGGAATGAGGAAAAGAAAAAAGAGAGAGAGAGAAAAAAAAGAATTTGAAGGACCTTTTTCAGACTGTCTCTGTTCTCATATTATACCACATGTACAGCCATATGCAGAACCGAATCCCCTGGTCTCAGTTAGCCAATGGCAGTTCCCCATGACTGAGACTGAACACAGTCTACAAGGCCTAATTTGAGTTTTCCTACCCTCAGGGTTGAACTCCACTCAGTTCTATTACAGGTTTCCCCTGCCCTTTCTTTAAAGATGTTCAAAGTTGGGAGCTCAGAAAACTACCCTTCATGAGAACCTATGCCTCTGCAGAGTTGGTCTAAGGACTGGCCCAATCAGGAGGTTTGAGAACGGGGGGGGGAGGTCGTGGGGGTGTTTCAAGGGTGCCCGCATGGCTACCTTCCTTCCTGGGTCTGTTGTCGCTCAGTCCGGGAGGTCGTGCACCCACCAGGTGATCTCAGGCAGGCAGGCAGCTGAAGAGCACACTGGTGTTTTTTAACTAATCCCACAGGTGGTAATGTTAAAACTGGGGGACATAAAATAACACTCCACAGGACAAAGGATGAGTATGCACAGTGCACAAAGAAGGGAGAGCACAGCAGTGACAGGAAGTGATACACTGGGAAGAAATACTTGAAACTTATACAGAAAACCTAGAGCTCAGAACCATCCAAGACTATTACTTATGTATACTACTTAGGTAATTGTGGAATTGTAAAAGCATTGAAATGAATCATTTCAAACTGTGTTAACTTAGCTAGAAAAAAATTCAAGTAAAATGGAAAAATATTGTAAAATGCTTTTGAATGAATGCTATGAATAGGAGTTACTAAGCAGACTACCTAATAGGTAAAATTCCATTGCCAAAGATTTTCCAACAAAGAAGAATCTATTAAATGTGTATTGAATTGGCTAATTACATTTATAGAGGTTTTTGGCATTCCACAATTCCTTAAACACTTCCATGCTATTATCATAACATTGTCAGTGATACAATTCCAAGTTCACACAGTAAAACATTCAAAGCATGTACATGCTGAAAATCTCTTCTCTGAGGCTGGTCATATTTAACTGATTTATAGACACCTGCAACTGTTAATCTGTATACATGCTGAGAGAGCTACTTGACAAAGCAGGGCAAAAACCCTGTAAATCTCATTCAGAGAGCCCAAGACCTCCCCTGTAATTCCCTTTCCAGCCGGGGGAATCAGCTGCAGCCAGGACAGCTGTGAAGTCAGTGACACTGAACCAGAGCTCCAGGAACTGCACGGGCTCCCTGCTGTGCGCTGCCTCTGCAGCCCGGACACGATGTCCTGCACACTGTGCTCTGGGGCAGCGGCTCTCGGGAGCAACCCCGCCACAGCCTCTCTTCTGAGCAGATCACTGCACTTCAGCCCAGGAACCGCCGCTGATTCTGTCCATTCCCTGAGTCAGGAATTAAAGGCCAACGTCCTCACTTGTCCTTACTCGTGATGTTGGCAAGGTCCAGTACATTTCAAAGGTCTGATAAATGTTTGACGAATGAATTAATGAACCAGCTAAATTCCAGATGATGTAAACGTAAGTACTTACATTTAATACCACAAAATGAGGAGAGAAAGTTGGTACTCTCAGCCTATTTCCAGCAATACATTCATGGCCATGCTCCTATTCTTGTGTGTGGCACCCCCCCAAAGACAACACGTAGGACCAGCTGTCAGCCCTAAGCTACCTTCAGTCACTACCCTGGCTGGACAGCAGCACTGAAGGCCGTGCCCACTGAAACATGATTCACAAAAAGCTATGCCAGTAGATCATTATTATGTAATGGAAATAAATTTCCTTATTAAGCCTATTTCTACTTTCAAATCAGGTCTTTTTCACGATACAGTCTAGGTCTACATACTTTTTATTCTCACTTCCCCTTGTTACAAAAAAATGCTGTAAAGCATTATTTCTGCCAGTTTTAATACATTAACTGAACCACTTTATGTTTCTTCCTCTTCCATGTCCTTACAGATAAAATTCCATTACAGTGAATTCTGTTACACAACCAAATTGCTTGATATGGTAAATTCCTGTCAGAAATTACATTTCAGTAGTCCCCCATTATCCAAAACTTCACTTTCTCTGGCTATTACTTTCTATGGTTTCAGTTCCCTGTGGGTCACTTGAAAATAATAAAAATCCCAGCAATAAACAATCCATGCATCTTAAACTGCAAGTCACTCTGAGTAGCACTGTGAAATCTCTCACCACCTGCAAAAGGAGTCACATGTGCTGTGTACACCACCTACTCGTAGCATCCAGCTGAATTGTCAGACTTGCTGTGACAGTAGTACGTACTTGTATTCAAGTAACCTTTATTCTATAAGAGGGAGGCTGGCAAGAGCATTCCAGCATACCTTTGCAACTAACTGTTCTACGTGACTATTAATTACTGTTGTTAATCTCTGTGTCTAATTTATAAATGACACGCCATCACAGGTAAAATATGCATGCAATATATAAGGCATCCTGGGTTTCAGGTACCCACGCAGGGTCTTGGATCATATCTTTCATGGCCAGTAGGAAAGCACTGGATCATGTAGCTTTCAGGACCAGTTTATTAAAAAGATGCTAGGCTTTAAGAGGTGGAAACCAATATCAAAAATTTGAGTAAAAAGGGACACATATATAATTTCTTCCCATCAGCAAGATCAGAAATGACTGTATAGTTTGGTATTATCCTGAAAATTTAGGTTTAAAACTATAAGCTATCAAGAAATAATTTCCTTTTCTCCTTCAAAGTAGTAAAGGTTCCAATAATCTACTTTCTATACCAGTTTACTCTTCATAAATAATTACTAAGAAATGAAATTATTTGAACTTCTAAAAAATGTAGCACCCATCTTGATGAACAGAATTTGTTTTAAATGGAATTTTACCTACACTTTCTTACACTTCAAATCTTAAGAGAACCATTAAAACAAAGCAGTTGGAAACAGACACTTATGTAACTGTACCATGGATCCCTGGAAACGACATCCAGAGACAGTCAAGGCCTCCCAGCAGCCTCCTACGAAAGCCCCCAAACTGTAAAATTATAGTTAGACTTTAACAGGGCCCAAAACATTAGTTTATACTGAACCAAGATTAACAAAACCTTCCACTGCTGCTATTTTCATGTTCTTAGTTTTTCCATCAAATAAGTGATGAACCAGTAGGAATTCACTCTGTAAGCCAACCTGGAGAGGAAGCCAAGCTGGCTGACTGGTGCCAGGATGTGAAGGTGCAGGTGGGAGATGGAGGAGAAGGGGGGCCCATGGAAACCCATCCTCACATCTGTGAAGTCTGCGACATTGTTCTTTTCAAGGATAGCTTTTCCAGCAGTTATGATGCTCTCAAAATCCTGTGTGGTCTCTCTGGAGATTTTTGCAGTTTCGGATATGCTTCTTCAGCACCACGAGATAATGATGAGGCGCTGTTGCTCTGATATCTCTGAAGCAAATCAGGTCTTCATTCTCACAGTGCAGCAGCTTGATGCTGGCCTCCTGCCCCCCCCACCCCGCGAAGTGTGGTAGAACTCGCACTTGGGGTCGCCGTGGATACTGCCTCCCCAACAGCGCCTGACTCCGCAGTGGTGCCGGAGCTCAGGACTATGCACCACCTGGAGCAGCAGGGAGGTGAAGCCTTTGCTGGCCAGTGCCGGTTGGAAATCTGCAGGTTTTTTTTTTTTAAATCATGTATATGTATTGAATTTTGTTGAATGCTTTTTCTGCATCTATTGAGATAATCATATGGTTTTTGTCCTTGACTCTGTTAATATACTGTGTTACATTTATTGATTTACTTGTCTTGAACCATCCTTGCATCCCTGGGATAAATCCAACTTGGTCAGGGTGCATAATCTTCTTGATGATCCCTGTATTCTGTCTGCCAGTATCTTATTGAGGATTTTTGCATTTATGTTCGTTAAGGAGATTGGCCTGTACGTCTCCTTTTTGGTTGGGTCTGTCTTTGCTTTTGGAATCAAAGTAAAATTGCTTTCAGGAATGAATTTGGAAGTATTGCTTCCCTTTCAATGTCACTGAAAAGTTTAAAGATTAGTGGCAATAGTTCTCTAAATGTCTTGTAGAATTCAGCAGTGAATCCATCAGGACCTGGGCTTTTCTTAGCTGGTAAATTTTAAATGCATTTTCAATTTCACTGATTGTAATCAGTGTGTTTAGAATTTTTATGTCTTCTTGTATCTAGAAATCTGTCCATTTCTTCTGTGTTCTCCATTTTGTTAGAGTACAGTTTCTTGAAACAAGTATTGATGATCCTCTGGATTTCTGCTGGGTCTGTTGTGGCTTCACCATTTTCATTCCTAAATGCATGAATTTGAGCCTTTTTTTCCCCTTTTTTGGATAAGGTTGGCTAAGGGTTTATGAATTTTATTTATTCTTCTGAAAAACCAACTCTTAGACTCTTTGATTTTCTTGTATCATTCACCTAGTCTCCATTGCATTGATTTCTGCTCTGATCTTTATAATTTCCTCCCTTGTGTGAGCTTTGGGTTTCTCTTGCTCTTCTTTTTCTAGGAGCTTAAGATTCACCATTAGGTTGTTTATTTGAGCTCACTCTATTTTCCTAGTATGAGCATTCACTGCTATGAATTTCTGGCATAAAACTGCTTTCATTGTATCACATAGATTCCTGTGTATTGTACTGGCATTATCATTAAATTTTAAAACTGTCTAATTTCTTTTTTAATTTCTGCTGGTGATCCATTAGTTGTTCAGGAAAGTTTTATTCAATTTCCATATGTTTGTGAAGTTCTTAGGGTTTCTTATGCTATTGATCTCTAATTTAATTGCATTATGGTCTGGTAATATACATGGGATAACTTCAATTCCTTTGCATTTACTTAAACATGTTCTATGAGCCAGCATGTGGTCTATTTTGGAGAATGATCTGTGTGCAGCCAAAAGCAGTGTATATTCTGATTTTGTGGGGTGGAACAGTCTGTAGACATCTATTAAATTCATTTGTTCTAAAGCTTGGTTCAGTTCTAGTATTTCATTGTTGATTTTTTGTCTGGATGGTCTGTCTTTTTGTGGCAGTGGGGTATTGAGGTCCCCCACTACAATCATATTAGCGCTTATTTGGTGTTTCATGTCCCGTAATATTTGTTTTTAGTTGGGGCATTAGTATTTGGTGCATATATATTTATGGTTGTCATTTCTTCCTGTTGGATTGTTCCCTTTACAAGGATGTAGTGACCTTCTTTGTCTCTCTTAATTAGTTTTGATTTAAAATCTACTTTGTCTGCAAATATTATAGCTACCTCTGCTTTTTTCTGGGTTCCTGTGGCATGGAGAAACATTTTCCATCCTTTTACTTTCAGTCTGAGTTTCTTTTTCAAGTAGGTGTATTTCTTGTGTAGCATATTGTTGGATTTTGCTTCTTAATCCATTTTGCCAGTCTATTTCTTTTGATTGGTGAACTGAGGCCATTGACATTGATGGTTATAACTGATATGTATTGACTTATCATTGTCATGTTATTTTCTTGTTTTTGGTTCTTTTTTGCTTTTCTCCCTCCCCCTTTAAATTCTTGCCTATTGGATTTGCTTGGTTGGACCTCATAGAATTGTGACCTTCATTGTCCTTTTCTAGTATAGTTTAAAAAATTATTTGGAGTGCTGGTTTGGTATTCATGAAGTTTCTCAGTGTTCTTTGTCATGAAAGTATCTTATTTCTCTATCAATTTTGAAAGATAGTTTTGCAGGATACATCAGCCTAGGATGGAGATTGTTTTCTTTTAAAGCTTGAAATACTTCACTCCAGGCTCTCCTTGACTTGAGGGTTTGTGTTGAAAAGTCTGTTGTGATTCTGATGGGCTTTCCTTTGCATGTAATTTGCTTCTTTTCTCTGCTTGTAGTATTTTGTATTTCTGCTGCATTTCTGGGATCTTGACTATTATATGTCTAGGTGTAGATTTTTTTTTAATCATAACTAGTTGGAGTCCTATATGCCTCACTTATCTGTATATCAAGTTCTTTTGCTCTGTTTGGGAAGTTTTCTATCATTAATTCTGTGAACAGTTTTTTAAAATGTCATTTATGCTTTCTCCTGCTTTCTCCTGGACTCCTATCAATCTTACCTTATTCTTCTTTGCATCATCTAGGAGCTGTTGGATTGGTCCCTTATTATTTTTAAGAGAGCTCTCTTTTCATGGTTACTGACCTTCATTCTGTCTTCTAAATCTGATATTCTGTCTTCAGATTGGGTTAGTCTACTATGTATACTTTCAATAGAGTTTTTAATCTCCTGGATATTAGTTTGAACCTGTTTCATGGATTCCATTTCTTTCTTATGTTGGGTGCTCATGGTTTCATTTCCATTAATATATTTCTAAGAAGAAAAATATTTGGACTTTCATTGTGATTGTGTGGAATTATTTCTATATGTGTTAGTCATCCTTCCATCACTGTAATAAATTAAATACCAGAGTAATCAACTTGTAAATAGAAAAGGTTTCTTCTGGTTTGCAATCTCAGAGATTCCAGTAGTCCATGGTTGGTGGGGGCCATTGCCTTGGGCCTGTCTCAAGGAGATGCATCTGGGCACAACAGAGCACAGCTTCTTTTCTTTGGCTGGAAAGGAAAAAAAAAACAAAGAAAGAGAAGAGTAGGGTCCCCCATTCCCTTCAGTGTGCACTTGCAGTGACCCAGAAACCCTCCCAAGGTGCTGGCTCTCCAAGACTTCAGCACCTCCTACAGCACCCTGATGGGGATGAAGCCTTTGACACGTGGGTTGGGTGGGCGTTAGGCGTGCAGTGGAATTGAACCACTGCAAGTGACACACTAGGACTTCCTCTCATAGACCAAGACATGACTGTGATTATTGCTGCTTCTGGTACGTTTTTTGGGAGAGCAAGTGAGGCTTCACTAGCAAAACAAAACACAGAGACAACAAGAGAAAAGACCTATGGCTGTGAATACATAAAAACAAATAAAATTCACCAAGGAGGAAATGATCGAATTTAAATTAAATTGAAAACTTGAGTTGGAAAAATATTGGCCAAAGATGTCAGAAAAAGAACAGCCACTAATGTAAAGCCAGTGATTAAAAATCCATTGCCAAAATACTGATGCTCAATGGGAGAAATGACACAAAGCATGTGCAGGCAATGCACAGAAAGGAAGACTGAAGAGAAGGGATGGTGAGCTGCCACTGGCCTGGGGTAGCAGATGGATGGTCTCTCCTTGCTGCTTTGTTATGGTGGGGTGGGGACTTAGACACTGAGGGGCAGACTCATTGGTGGGGCACTCCTGGGCCACAAGCCAGCTGTTCCGAGCAACCTGATGGGGCACAGGTTCTTGGCATGGGGTGGATCCCACATGCGCCTGCATGTTAGCTGATGCCAGGGTACTGGGTCCCCTGCTAAGGCTGAAACCAGGCAGAACCTGAAGGCCAGTCCCAGGGGTTGGGACAAATGCATTATCCATCTTCCAGGACTTGTGATAGCGTGGAGAAGGAGCAGCTTGAGGTGCTGGATTACAGTAAGAAGCCTGGCTTCTGCAGAGTGGGCCCCTGATACTCTCCTTTGGCATGCAGAGGACACAGGGCCACAAACACAAGAGTCTTCAGGGCGTGGAGGTACAGGAACTGCCCCTAATGCTGACTGGCGCAGGGAGCCTGGGTGGGTTTGTGAGGGAGGTGTTTTCATCTTGAAGTAGGCTTTGTATTTTCCCACATGTGCTTGGCTTATTTTTCAACAAAAAAATGAGAGGTGATTAGACCAAAACTTGAGCAAGAATCCATCAGTGTTTGGTAAACAAATGATATAAAACATTTCTCTTGGACCTCTATTGTGATTTGCAAACTCAGCTCAGTTCTGAGTCTCTGAGCTTTGCAAAAATTTGAAATCAGTCCCATTATGCTTTTACATTTTGAGATCAGGTGGCTTGGAATCCAGATGTGAGAAAGCCGCAGAGGGCTTGCTTTTAGT
This sequence comes from Fukomys damarensis, assembly GCF_012274545.1. Lineage (NCBI taxonomy): Eukaryota > Metazoa > Chordata > Mammalia > Rodentia > Bathyergidae > Fukomys > Fukomys damarensis. The sequence continues at coordinate 72,470,891 of NW_022900913.1, read as the reverse complement.
CCAAGGGAGACAAGTTTTGGCTTGGCGAGAGATAGTCATGTGGGCCTTTGTGTTTCTCAGCAGCTCTTCTGGATGTGTGTTTCAGATGCTTCTCCATTCTTTGCTTGCACTAAGGGTCATAGGTGCACCTCAACATAGGATGCAGTTATGCCCTTGTCCACCCACCCTGAGAAATTGCAGCTTAACACAGTTAACTCACTGAACAACACAGCTCAGCCCAGCCTGCCTTACACATGGTCACAAAACTCACATTAGCCCACCCTGGGTGGAATCATGTAACACTAAGCCTGTTTTGTAATAAACTGGTGCACATCTTAGTGCTACTGATTTATTGAATACTACATGGATATGAAGAGTGAGACAGTGGTCTGGATATGTCTTTGCACCATTGCAGATTGGGAATTCCCACGTGGAACCACTGTAAGTTGCAAGTTGGGATTATCTATGCTTTGATTTCTACTCTCTTTGGCATAGGAATTTTAATTACTTTCTTTGCTCTTAGTCTGACCACCATCAGAGTCAGTCTTTTAGGAGATATTTTCAATGTGCTGGCGGCATGGCTTTCTGTGGGAGCCCTACAGAAATAGGTTGTGATCTCTAGGTGGGGTGATGGATCATGTATCCTCTGTGAGCTCCAAGGGTGTTGAGGGCTTTTAGAGTCTGGAGATAAAGGGCCAGATGTCCATGCTTACTGTTGAGGTAGAGCAGATCCAGGGTAATTAGTGTTGGGCCTGTATTTTTGGAAGACATGAGTGATTTCTTTCCTGGAATTGTGCACAGAGCAGACGCATTCCATGGCAGTAAGGAGCAGGCTAGAGGTGGATGGGAATGGGAGACTGGGGAGGACGCAGAAGAGGACGAGGAGGGTTCACCCCTCAGTAAATGGTCCAGCGCAGCACCAGAGAAGACAGAGGTTTGGGAGAGAGTAGAAACAACCCTTAGTTAAACTGTGTTCAAAACACACATGCAAGAGGCTGAGACCACTGGGATACAGAGCTAGAACCACTGGGATCCTGGTGATGGAGAGGATGGGGGTACTCCCACCCCTTTCTTCCTGCTGGCTCATGCCCTTTGGGAACACAGAGGCTGGGGGGGCATTGCTGATCATTGCCAGGCATGTGTCAGTCTGTGAATTGCTCACTTTCTCTAGCCATTTCCCACTAGTGAAATGCAAACATGTAGCACTGGCTTCCCCAGATCTTGTGCCCAGAGTGTACCAGTAGTAGCTGCTAAGTAAACACAGCTTCTCCTGCCTTTGGGTTCTTTTCTGTGAGTGCTGATTGCTCACCGATTAGCACTTGAACCTCCTGTTTTGACCTGCTCAGGTCATGGCACAGATGTGAGCTTACAACTTCTATAGGGCTCAGCTGTGACTTTTATAACTGGAACTCTAATGACTACACAACCAGTGTCACCCTCTGAGGATTAGGTTAAAGTCTGGCTGAGTCAGGAACACAGCACCCATCTCTTGTAAGAAAACTCTGAGGCCTATTAGGCCTGGAATAATCTGCTCGCTTGGATGTGTAGAGATCTGACCTTAGACAGATAAACGGTTCCTCTCAAAAACCTCTAAAGTCCTGACTCCATTCGCCTCAGCCCTTAAAGCATACGATCCAAAAACTAACATGCGGCCAATAAGGATGTGCCAAATATCTGACTCCACCCTGGCTCCACCCCCTCCTTACCCTATCCAATAGCTATCCAGTAGCACCACCCTGGCTCCACCCCCACCTTACCCCATATAAGCCTGTGCATTTCCCGAATAAAGCGGAAGCGTTCCAGAAACCTCCCTAGAGTCTGCGTGGTGATTCCGCACCTTGCCCTCCCAGTCCAGGTCCCTGCACCTTGTTCTGTGAGTGATCTCGTGGATGAAAACAACAACCCTCTTGTCACTCTTCACTCACATCTAGACCCTTCTTCTGTCTGCACTCTCCCATGGGGGAATCAACACAGACCCTGGAGACAGGCACAAAGGAGCCTGAGGTGTGATGACCATCAAGGCCACCATGCGCAGGGAGCATGGCCAGTCTCCCCATGTCCTCTGAACTCTCACCCCAGATCGTCAAACACCTCAATCACATGGTTCGTTCTTCTCACATGTGCTTTGTGGAAATGCACTCATTTTAAAAGACCTATCTTCAGTATAAGGTGTGTGTGTGTGTGTGTGTGTGTGTGTGTGTGTGTATACATGTATGTGTGTGTCTCTGTGTGTGTGACCTGAATGTTGTGCATTTTCATCAGACATCCTTGGGATGTCTGGGTGCTGCCTGCCTCATCCCCCTCTCCCTTCTGTGGGGGTCAGGAGGTGGGTGGCAACAGGAACCGTGCTTCTGGTTCTTCAGCCAGGAGGAGCACTGCTGCCTGTCTCCCAAGGAAGACAACCTCGCCAGGCTGTGAGGTGTGCAGGTGTCCTGGGAGAAGTCCCTTGCTGCCTAGAATTTATTTACCCTTCCTTTCATATGGCTTCTGGAAGAATGGAGAGAACCTATTTCCTGAATGAGGTAATCGTTTGTAATTTGGTGTTGCTATTGAATTGGGCTGGGTGTCAGAAGGGGCCCAACTCAGTTCTAGCAAAGGAAGGAAAGGGGTTGGACTCCCCCCGCCCCAGTCTGGAGTGGCTGCTAGTTTAATCTGCTGAGCCATCTTGGTGGGAGGCGCCCAGTCTGCTCTTTGTCCCCTGGAGGAGGGGAGCTGGGTTGCAGCCCTTGTCTGCCCTGACCATGGGGATGGAAGCAGGTGTTCCTTGTCATCATTGCATAGAATTAAAGAACGAAAGTGCCTGGTCCTGATGTTTGATGTTCTTGTGACAGAGCCAAGGGGAGTTCAGCTGTGTGGGGGGTCCCTGAAGACTGAGGGTCCCTCACCAGAAGTCCTGGGTGGTGGCGGTGGTGACAAAGGGTGAAGAAGACCCAGAGCTGTCTCCGAGTGGGAGAAGGGTGGGGCATCAGGAACAAGCGCAGGGCACCAGGGCTGGGACCCGTGTCCTACAGTTTGGAGAGCATTGTGGCTTCAACACGCTCTCCAATATCACTCCTGTGCAAGTCAGTTCCCAAGCTCACATGTTAGTGCTGTTTGGAGGTGACCCCTGGGAGGGGATGGGTCACAAGGCCTTGACTAGTGAGGGACCTGTCTGTGCACAGGATTAATGGGCCACTGAGGCAGCAGTGTGGCTATAGACTGGAGCTACAGTGCCCACTTGCCCTTCTGCAATGCAATGCTCTGTGCTGAGTGCTGAGGCAGGAGGACAGCCATAGGGGACACTGGTGCTGTGCCTGTGGACTTGCAATCCCCAACGCTGTGACTGGAGTGAACCTCCCATGGCTGTGACATTGCTTCCATGGCAGAGGGACTCCTGAACCCTGCAATGTTTCTGAGCACTGAGGGGGCCCTTCCTGGACTCTAGGGGATGCCCCAGCATGAACCAGAAAGAAGATTCTTTCATTAAGTAGCTGAAGCTGTGCAAAAAGAAAGACCTAGAGCCAGGGCTCAGGTCTTGAAAATTGGACTCCGTGCAGAAAAATGAGCTGGAAATGGAGCCCAGGAGGGAGTGCATTCCCAAAGCCTCCGTTGGCTCACACTGCTCAGCACATGGCTGAGGGCAGGCTGGAGCTGTGTCCCATGATCATCGAGTTGTGTTTCTATGAGGGGAGCCCTTGGCATTACTGAGCTCAGTCCTCATTCCAGACCCACACCATTCAGGGACAATCCAGCTCGATGGGGACGTGTGACATGTGGGGATCCAGACAGTGCATCTTGGTGAGCTGTGATCCTGAGAGTGTTGTGTGGAGACCTGGAGACATCCCTGTGGCCCTGTGCTCTCAGGGACAATTTTTCAAACAACCTGGACTCAAATCTGACCTTGAGGATTGTGTTTGCTTCAGGTACATCAAAAAGGTAAGTCACTTCCTGTGAAAAACCCAGTGTCAAGGAGTCTGGAGTGGCTGGGTCTTCCTAAGCCCCTTGTCCCTGAGAATCCCCATACTCCCCTGGGGGAATTGGCTGCTGCTGACCCTGCCATGTGGGAATATTGTCCCTGCCAGAGCGTGCCAGGCCTACCACATTAGACAGGAAGTGGCAGTGACTCCGCTGAACCCTCTGTGCTTTCCCCAGCCCCGAGTTGTGACTATACTGAGCCTTTGGCCATGGAGACCTTGTGACCTCTGATGGCTCACACAATAGTGGCCTGAGGAGATATCACCTGGAAAGTCATCACTGTCCACTGCCCTTCAATGCCTCTTCCTCGAGTCAGATAGGACTTTGCAATTATACAGTGAAGTCACCCAAATGTTCCCAGAGACTTTGCTTGCATAGAAACCACAGCACAGTAGAGAAAAGCAGAGCTAGAACTCTGCTTCTAAGTAGCTTAATATTTTGGGAGGCACTTTTCTAAGAAAGCAAAGAAAAACAAGAAAGGGGATTGGTTCTGCGGCTGTGCATTTGGCAGGAGCAGTGCCAGGGGCTAGCAGTCTGGAAGCACAGGTGCTGGAGTAGGTTGTAGGTAGGGCAGGAAGGGAGCTGGGTGGCAGCTGGGCTTTACAGCAGGAATGTGACATCTGACCAGCTGCCCTGGGAGATCCAAAGGTGCAGTGACTTGGACCTAGCTGCAATCTGGGGGGCCCGGTGGAGTGGAGGGTTAGGCACCTCAGCTGTGCACAGAAGGTGAGGCTGGGATGGTCTGGGAGGCCAAGCCCAGCTACCACCTGGCCCACAGCAGAACATACCTGGGACTCAGAGCCTTAGTGGGGAGCATGGACCATTGCAACCCCTTTCCCATCCAAAGGTGGAGGCCTGAAGCCCGGCCTTGAATCTGGTGGGTCTAATGGCTCCCCCAACAGTGGACGGCAGTAGAGGTCTCCAAAATGTGAACACTAGGGGACACTTCCCTGGAGCAAGCTGTTTGGGAGGGGACAGGGCTTCCTTTTACCCGTTTGCTGGCACAGGAGTCATGTTTGTTTGGGCTCACCTTTGTTGGGCTGCCAGGCGAAGGGGTCATGGCTGCTTGTGGCCTTCTTGCTGGCAGAACCCTGAGATGAGGTGACCTCCCATGGAGAGGATGGGGGGCTTGTGCCTTGTCCCTGCCAGGACTCAAGTCTGGCTCTGCCTCGAGGGCTTAATCTGGTCGTTTTCCTCCCTCCCCTGAGTTTCCTTATTCACACTGTGCTCAGAAGAATTCCATCTTCTGACACTTCACAGGGCTGAAGTCCACACATGAAGGTCTGGGGACTCCTCCAGCAGTACCCACACCTGAGCGTTTCCTGGGCTATCCTGACCCCAGTGGCGGCAATGGAGGAGGCTCAGCAGAGGTGACCTCGTTCCTGAGCCTTGCCAGATCTGGAGCCATAGAACCTGGTGCATAGTGAGATAGCTGCTTCCTGTGTGACATGTGGACACTGTGGTGCGGCCACAGACAGCCACATATACATGAACATCTAGATCCTACATCCACGTCATGTCCCTGTCCCTATCCACTTGCAGCTGATAAGTAAGATAAGTAGGTTATAGCCATCTGCTTTCAGAGGTGAACAAAGAGGATAAGAAAGTGAGTGCACTGTGGTTGAAGGTAATGGAAATTAAAATCCCTCTGATAATTAGAGTGGAGTTGATGGCTTAGATTAGAAAAATTAGATTAAGAAGCAAAGAAAGCAAAACTTGGTTTCTGCAGAAAATGCCAGAAACCATTGCTAACAAGCATTGAAAACAAGTCCTGTGATCATGGTGGTATTAAAATTTTAATTGGAACTAATTGGGTGAACATTCTAATTTCTAATTAAAATTAGGGAAACATGCCTACAAGATTGAGGCTAGCTTTAGCATCCTCTGCCAGAGAACACCACAGGGCTTGGGAGGATGCAAATTTCTGGGCTGTCAAATTACGATGCAAACAAGAGGCCAAGGAAACAGTGTTTGCTGTGTGCAGGAGCCCAGGAGGCGTCGCCTACCAACTCTTCCAATCAACACCACTAACAGCGCACAAGTCCACAGGGACGTCCTTCAGGCCAGAGTAGAGGCTCCAAGAGCTAAGCTAACGACCGAATCCCTGGGGCCTCCCTGCCCACCTCCAGGTCTCTCATCTGCCCTTCTACCCCCTCCTCTCCCACCGCCCTTCCCTGCATGGATTTCTGAGACTTTCCATTGATCTCTTCTCATTCTGCTCCCCCAGGTTGGAGAGGAGGGAGTATGGAGCTGTGACCTCTTCCCTCTCAGTTGGACCCCAATTCAGCCCTGCAGTGGGGCTCCCTCCTGGTCCCTGTGCCACGCCAGGGACAGAGTGGTCCTTTGCCTTTGGGCTACACAAAGGCTCCCTTGTTCCTGCTGGCCATCACAATTTCTGGCAGAGGCTGTGGCACAGAGCAGACAGCCCTGCCCTTCACAGAGGCTGGAGCAGGGAGGTTTTGTGGAGGGGGATGGCACAGGATGGACAAGACTTCAGAGGTCTGGAGGAGGAGGGAGGGGAGAGGACAGGGCCTGAGCAGTATAGGAGTTGGAGCAGAGAGGGTTCTGGAGAGATGCAGGGGATAGAGGGTTCTGGAGAGACACAGAGGATGCTGGGTGCTGCCCTGGTTCTTTGGTCTTCAGAGCTAAGGAGTTGAACTTTCTCCTGTGGGCGAGGAAGGGGCAGATGAGAGACTCACAGGACTGGGGGAGGGAGCAAAGGTCCCATCCTGCTGTGGATGTTTCTGGAGAACAGGATGTGGGTGCTGCTGTCTCTACTCAGCTACACTCTCCCAGAAGGCACAGGGAACCTCAGCTCAATGGAAGACTCTGGGTCTTTCAAGAGGACCCTGTTCTTGTTTTGTTTTTGCATCTGCCCTGTCTTTGTGTAGAGACCCTAAGCATCAACCTGGCTGGTTGGTAAAGATTTTTTTCAAAGAGCAAGACGATCATGACTTGAAAATCCATGGACTTGGACCAACATGACTGAATTGCTGTCCTAGGGCTCTGGAGATGCAGTGAGGAGTCTGTTCAGAACACAGCCGAGGAAGAGGATACTGAAGCCCGCCTGCAGTTCAAATCCCAGCTCTGCCACCCTGCAGCTGTGAGACCTTGAGCAGCACTCAGCCTCTCTGTGCTTCAGCCCTGTCCTGTGCGGAGTGACTGGAAATGTCTGTCTCTTGGGTCATTCTGGTGATGAGAATTGAGCCTAGCAGCATGTCTAAGCGACCTTTTGCTTTTGTTGCTGTTGGTTTGGAATTGAAATGGTTCACTTTTGATAAAAGCAGGGTAACAAAGCTTAGTGAACTTGGGAAAGAAAGCAATTTAGTCATAAATCCAGGCAAAAAGCTTGTATATAAAATTAAACATAAAGCAGCCTGGCTGGTAAAATCCAGCACTATTTTTTTGGCAGATGCATTATTTTCCATTGTAAATACTGTGCTTATTAAGTCCTTGTGTGAGTTTTGGCATCTTTTCATCTTTTGGAGGATATTTTCAATCGTTTGTTTCCTTCTGACTACCCTTAAATGACTTCACGATGCTATTTGGGGGACATTATGGGACCAGAGAGGCTTTAACAAGAAGTATTAAATGCTTAATCTTGGAGTGTTTTAACAATGTGGTCACTGGTGTGTACTCAGGGCGTTTCCAGCCTGTTTTTGCCACACTTACAAGTTGTGACATTTTTGAGTAATGTATCACTTTCTAGAAGGCCACAGGAAAGAGTTATGATTTAGACATTAGACATTGTATTATAGTATGCATTTTATTTTTGTAACTTTCCTTGCTGGCTCTGTGTCTCATGATAGAATGTTTCAGCTCACAGTGAGAGTATCTTGTGGATTTGGAAGCTATATTTGGTAAGCCCCTGTGGCCTGCCTAGCATAACCATGACATAAATGCAGACTATTATTTCTATGATTTATTTAAAAGGCTGGCTCTACAATCTTGCTATGAGTATGGTTTTGTCAGGCTGTGGAAGAATTAAGATTAACAAGGTAGATTGAAAGTTTGATTCATTATAAAATTTGGCTGTTTTCAATGCAAAACTCAAAAGAGAGAGAGAGAGAGAGAGAGAGAGTGTGTGTGTGTGTGTGTGTGTGTATCTATCTATCTATCTATCTATAGATAGATATATATGAATGATTCCAAATACCTACGTAATGGCTTGAGGTATGCAAAATGGCTTTTTGATATTAGATTAAATTGACTTACTTGTATCAGAACTGTGTAGACATATCCTTTGCTGCATCTATAGTTTCACTCCCAGTAATTTCATTCATTTATTTATGGTGGTGGGGATCACACCAAAGCCTCATGTGTGCCCCACAAGTGCTCACCACTGAGCAACACCACCAGCCCCAAGCTCTGTCAGTCAAACCCGATCGGCAAGCGGTGCTCCAAATGCTGTGGTTGGTCTGTCCCCCAAGCCTGAATGGGCTCATTTGCTTCAAAAGACTGCCTTGCCTTTGAGTACTGCCTGCTACCTGAAGAAAAACCTAGAACTCTATGCTGGGATTGGTTTTTGCACAATAGGAGCAGCCTTCCACTATTGGGCAACTTCATCTTCTCCTGCAACACAGGAGCAGGAGAGGAACATCTCCAGAGCTCAGGGTGTTGTCAGCCACTGACCTTGCTTGGAATCTTATTCAGAGGTCATGGGAAGATGCTGATCTCATAAGGCTGGCTATGCTTATGTAACTTGTGGCCCAAGCCTGAATGTACAGGCCCCAACACACAGTGGTCAGGAGAGCACAGGCAGCTACCAGCAGATATTTCAGAATAATTCACCTTCTTTACACATATTTATTAAAGAGGGACACAGAGTGAGAGCAGGGCTGTGCCTCTAGCTGTCCTTCCCCAGAGTACTCATTGTGATCCCCTCTGTGAACCTCCAACCCATCTATCCCCAGCACCCTCTTCTTCCTGAATGGCAATATATTTAATTCAGAAGCTGAATAATTCAGTCACAGAGAGTTTGCCTGGCAGAGGCTGGTGGTTAGCTGAGGCAGACATCCACTGTGATGGGCAAGGGGGCATTTGTATCTGCTCTGGACTCCTGGACTCCAGATGTCCATTTCCTGAAGAAAGAAAGAGCCACTAGGCCTGCTGAGGTTAGGGGAGAGACCTCCACAGGGACAGATGAGGTGGCCCAGGGCACACAGGGGCAGCTGCAGGGTGTTGTCCAGGAAAGCTACTGGCTCCCAGATGAACAAGTTGCATGAGGGATTCATACACAAGTGGCTTTGCCCTTGACAGAAGTACTCCTACCTCAAGGACCCTAAATTGACTCTAAAATGAGTTACATGTGGGTCTGGGGATTTAGCTCAGTGGTGCTGCTGCCTGCCTGGCAAGCACAAGGACCCGAGTTTGATCCCTGGTACCAAAAACAAAACAAAACAAAAGTTTGGGTGGAGGATTTAGCTCAGTGGTTCAGCCGTCTGCCTTGCAATCATCAAGTCCAGAGTTTGATCCCCGGTATAAAAAAAAAAAAAAAAAAGGAGTCAATTGGGGCCCATCCTGCAGCCTTGTGGCTCTCTTCTGTTTTCGTTTTTTCTCATTGAGTTTATTGGTACATTTTAGGCATACAGTACAACTACATTCATCATTGGGATCTTGTATCTTTACATGACAGGTCTTGGTTCTCATTTTATGTTTTCTTATTCTATATTTTTCTTTTATACGAGAGTTGGTCTGTGAGTTGCTTAGTGTGGAGCTGGGGCAGCAGCAGCCATTCCTGGTGGGGCTCCCCTTCCCCCTTGTTCTGAGAACCCACAGGCTGTTGCTTCCTTGCTGGGAGGAAGCTACTACCCAGCATTTTGATGATTACAGACAACCTCACACCTCACACCTCAGGGCCTCAGGACTTAGATAAAGGGTTGGGTTTCTCACTGTCTCCTAACTGTCATCCTATATTTGCACCTCCAAATCAGAGGGAGAGGCAAAGCCATGGTTTTGGACTGGGGCCCATGATGTTCATATTGTGTTGTCCCCTGGGTCCCTGGGATCCTCAGCCTTTGCTCCCCTGCTGCTCCGACTCTCCCTGTGTCCCAGACGCTTGGGCTCATCACACCCAGCTTCTGGTCCGCCAGGAAGAGTGTCCAGCTTCTCCTGAACTGCTGCAATGGGCTTCCACTCAGTTCCTTCTGGGCATGAGCCTTGCTATCTGGTGACAGTGCTCTTTTGTGCTGTGCCCAGAAGCCCCTGGAAGTGACTGCTTATCTCCTCTATGGACCAGTGCAGCAGACAGAACTTGCTGGACACGGCCATCAGACTCTAGTTCAAATGCCAAGCAGGACCGTGCTTGGGGCACAGTGTCTGATGGTGGATCTGCTGCTGCTGCTGCTGGAGGTCACATTTTCCAATTAATGGCCAGGAAAGAAAGCTTTCCAGGCAGTCATCATGTGAATCAATCTTTCCCTTCATGCTTTGTAACAGAAAGAAAGGAAGGAAGGAAAGGTGAGAAGGAGGAAATGAGGAGGGAAGAAAAGGACGAACGAAGGAAGTGAGAAAGAAAGAAAGAAAAGAAAAGAAAAAAGTGGGGAGGGAAGAAGGGAGAGGTCCCTTATGTCAAAATCCAGTGACCAGATTTCCATTTTTGGCAGCATGCCCGATGAGCTAAGTAGAAAAACCACACTAGTACCTAACACCTGAAATGCTGGATAGGATGTTTAAAAAAAGATCTTTTAAAATGCATGGTAATGACACATGGGAAAAAAGTCCCCAGAGGCCCACAGTGGCAGAGTGGTTTGAAACTGGACAGGTAAGCAGGCCTAGCCGAGTTTGGCCCTGGGAATGGGATGAGGACTGCAGTGAATGGCCTCTGGAAAGAGCGCAAGGACTGGTCTTGGCTTTTTATAGACTTTGGGGGGAACAGAAGAAGAGCACAGGGTCTGACAGACTCTGGTGGTCAGAGGGCCCTGCATGTGGCCAGGGTTCTGAGAAGGCTGTGTTGGGGGTTCAGCAGGGAGACACCTTCAGGACAGCAGCTTTTCCTGGGGACTGAACATGCTGCCTGTTAACTCCCATGGGCCTTGGACACCTGCAGTATGATCAGCAGGCTGGGGCACCAAGCTGTACATACTGTTTACTTCTTGCTAATTTAAATTTAGCCTTGAATGTTCACAAATGTGAGTAGTGAGTAGCTACTGCTCTAGGGGATAGAGTGGGTGTGACCCACCAGAGGCCAACCCAGCCTCCAGGACTGTTTGCATGGGAATCCAGCCCTAGTCCCTTGTGAACACACTGCACCTCCAGCTGCCTTTACAGACATGGGGACTGCAGCACAGAGCAGAGTGCTCTCCCGTCCTCCACAGGGTCGGTCCCTGAGATACTGAGTGGGCTAGGCGGAGCCTGATTGGGTCTTGGTTACATCTGCAGGGAGGGAGTGAAGGGGAAGAATCAGTTCCTAGTTTCAAAAAGTGCAACCAGACCAAGAGAAATTAGAACAAAAACCTGAAAAAACCAATACAGGAATGAAAGAGGACACAACCACACATAAAATCAAGATCCAGAGAAGATAATACAGCAGAATAGAATGAATGACTTTATGACAATAATTCTGAAATAAAGCAAACTGGAAATATTTACAGAAAATATAACTAACCAAAACTGACTCACAAAGACATAGTAAGCCCAAATCAACCTGCTTATGAAAAACATGAATCCCTTGTTTAAAAAATATCTGTCCTTTAGGAAAGCATGATGCTTAGCTAATTTTATTAGCCAGTGTGAGTAAGACTAGAAAACTAATTAGATGTGTAAAAAGATAAACACAAAGTAGATTAAAGACCTAAATGTAAGGCCCAAAACAGTAAAACTACTAAAAGGAAACACCAGGGAAAAGCTTTTTGACATTGATTGTAGTAAACCATGTTTGAATATTATCCCAAAATCAGAGGAAGCAAAACAAGACTAGACAAATAGGACTGCATCAAGCTAAAAATGGCATCACAAAGGAGACAAGTTTGCCTCTGTAGAGGAGACCTGCAGACTGGGGGAAGTACCTGCAAACCATAAGCCTATGACGGTTAGAAGCAGAATAGGTAAGGAATGCACACGCCTCTATAGCAAGAAAATGACCTAGTTACAAATGGGCAAAGGGCCTGAAGATGCATTTCTCAAAAGCAGACATACACAGCCAAAAGGTGTATGAGAAATAAGTGCTCAATATCACTGGGGAAGTGCAAATTAGATCTGTGAATCCCACAGGCTTTCCACAGTTAATAAGAGGTTAATCATCAGGATTAATAGGTAGTCTTCACAAGGATGCTGGATGTAAAGTCTTCTAAGCACCAAGAAACACACTCAGAGCAGCATTAGAAATGAGTATGAAAGTAATGATTTGAAGTTATTTATACAGTGGTTAACAGTACAAACTCAGGTTTAAATTCTCTGCCTATCATTTGTGTCATGTGACTTTGGTTGAGTTCTTTACCCTTTCTGTCTCTCTGTGTCTTTATCTGAAAAGCAGAACAATAACTAACCTACTTGCTATATATACAAGAGGTGTTAATATACACATAATGCTTAGGATGCTGCCTGCCTCATAGTAATCAGTTCAAAAGTGTTTGTGAAATGAATGAGAAGTATAATAAAAATTGCTTAATATCTTTATGAAGAAAATGATAAAACTATTGGAAAGGACCTAAGTAAGAGGGACAAAATATTATTTTTATGGATAGGAATGCTTAGTGTTCATAAAGATTATTGATTTGTTCCCAGTTGATCTACAGATTCAACAAGATTCTAATCCAATGCTCAACTTAATTTTTCATGGAAATTGATGAGCTAATAAGAACATTCATATGATGAGAAAGGGATTAAAGCAGTCCTGATTTTCTAAATGGAACTGCCACGTGACAAAACTGTGGCGACTGTACAGTTTGCCAACAGACAGGGATATGTGGAGGTGTCTGAGCACTGAGAGATTAGAGTTACTTGATGAAAGCTTCAATAGCATTGGCAGAGAGATGGATATAGAGCAGCAGAGGAAAGGGAGTGCAGAAACATACCCTTCCGCAGGCGGAAACCTGTCATGCGATAGTGATTGTCCACATGTGAACAGGGACATTGTTATGGTTTGGGTCTAGATGTCCCCCCAAAGCCTCATGTGGTCATAGGATTGATCTACAGTGTGTGAAGCTGGAATTGATTCATGATGCAGTGCTGGCTCAAGGGCACTAGGATTAAGGGTGTGAATGCTACCTGCTGTAAGTAGTCTGAATAAGATAAAAGGGGCAGGGAGACTCTGTTAACTCTCTAGTTACCCTTGCTGCCTTGTGTGCACCATGTTGTTTCTGCTCTGCCGTGCCTGTTTGTTGTCCTTGCCTTGGAGTTGGCTGATTATGGACTGAAGCCTCTACGAACTATAAGCCAAATAAAATCCTTCCCATCTAACTTCGGGTGTCGGGTATTTTTCTCAGCAATGAGAGAAAAGTAACTAACACTGACATGGTCCCGAGGTCACGGCATACCTGGGAAGAGCTCTGCATGGATTAGAGACATTTGAGGGAAGGGCAAGATGAAAAAATTTTGGCAGAACATAGATAAGGTCTATCTTAATGACTTCTAGGATTGGGAAAGATTTCTTAAACAAAACACAAAAAGCACACACCAGAAATAGGCTAATTATGAACCACACTGAAATTAAGACATGATGCTCATCAGGAGGTCCCATGCAGACCAGCCACAAACCAGTGAGGCAGATCTGAAGAAAGCAGAAGTCCTTGGACATAAGGAAGAGGCTCAGCCTGGCTCATTCCTATCAGGGAAATGCAAATTCAAACCACAAAGACATAACGGTTCAAATCCCTCAGGTTGGTGGGAATGGAAAATACAGCCATCCAGCTGCTGGTATGGTGTAGCCCTTTAGAAGCTTGCACACATTGCTGGGGGTTGTAACAGAATCACACTGGAAAAATATGGCATCACCTAGGAGGTTGAAGATATGATCCCCTAATCAGCCAGCAATGTCTCCTGGGTATGAACCCCACTGGATTGCTTGCTGTTAACTTTCCAATCATGCTTTGCTAATTAATAATGAGATATGTACAGATTCTTCTCTATAAATGGCCAGTCTAGCAATGATCCTTCTTTTTATTAACATATTTCATTTAATTCTGATAATTTATCTTTTCTTAGAAAATAATTTTGATTTTATCCATATTTTTTCATTTATTACCAGATGTTTAAACAAACTGTTGTCTTACAATTGCTTTAATATCTTTTATTTTATTTCTTTTGTATCAGGGATCAAACTCAGGACCTTGACCTTGTGAGGCAGATGGCGGCACCACTGAGCTAAATCCCCAGCCCTATCTTTTATGTTTGGAATAAATTTTCCTCCATCATTTGTAATTTGGGGAATTTACTTTTCTTCTTTTGCTATGGATTTACTCACTCAAAAGTACATATGGAGTGCTTTGCCTGTAAGTGTTGCCAAAGGTCTTTGGGATTGTGTGGAATTTGTTTTCTGGGAGGGAGAATGGATAATACCAGGTGCATGACTGTCTTGTGCTGCATACAGAGCACCTGAGATGGGGTGGTTTCTTTTGAACAGAGTCATAGGCTCACAGTTTTGGGCTGAAGTCTGAGATCAAGGCATTGATCTCTGACCAGGGTGCTCCTGGGGCTGACCACGGCAGAGGTAAGAAAGAGGTGATGGAGGGAGACCTGGCCTGTGACAGTGGTATTACCTGTCTCCAGTGAGGCATCTGACTCTTTAGAGGTCCACTCTTCACACTGCAGCAGTGGCCATCACAGGTCAGCAATTTAGGAGGGGAGGGACACTGAAGCCACGCAAACTCAAGCTGTCCCCCTACCTGTGGCTTCTCTCTCCACAGTGCCGGGTATCAGCACTCAGTCATGACCCAAAATTAAGTGGAAAATTCCAGAAATAAGCAACTCATAAGTTTCAAATTGAACGTGGTTATAAGTGATGTGTTAGTGTCTGGGGCCAACTCACTCCACCCCCTGACATGACTCCTGTACTGAGAGTGGCGCTGGTCCTGCCTTGGCTCAGGATGTACAGTCCCCCAGACAGGGATGGTGCTATCAGCTGACAGCAGAGCGTGTCTCTGGGGTGACATCACAGTGCTGAGGTGCTCCTTGTCTGCCCTGGGTTGGTGATGGGACTTGGGGCCCTGTCCAGGTCCTGGGTATTGATTGGCC
This sequence comes from Fukomys damarensis, assembly GCF_012274545.1. Classification (NCBI taxonomy): domain Eukaryota; kingdom Metazoa; phylum Chordata; class Mammalia; order Rodentia; family Bathyergidae; genus Fukomys; species Fukomys damarensis. The sequence continues at coordinate 72,455,786 of NW_022900913.1, read as the reverse complement.
CAGGCTGAGGCTAGGCAGAGTTTGCTGCTCCCTGAGGCTCAGCTGCCAGGGCAGTTCTGGCCCAGCTGGCTTCTGGTGCTGCAGCCTCTGACTCAGATGCCTGTCTCGGCCTGTGGTTCACACAAAAGGCACTGCTGTCAGCTGCTGTCTCCTTGCCCTGCTCTGGGTGGGCTCAACTCAGACTCCCAGTTGCTCTTGGCTCTGGCCAAATCCTACTCTTGATTTATTTGCTTCTGATGCTCTGGCAAGTCCACATCTTAACATTTAGCTAGAAGACATTGCGTGACAAGGATAAGGGAGCCAGGCCTGGGCCTGCTGAAGAAGGGGATCCTGGTACCCAAGAGAATGGACCTGCTGGGGGACTCCTTCTGCATGGTGGCCCTGTGCTGGGGTCCTCTGAGCAGGCTTTGCTCCACAGTGAGATCCTCAAGACTGCCATGGCTTCATTCCAAGATCTTTCACCTACTTTTTAAATGCAACCAAGTGTAAATTCAGGGCCAGGTTGTGAGACACCATGGGCAGTTGGCGAAGTGGGAATTTGTGTTCCAAACCATCTGCATCTCACTCCTGAAATCTTTTCATAGTCTTCAAACACTCGTAAAAATCTACAAACCAAGGAGACACAAATCCTTGAGTTTCAGGGGACATTGGCCTTCCCATGGGCCCCTGAGGCTGGATGGCTCCCACAAAAGGAGAGAGACATCTCCACTTTGTCACCAGGCATGTAGACATCCAAGAGGCACCTGAATAGTTCCCCAGTGACACTGGAACATAGGACAGATGCACGATGTTCTTGCTTCTGGATGAGAGTTAATTGGAGCCACTGAGAACAAGAAATGACTGCTTCCCATGGTGGGCGGAGCACATAGTCTCATGGTTAACAGAGCCCCTAATGCAGCCAAGCAACCCAGGCCAGTCAGATGGAAACTGCAGAATTTTTCTCCTGAGCATCTTTAATTATTTATCCATGCATATGCAGATTAGCTTATTTTTTCCTTTCAGAAGACTGTTAGTTCCTTGAGGGACCCCTACTCCCCTTTGTTCCCTTGGCATCTAGGGTTCAGCCCTTAGAATAGTATGGGTAGGACTGTGGCTCTATGATGTACGTGGGCACTGACATATAGAACCAGTGTCACTGCACTGATCACTGTCCTGAAGGACATCCAGGGAACAGAGGGACACAAATTCTTTCTTCCCCTAAACTGACAGGATAAAGACATGGATGCCATGGGAGCAGGGGTGTATGGTATGGATGCTCTTGGAGTTTAGGACAGCTGGTCCAGGAAAGAGGCTTTATGGAGAAGCTGTGATCTGAGGTTCAGGGTTGGGTGGGATTGTGGGAAAACATCCTGGCCACAGGAAGCCACACATACAGAGGGACTGGAGGAAACACACCCCCAAATTCAAAGACCAATGCAGAGCAGAGGCCCTGTGCTGGAGAAGAAGGGCAAGGTGGAGCAGGGGAGAGTTTAGGGAGGAACTGGAGTGGACCATGGGGGTCTTGAGCCATTGGACATCACTGGCTTCTACTGTGAGTGCAGCTAGGGGAGGGCTTCGCATAGGGAGTAACATGATCTGACCTAAGATTTAATAGGATCTCGCAGCTCTTGGGCTGGGTGGGGGCTGAAATTCCATGAAAAGGCACAAGTGTATGAACAGATGGACAGAAGAGGTGATGGCAGTTGTCCAGGAGATGACAATGAAGTCTTGGACCAGAGGGCAAGGGTGGAGGTACTGATGCTTAGCAAGACTCTAGGTCTGTTGATAAAGGTCAACAGGCTCTCTGAGGGTCAGGTGTGGGATGAGAAGCAGAGGAGCTCAGGATGGAGCTGAGGTCTTCCATCGAAGCTGTTGTGAAGATGGGGAGCTTGGGGAGAGGCTGGCCAGGATATTGGGACTGTGCTGGGTCTGGAGGGCTGAGCTGTAACTGTCCTGGAGCACATCAGGTAGGTTTCTCTCTGGAAGGGAGGTCCACCTCCCAGTCCAACAGCGGGAAGTGAACATGCCTGTTCTACGTTTTCTCCCAGGAGCACTGGGCTAGTGGGTGGGGGGGTGGGGGGGCCTGAGATCCCTGTGCAACCAGGGGAGGTGGTTAGGTCACCAGAGCCTTGGGAAGGACACACACTGGCCTCCTGAAGTTCTTGAGAGAGCAGCTTTTTCTAAGCCAGGCTCCTAGCAGGCAGCTGGTGCCCTTTCTGTCTCTCTACTGTGTTGTGGAAGCCACACAGGCACCATACTGTTTGGAACCTTTAGCTACCAGAACCTAGAGCCAAATAAGTTTCATTATTTTGTGAGTTACTAGCCTCAGGTCTTTCATTATAGTAACACTGAGTGGCTAATGTGGTGCAGAGGGTGCTGTTGGTCATTTTACACAGCTGCAAGCATGTTTTCCTGGCTGTCAGGAAAACGGAGCCCAATTCATGCCCCATTGGATTTGCACTACTTTTAACTGCTTGTTCACAGCCTTTGCTCACATTTTCTGTAAGTTTTTTTTCTTATTTAATATGTGACAGTTTTTAATATAATCTAAATATGTCTGTTATATCCACTTGTAGATATTTTCTCTCAGTCATTGATTAAAAACCCAGATGATATCTTCCATTGTAGAGATTTGTAAACTTTAATATAATCAAATTTATTTATATTTTTTACTGTGCTTATGATTTTTGCATGTAATTTTAGAAAGCTCTCACCTTCCCTTCTGTCACAAATGTATTCATGTATATTTTCTTCTGGAAGTTTCAATTTTGTCCTTAGTGTTGACTAATTTGTGTTTATAGCAAACAACTCACTGTGCTGGATACTGTTCTTTTTTTTTTTCTTCCTCATTGAGTTTGTTGGTACATTTTAGGTATACAGTACAGTTACATCATTATTGGGATCTTGTACCTTTACATGACAGGTCTTGGTTCTCATTTTTTCCCCTTGTCCCTGCCCTCCCTTCACCCCCCTCCCCTCCCCCTTTACAAACACTTCATTTCCATTTTTTCATTTTCTCGTATTTTTTTCCTTTCCTTATTACCTTTCCCCTACCCTTCCCACTTTCCCTACACCTTTAGCCCCTTTCTTCCTATGCTGGATACTGTTCTAAGTGGTGTACTTCTTTGTGGCAACTGTAGGAGTTGAGTATTATTACTATTGTCCCCATTTTACACACACAGAAGCTGGAGGATGGTGTGGGTTTAAGTTACCTGTTAGTGATCATAATTCTTGTAAGCAGTGGAGTTTTTAACCCACCTGAAATTAACATATGCAGTGTGGAATGATTTTGGATTTTCCCATATGGACACCTGACTGTCAGGCACTGTTTATTGAACTGTCCCTTCTTCCCTGCTGACTGTTAAGGCTGTCTTTGTCCTAATTCATAGTTTTTAAAAATGTGTGGGTCTATTTCTGGGCTCTCTGCTCTGGTAAACAGGCTGCTTACTTGAATGCCAAACTTATCCAGCAAGCTTGATAGCTGGCCAATTGCCAGGCTCCTGTCTTATTCTTGTCATTCCTCTTTTCTTTTCTTTTCTTTTCTTTTCTTTTCTTTTCTTTTCTTTTCTTTTCTCTTTTCTTTCTTTTCTTTCTTTCTTTCTTTCTTTCTTTCTTTCTTTCTTTCTTTCTTTCTTTCTTTCTTTCTTTCTTTCTTTCTTTCTTTCTTTCTTTCTTTCTTTCTTTCTTTCTTTCTTTCTTTTGTTTTTTTGAGACAGGGTCTTACTTCATAGTTCAGGCTGGCCTTGAACTTCTTACTTACTGTCTGGACTCAGTGATTCTCCTGACTCGTTTCCTGAGTTCTAGGACTATAGATGTGCGCCACCACACCGAGCTATTCTTTTGATTCTTTGACCTCAAAATTACCTCAGCTGTTCAGTACCTTTCCTCTTTCACATGATCTTTAAGATCACCCCAAGAAGGTACATGGAAATGCTATCTGGAATTTTGATTTGAGTTTCATTGCAACCGTGAATTATTTTTGGGAAAAGTGACATCTATGTGATATTAAATCTTTACAAGCAGGACTGTGGTATCCAATTTAATTTCTTAGGTTTTCTTATATTTCTTTTGAGAAAGTAAAGATTTTTTCCTCCCTAATAATGCACCTCTTCAGTTGGATTTTCACTGGATAAATGGTTTCTTGTTATTGTAAATGCAGTCCTCTTTCTTAAACGTATTCATATTTGTGGTCTTCTCCAGGTGTTTTGCATGTTGGCCTTGTCTCTAACAGCACGCCTTCCTCCCTGGTTCTATAGTTTGCCTGCGAATGCTCTTGTGTTTGGGGGTCACAGTGTGTTTGTGATGGTTTCTTCCAAGGGTCTGTGACACTGCTGTGGCTTAGTCTACAAATCTCCCCTCTGCCCCCTGCCAGCTCCCAGCCCCTTCCTGTCCCAGGGTCTTGAGCTCTAAGTTTATTTTGCTAAGAAACATTTCCCAGCCCAGTCACCTTTGTGAGCACTGGAAAGTGTACCCTGGGCCCCTAAGTGAGATTAGGATGGGTCCAACCTACCCCACACACAGCTGCAACAAAGCTCAACTGAAGACAGCTTCTTCAGCCAGCAGAGAGTGATGGTAGTCTTAGGAACTTTAGATGCATTAAATGCTTTAGATGCATTTAGAAATGATTTTAAACTGCAATAAAATGGACCTGTAACCACCGGCAGACACCTTGAAATGGATTGCTTTAGACAAATCAGTTCTTCATTTGATATGATTACTGGTCCGGGAGATCTGGGTTTTGAGGTGCCACAGGGTTCTGTTTCACCCTCATGGTGACCAGCTCTAGCTCATGGGTCACATGCATTGCCACCTGACCAAGGACAAGTGGGAAGTCAGGCTCATATGACCAGGTTATGTCTAGGACTGATGCACAGTGGGAGGAGGTGGCAGGAGAGCTGGGTGAAGTAAGGGTTGCCTGTGCCTCCTGCGGGGTTGATGCAAGCTGAGCTAGGACACCCTGGGTCCAGTCCAGGGCCAAAGGGTGTTTGTGGGCTCCTGTCATGTGGAAAAAATTAACTGTCCTGTTCAAACGGAGTCTGACATGTAGAAGGAAGACTACCAAGTCATTATGATGGATATAACCGGGGTTGAGTTTGGAGAGTGTGCCCATAGTTCATTAGGGCTCTAGCCTCTGGAGGGGTTAATCTGGTTATGTAGGGAGTGGTTCCTGGTAAAAGTGTAGTTCTGCCTTCTCCTCCTCCTCCTCCTCCTCCTCCTCTTCCTCCTCCTTTTTCTTTCTCTCTTCCCCTTCCCCCAGCCTCTGGAACTATGACCTAGAAAATCTGTACAGAGGACCTGACTGAGGGGTACTCTGTTCTAGCATCACTGAATGGGCTAAGATCATGGTTAAGTTGCCTTGTAAATTTGTACATTTGCAGGGGTTAAGATGAGGCCGAAGCATTGTATTGTAGCCAAGGTGATATCTGATGTCATTTTTAGCTATCAAATTCCCTCTATAAAGAGGTTTTTCCAGATAAACCCACACAGAATTAAGCCTTGGCCCACATCTGGCCCTGTTCTCTCTCTCTCTCTCTCTCTCTCTCTCTCACACACACACACACACACACACACACACACACACACACACACACACACAAACTGCCTGTAACTCTGTTGCTGGCTGGGTAATGAATACTTTCTCAGGGAAGAGTTTTCACTTAGCAGCATTTTTGTCCATATGATAGGAAAGTATGCAATTAGTGGCCAGAGACCTGGCTGGAGTCCTGCATGAGGTGACTCTTAGTTTCCATGTGTGCAGAAATGGAGGGTAAGACACCATCTGAGTAGCTACTGAGAGATTGCAGTGATACAACCTGCAAAAGTCTCAGGGACAATAGGATGGGCCCCAAGAGGAAGAACTGTTTTCCTTGGCTCCTTTATTCCATAGTTAATCATGATTTAAGCTTTTAGAACTCCTAGCAGCTACATAACTATAAAGATGATCAAAGCTTTACTTTACAACACATAATTTTGAAGACAAAAATCAGTCTTATAAGCAGTGTGTGCAGCTGGACTGGATGAGACACAAGGACTGTAGTACTTTACCCTTTTGTGTCACCAAAGAGCAGTGAAGAGGGAGATGCCCCCACTTCTTCCCTGAGTTGCTGTGGTGTCCTAACACTCTCCTGAGCTGGAGTCTAGCCCTGTCCACAAGAGTGAAGGTGTCCCTCGGACCCAACCCCTGCAGAACCCGTTCTGACACCTAGGCAGGCCCGTGTCTTTGCACTGTGCACCCCTGTGTTGGCTGGGGTGGCTGTAAGATGTCACAGCATTTGCCAGGTAGAAGGAAGGGCAGAAATACCTATTTACATGTCATCTCACCCACAGCATGGTCCTCCAGGAGCTGGAAAAAGGGGTTAGTCACTGAGCCCAGTGCTGAGTGCAGCACACAGGGGCCATCATGCTGGACCCTCACCTGTGCACAGACAGGGGAGATATGTGGTCAGGTGCTGCTAAGTTCAGCAGCAGACAGGTCCAGCAGGGGAAAGTTCTGTGCTGAGCTTGCATATGATATAGAGACTACCAACCATGATCTGGCGGAGAGGCATGTGCACACATGCGCACACACACACACACACACACACACACAGTTCAAAAATGTAGAGCCAGTGTATGAGTTGAAGACTAGGCTGAAGGTGGTTTTTGGAGGGGAGGCAGAGTCTGGTCACAAATCATCATTATGCTCTGAGCAGAATCACATGTAGCAGCAGCAGCAGCAGCAGCTGATGCCCCTCAGGGTCCCCACAGGGAAGGAAGACAGACAAAGGTGAATGGTGAGTCTGTGACTGAGCACTGAGAAGACCAGGAGCTGAGTGGGCACAGGGACGGGAAGTGGGACTGTCATAGTTGGCCCAGAGGTGGCCCTGTCCCAGAAAAGCCCCTCCTGGAGGGGGGGGTCAAAGCCTCTGTTCCCTCCCCAGATCTGTGAGAACAGAGGCCCTGGCTGGGGCTGTCAGTGAATGCTGGCTGGGACTGAGTCCCCACTGCACTTTGACCGGCAGTCACTAGGGACTGACTGACGGCCAGCCAGCCTTATTCATAGCTCACCATTATTTTCTACAAGTGCTGGAAAGAATTTTAGGGACAAAGTGCTCTGAGATGGCAGGAAGAGTACAGCCTCCTGTTTGCTGAGGAAAGGACATCAGAAGTAATAGGTGGCAGCAGACCCAGGGCTGGGCAGTTGCCACAGAGATGCTTTGGCCTTCGTCTTTCTTACAAGGCCAGTGTGGAGCTGTGGGGATTAAACCTGGGGCCATGGCAGGGCTGGTTTCCTCTGGGGCTCAGCTTTGGGCTGGGAAAGCCAGGAGATTTGACCCCTTGCCCTCAAACTGTCCCATGCTCCTGTCTGTCCTTCCACCTCACCCACGGGAGAGTATGCAGCTTCCCAGGCCTAGCGTTCAGTCCACTAGGCCTCATGGCCTGTTGGCTGCAATGGTCAGGATCTTAGTGGTGGTCAGTGCTCAAGCTGGACTCTGTCAGTGACATGTCCACTCCTGACTTGGCCATTGCCTGGGAGCCTCTGTCCCCCAACTGCAGAAGACAGTGTGGCGCCCCTGGCTACAGCCAGCTCCTCTTCTCCTTGCCTAGGTCTGCTAAGTCTTAAAGAGGGGCTGCAGAGAATCACAAAGACTCTTGGCGTTTTCTCCAGCCAGAATTCTGGTTCCAACTTGGTCTGCCCTCCTCCAGTGTGTCCATTGCAAGGACTTCTCCTGGGCATCCTGGACTGCCTGTCCCTTGGTGCTCTCTCTCCTCTGCTTAAAGTAGAGCTGCTTTTTTCCTTGGGTGGTTTACAGTCTTTGTTTGAGTTTGTGTTTGTTTTTGCCATTTTTTGCCGTCCATCTTCAAAGGGAGCTGGTGGGCAGGGCCTCGGGTTATTTCCTGACAGAGGATCTGCAGCCCAGGAAGTATTCCTGCTCGGTTATTTTGGACACAGTGGCTCCCAGGGTGATGTCTTTCCCAGCAGGGGTGGGGCTGGTGTAATGGCCAGGGATGTTGGTCAGGCCACTGCAGGTGCTGCAGGCTGCACAGAGCTCACCCTCACTCCTCCCAGGTCCAGACCACCCCTCTGATTTGTCACTGAGTTTCTAAAATTAACCTCCTGACTAGACCCTGGGCCGTGGTTGAGATTGGGTCCCCAGGCCCAGGGTGTACATGAGGGGACTTGGCTGCTCTGCCAGCTCCCTGTGGTGACCCTTGAGATGCCACATAAGGAGGGATCACTCCTGGTCACTATCAGGATTCTGTCCTTGGTGGATGCTGGGTTGAGGGCTACTGGAGTCCCCATGGTGGAGAAACAGCTGCCTCATGCTGGGGATCAATGCCCTGGGCCAGTGTCTTAGGGTCCTGGGCTCAGACATCTTCTGTGGCCTGTCTGCACTGGACTGTTAGCCACCATTGGCCATGACCTGCTCTGCCAGCTGTCAGTGCAGGTCCTGGGGCTCACCATGCTTCTCCCAGCATGAGGCCACCTGAAGCTTCCCAGATGCTTGAGACCACTGAAGGAGTTGGGGATGTGGGAACGGGGGCGCCAGTTACCCCCAAGGCTGCAGTTCTGCAGAGGAGGCTGTGCTGTGGGTGAGGGAAGGGGCTCACCCAACTGACAGAAGTGGGGTTTCCACCCACAGGTTGTGTGGTTTGAGGATGGCTGATCCCTCCAATTTTTGTGTTGAAGTTTCGGTCACAGGGGCTCCACACTCATGAAGGGATTAGCAGAGTCCCTTGAGAGTGATGAACTTTGCAGGGGTGGTTGCTGTAAAGTGATGTTGCTTCCATTCCTGCCATGCACTCTTTTCTGCTATGAGGCCCCACCAGAAGCTGAGCAGGTGAGGGCACTGAGACTTTGAACTTCCAGGGCAGGTTCCATATGAATTTCTTCACTCTTTAGATAACCACACTGTAGACATTCTGTAACAGCAGTAGGGAACACCCTTACTGCTCCACATTATTCCCATTTTCCTGTTCTTTGCTCCGCAGCATTAGATGGAACAGGAAGGGCAGACGTGTCACTTCTGATGAGAGAAACTTTGCAGTAGCTTCTAACTGATTCCCTCTTTGGTGCCCTGTCTCTCCACCTTGCTTCCTTGAGAAGAAGTCTTGGGTTCACCTTTGAGGCTCTGGGGCAGCCAGATGTGCTTCTGGCAGTATCCTTGCAAGGTGACTGGTACCTGTGTTCCTCTTCACTCATTTGCAGGGTGAAAACCTTGTGTTCTCCCTCTGAGCACAGCCTGAGGGGCACACTGGCTTTTTTTCTATCATCTGCTCATACCACAGGTTGGGGCAGGCCTGACTGACTGGTGACTTCCTTTGCTCTGTCTGGTTGGGGTTTGATTTCTCTGGAGACAGGTGGGGTTGGAAGGTAGGGTGGGGATGAAGGGTCAGGAAACCCTTAGACCTTTGCCAGGCCAGGCTGTCTTATCTACAGCTATACAGAGTTCAGTGTGCCTGGGCCCCAGAGCTCATGAGGATGAGGCTGGGAGCATAGAGTTTGAGGCCTGAAGCCTGGCCCTGACTCTTGTCCTATGAACTCGGTTATTTATATCTTGTCTGATTCAGTTCTCTCATCTTTAAATGTTATTTTATACTATTATTATATCGGTAGATGACAGATTATTATTATTATTATATTGGTAGATGACAGATGAAAAAAACAAGTAGAATGGATTGTGGTATAAAACAGGAAACATGACCATACAAAGGGCACACAGCCAGCAGGTCACCACAGTTATTAAGGAGTGGATTAAGGTAGTAAGTGAGGCCTCTAGAGAATCCTGAGGAAAGGAAAGAAACTAGAAAAGAGTGTGTGAGAGGCCAGACCCCAAAGAATTGCGAGGAATCCTTAGGATCCCAGCAAACAAGCCTGGAGCCAACATGGTCCTCAAGCTAAGCATCCTGCCCTCTGGGAATATCCTGTACTCACTTTCTGCCCAGACAGGAAGTGGCCCCAGTTCTACTGGCAGGGAAGGGGTGGGTCTGAAGGTGGTAAGTAGGGCAGGGTGGGCCTTGGCTTTGTTTTAGAAATGAGAAGAGATGCAAGTGTGGTGGATTCTAACCCCCATAGCTCCCTGAATTTTCATAAGTATGTACAGTTAAATTTCTCCCTTCGTTATTAAGCCTATGCAGGGACAGGTCTGCCACTCAGTTCAGAAACATTTTTTAATGCCTCAGTGTTGCATACGGGGCCTATGCCAACAGGGTGAAGATAAATGATACACAGGCCCTGAATCCAATAGTGATTCATTATGTCAATTAGTGCCCAAAGTGGAAGTTAGTATTTGCATTGCAGTAGCAAGAGCAATGATCAATTTTACATGTGAGTAGTTTATTAATTTATAAATGTTAAAAATAGTTTTAGAACCACAATTGTCTCATGGAAGAGAGTGGCTGGATGTCCAAGGCATAGAGCTGACACAAGCCCTTTTTTCATACAGCCTTTCAATGTGTTTCTGCTTTGACATCTCAGGTCAGAATATCTTAATTAAAAAAACACAATAAATGCCCATTAGTAAGTACTTAGAGACTGTGACAGTCTTACACTGATGTACATTTTAAGAATGTATCACTTGCACGGTAAAAAGACAGATTCTGAATTTACTGAGCAAACTAAAGAGAAAATGAAGTTTCCTGGAGCATTTTTTTAAGGCCGCTTGGGATTGAGAGCTGTGCCTTGCCAAACACTAATGTGCTGCGTAAAATAAATGTGCAGACAGAAACTTTGAATTATGTGCCTCTTGACCAAGAATATCTTTTTGATTTTGTATCACGTATATACTACTTATTAGAAATTATTCCCGTAATTCATAAGTGGATGAGGACAGGATGTAAAAACAGCTGCTCCTTACTGACCCTGACTTCTATGCCGAGTGCTTGGTGTGGTGTCTCCTTCAGCTCAGGGATGCACTTTAGTGGACAGAGGTTCCTAATGCCAGAGGCAGATGAGGGCCTGGGCCTGACAGATGGAAGAGGGTCATGGGGGCGAATGCCCTACACCCCATTGTAGGGGTGTAGGAACACCTGACAGGAGTGAAGTGTTTTTGTCTTTTGTTTTTCTGTACTGGAGATTGAACCCAACCCTTCATACTGTGCTATATCACAGCCCTTTTTTTTTCTTTTGGGCAGAGTCTCACTAGGCCACCCAGGTGAGTCTAGAAGTTGTGATCCTCCTGCCTTAGTGTCCCGGAGTGCTGGGCTCACAGGTAGGCACTATCATGCTTGCCAAGAGTGAAGATTTCTTATGTCTGAGGCCATGGTGTGGGGCACTCCCCATGTCTGAGGATCAGCTAAGCCCAAAGCTCATCTGCAGGGCCAGCGACAGCACACAGCCACCCACTGTCCCAAGAGATGGCTGATCTGTAATCACTTCCCAAATCACAGGCTGGCCAGCCCCATTCAGGGAGATCAGAGGGAAGAGGACCAGAGCTGTCCCAAGGCTGCAAGGCCACCTACACTTCTCATCCAGGAGCTGTCCCTGCCATAGGTGAGTGTCCTCAGGGAGGGGGATCCTGGCAGTTCTGCGTGGTTCTTGGGCCAGAGTGGGGTTCAGGTATAGGGATGGAGGCAGGGGGCCTGGCCTCAGTGAAGACTTTGGTTGTTCTCTCTGCTGCGAGGTGAAAGCCAAGAGAGCAGGTGGCGCCCCAGACCAAAGGTACCTTATCCTATCTGTGCTGAGGGGCAGCAGTGCTGAGCCTCACCCTCTCCCAGTGTGGCCAGCAGCTCCAGCACTGTCAGCCCTGCATCTAAAAGTAGAAACAAAACAAAGCAACACAATGCGCCCAACCCTTTCCTGTCTCTGCTGGGTTACCTTCCTCCTTCCAGCACACACTAGGATTATTGGCAACCCAACTCGAGGACTGTGTCACCGACAACACCCCTGGAAGGGCATGCTAGTGGCCCAGGTTGTCTTTGTCCCTTGTCTGGACAAGGTCCTGCATGACAAAAACAACGCAAGACAAAACAGTGATGTTCATGACACTTATCTTTCAGTCCCAAGACTATGTGAGTTAAATATTACTTGATTATAAAGGAAATTTTGCTAAAAAGAGTTACTAAAATGTGTGCCTACGATGAAAAAAACCTTATACTTGCTGACGGCTGCTCTGATTTCTCAGACTAAAATCTTACCCTTGGAGACCTGAACGGCCGAGGTGTTACCTGTGCCCATGCTAGCCGGTGGCAGAGCTGACGGAGGGACCCACCCCAATGCTCCTTTTGATGCATATGTTCCGGCCTCTCCTTTGCTATGTCTGTTTCAGTGTAGATTGCAGAGTTCCTGCCAGGTATTTCTGTCTGGTAAATGGCTCAAAACATAGTGGTTTAAGGCAGCAGTGTTTCTCTTGTTGTTTTCTGCCAGTAGCTTAGGCTGTGCCCTTCTGAGAGCTCCTGGGTGGGCACTGGGTCAGCTCTCCTGCTGGCTGCAGGTGCTGCTGGGACTTGACCACATGGCTCATGTACCTCACATCATGGCCACTGGAGCCATGCAGATGCTGAGGGTCCTTGTGGCCTACCCCAGAAGTCACTGCATGCCTTCCCCCAGAGTTGCTGGTGAAGCACATCATGGAGATCAGTCCAGATTCCAGGGGTGGGTACCAAGCCTTCTTCTCATGGGGCTGTGTCAAAGGCACTGTGGCCATCTCTAATCTGCCACATGAGTGTGGGGAAATGGGCAAGCTGCCATGTAACACAAGCGAGCTTGAGAGTCACTTCAGGGAGAGGTCAGGGCACACAAGACTGAGCTAAAGATGACCAGGAAAGGCTGGTGGCAGAGATTTAGGCTCCAGGATCAGGAGAACATGATCCCCCTGATCCCCATTCTTTAGGCCTCATATGCCACTGGACAGAGGCATTAAGCAGAGTTGTTCATATTGTGAGTGACAGTGCTGAAGTGCCTCTTAGTTCATGAATCCATCTACCCACTCACTCATCCACCTCTAACCCACCCACCCAAACATCCACCCCCATCCATCCATCTACCCATCCATTCATCCATCCATCCATCCATCCACCCACCCACCCATCCACCCCTAAGCCACCCACCCAACCATCCACCCCACCCATCCATCCATCTACCCATCCATTCATCCATCCATCCATCCATTCACCCACCATCCACCCCTAAGCCACCCACCCAACCATCCACCCCCATCCATCCATCTACCCATCCATTCATCCATCCATCCATCCATTCACCCACCATCCACCCCTAAGCCACCCACCCAACCATCCACCCCCATCCATCCATCTACCCATCCATTCATCCATCCATCCATCCATTCACCCACCATCCACCCCTAAGCCACCCACCCAACCATCCACCCCCATCCATCCATCTACCCATCCATTCATCCATCCATCCATCCATTCACCCACCATCCACCCCTAAGCCACCCACCCAACCATCCACCCCCATCCATCCATCTACCCATCCATTCATCCATCCATCCATCCATTCACCCACCATCCACCCCTAAGCCACCCACCAAACCATCCACCCCACCCATCCATCCATCTACCCATCCATCCATCCATCCATCCATCCACCCACCCACCCATCCACCCTTGACCCATCTACCCACTATTCATATATCCACATGTGCATTAATTTAAGAAATATTCACTGAGGTCCTGGGCCAATATCTCTTAAGTCACTGAGCTTACATTCTAATGAGGGAGAAAGAAACCATTCCAGGCAGTGATATGAAGATAAGAAGATGGGAAAAATGGAGAAGAGCAATGACAGGAATGGGAAGGGACTGTATGTAGTTAGTGTGATGAGTGGAGTTCTCTCAGAGGATGGAGAGATGGAATGATCCTGAAGGATGGCCCAGGTCCAGCTTGAGATCTCTTCCAGTCAGAAAGGTCTGAACATGCATAGGTTTTGAGGCATGAACTGTCTTGCATTATTCAAGGAACAAATAGTAGGGCAGGTGGCTGGAGGCCTGTGACGAGGGAGGAGGGTGTGTAGTATGGGAGGCCTGACTTGGCTTTTGCAGTAAAGAGTCTGAGGGCTTGGGTCACCTGGGTCACTGTGCCTCTTGTCACAGGTGAAATGCCAGTTGGGTCTCAAGGGGAAGAAATCATGCTGGGAGCAAGAAAGTGTACAATGAGGTTGGGGCCAAGGTCAGGTGGGAGGCAGAGAGGGTAACTATAAACATCACAATGATTACGGATGTTTATTATTCTTGGCACAGGCCCCTGGAACCCTCTTGGGCTGGTGTAAGGCAGGCGTTCTCATTCCTAGTCCATAGATGGGTAAAACACTCCATGCCAGTGGTCTCTGGGGCTCGTTAACCTTGAGGTCCCCTGGGGCCATTTAGGGAGAGGTACTGTATAGAAATCAGCTGTTGGCTTCACAACCTCCTCACTTAAATTTGACAGGAAGCATGAGGAAGGGGACAGGAGGGCTGTGATTCTGGAAACCAGTCCCTGTCAGTCCTAATTGGGAGGAGGAGGTCAGTGTGCTTGGAAGTGGGGCTGTAGTAAAGGTGGCTACTTTCCCATGAGGACCATTGTGGTCATGTGGTGGCTGGGAGTCTGTACCCTGCTCTGTGTTCTGCATGATTTGGGCATGCCAGCTCTCACATGAGGGGGGTCAGGGCCTCTGAGAGATTTGGGCGTCCTCCTATGGCCTGGACATGGTGTGAGGCAGCAGGACGGAAGGTCCAGGGTGCAGTCCAGGAGAGCTGTCTGGTCCTGAGCTCACACACATCCTCTCATCTGACGGGATTAGTCCATGTTGCTTTCTGAGAGGCTCTTCACACGTGAATGAGCATGGGTGTCCTGCACACAGATCACAGTCCGGTCTGGTCATGGCTCTGTCTCCCTGTATCTGTTCTTACTGCCCATGCTCTCTGTTTTATTTCCCTTTTGTCCTTGGCTACACTTAAAAATGTTTGTCTGCTTTATTTTTTAAGTAACTGTTTATTATTATTTATTTTTTGGTACTGGGGATAGAACTCAGACCCTTGTGCTTGCAAGGCAGGCGCTGGAACCACTGAGCTAAATCCCCGGCCCTGTTTATTTTTCTTCTCCAGTAATTTCCCCTGTTTTTTTAAAAAAATGTAGGTTTACATATTCTCCTATTTATTTTGGTTTATCTTGTATTACCTTATGTCAAGCACTTAATTAATATATTTCTTTTTAAAAATTTACTTCTAAAGCAGCAGTTAATTCTGTAAAATTTCCTCTCTGTATGAGGAAATGGGAAGAGATCTTTCGCATACTGGAAGGGACCAAGAGATGGAGGGAGAGGAGGAAGAGGGGACAAAAACTGAATTACTATGAGTTACACTTGTACCAAGTTTTCATGATGAGTATCATCACTATGTGTTGCAAAAATGGACTGACAAAAATAAAAATTAGAAACATAAACAAATTCCAGTGGTTTCTGTATGAGGCACCCTTAATGCTAATCATTTTCTGTTTTGTTTTCTTTGCTTAGCTCCAGGTTTACTTGAATGGCCAGGGACTTATCCATCTTGGCTCTTCGGCAGACAAAGTCTGCAGGTGACCCATTCCCTTTCATATATGGCCTCATACCCCCATATATTCTGTTCTTATCCACCCTCTACTTTGCACCCTCTCTGGGTTAGTTATAGTGTCTCACATGACATAAATAGTGTGGAAATAACTGCGAGGCTATGATGTTCAGGGAACAATAATAAGGAGGAACATTTCTACATGTTCTGTGGGCAGGGTGAACTCCAGCCTGGGCAGGTTCTTGCAGGTGGTGCTTGATGGGCGTGTGACATGTGATGTGCCCGGACAAGGGGCACACGTGGGGG
>NW_022900913.1:72425608-72439874 GCF_012274545.1 Fukomys damarensis | reverse complement strand
ACATGGTTGCTCGGGACCAAGGGCAGCAACTCTGGCTAGTATGATGACCAGGCTGTCTTCATTTGAGGTCACTGAGAAGTGAATGACAGGAAGAAAGAGGAGGCAGCCACTGAGGAAAAGATGCTGAGCTGGGGCATGTGGGATTTGGGGTGTCTGTGGCGCCCCTCTGGAGGGATGCAGGAGAGAAGTGGGAGTATCAGCAATCTGAAAATGGGGCTTGGGGTCTTGAAGATAAGCCAGGAAGTGGGTCATTCCAGCTGTGATGGCTGCCACAGTGGTGGAGATCCATGGGGCCTGCTCAGGTTTACACACAGCAGGCAAGGCAAGGGACCCTCAAGGTCAAGGTCAAGGTGAGTGCAGCCAGGTCCCTTGTGTCCTTTGTCTGTGAAGGATGATCTAGTTCAAGGGCAGTGAGGACTCCGGAAGCAGCTCGCAGTGGTGTTTAAGGTAAATGACTTAGAATGCTGGTGTCCATGTCGGGCTGCTCCCTGCTGGTCCAAATTCTCCTGCACAATCGGCTATGTCCTGTGTGGGCCCTGTGTTTCCTCTTTTTAGGATTAGATCTTTTCTCAGGGAAAACAATCCACTTCTCAAGGCTTTGGTTTTATGTACTGCTGATCTATTTATTGCTTTATTCCTCTAATTGCCTTCCCACAGTCAATGGCTTTTACTACCTGCAACTAAAAACAACCCCTGGATTCCAAAGCACAAGGTCACTTGTTTACAACAAAGAAAGCCATTTGTGATCTGGTGGGAAGGGAAGGAGAGGGGAGAGCCGACCTCCCCACTCTGAAGACACCAGCTCCACAGCAGTATGACATGTGCTCACTTGTTGGCCAGTGGCGTGGCCTTTGCTGTGGTCAGACTATAAAACTCTTCACCACATTGGAAGCTAAGGCAAAGCTTCTTTCTGCATTTTCAGGCTCCAGGTGGGCAGAGTGAGGAGCACCGACCGGGGCTTTCTGGAGTATCAGGTTTGCTCCTCAGAGAGCAGGAGTTTCATGCGGCTAGCAGCCAATCAGAGCTCTGCTGTGTTTAATTAAGGTAATTTTCCTACTTGGCTCCAGATGTGGAGATGAGATTCCATTTTATTGTTTGGAGAATGCATCCTTCCAAGCTTATGTCACCAGAATGGAATGCAGCCACACATCGAATGTGACAGGTCTGTGTCTTCTGAGGGAAGAGCCAAGGCTGGGACAAGTCTTGGGCCTTTCTTTCACTCTTGCAGTCTTCTGGTTCCTGGAAGTGGCCTGTGAGGTGATGGAGCCCATGGACAATGTCATGTGGGAGAGAAGCAGTGGGAAATCACAGGCTTGTGTCAGGGAAGAAAGACTTTGGTCCCTCTTGTGGCTTGTGTCTAGATGATTCCCCAAAGCCTTATGTGATCATGGCGTTTTTGCAGAGGTGCCGGAATCTAGCATGTGTGATCCTGGGATTAAGACTGAGTGGATACTAAATCAGTCCATGATGCTGGGATTAAGGTTGAGTGGTTACTAAATCAGTCCATGGATTGTTTTGTCACTACCCTACTCCTGGTAGCCTAGATAGAATATAAAAGGGGCAGAAAAAGCTGCTAAGGTCCCTTCCTTGCTTTTGCTGCCTTCTGCTCACCATGAACCATTTTCTCTTCTTACATGCCCCACTGCCATGCTACCCTGCCTTGAAGCCAGCAGATTATGGACTGAAACCTTGACAAAGTGTGAGCCAAATAAACCTTTCCCCCTTTAACTCTGGGTATCGGGTATTTTGTCTCAGCAAGAAAAGTAACTAAGACAGTCCCTCAGAAGATGCACCCTGAAACTTCTGCCCCTCTTAAATGAACCCCCTACCCCTTCCACTGGTCTGCACAGCTAGCTACTGTTATGTTGCTAGCCTAGGCAGAGGA
Organism: Fukomys damarensis; assembly: GCF_012274545.1. Taxonomy (NCBI): domain Eukaryota; kingdom Metazoa; phylum Chordata; class Mammalia; order Rodentia; family Bathyergidae; genus Fukomys; species Fukomys damarensis. The sequence continues at coordinate 72,437,989 of NW_022900913.1, read as the reverse complement.
TGCCCAAAGGCTGGTAAATCTACTTCTGGGTTCTGTGAGGGTGTTTCTGGGAGAAGTGGGATGGGCTGCCCTACCACGAGGAGGGCACTCCCCAGCCTATTGAGGACCTGGGTGGACCAAAATTTGGAAAGAGGGAAAATGCTTTCTATTCTTCATCTAGGCTGTTGGTCTTCTGATTCTGCCCAAGTTCAGATGCCTGTGAACCAGATGGAATCACTCCATAGGCTTCTGTGCCACCAGGTCAGCAGTGGATCATGGGACATCCTAGCCCCTGAACACATGGGCCAATTCCCATAATACATCTTTCCTCACATCTATATACAGCTGGCACACTCTTCTTTGGAGAAGCCTGGTGCTCTGGAAGCAGTGATGTCATCACTGAGTGGGTGTGGAGAATCCCACGACTTGAGGCTCGATGGCCCAGGCCCTGCCGCCTGGGTTTCCTCCATGCTTTCTCTCCAGGAGGTGACTGTCCTGCTGGGGTCCACTCAGTCTCGGGACCTCCCAAATAGATGCTATGCAGGGCTGGGGATTTTGGGTGCTGAGAGCTCCTTGCTGATAGCATCTTGAAGAATCCCTGTTCTCAGAGCGCCTCTTCCTTTTGTTGTAGTTCCTTCTCCTAGAGGAACAGAACACACAGAATGTCCCTTTCTAAGGCCACCTCTTAGCACCTAGGGATTCAAGTTATGGGGCAGATTCTTATCCTTGGAATGAGGATTATGAGTGTGGAATGGAAGAACAGATGCCAAGGCTGGGGTCACTCATCTATACTTCTGGGACAGTGAGACACGAGACAAGAGGACACATTCAGATATCCTGGTAAGACCCAGACTGCCATGTCTCTTTCTTCTGATTATTGTTCTTCCCTAGGGTGAAGTTTTGGGCCTGTGGAACTCTTAAAGATTTACACTGCCAAGGGGAAAATTGCAACTCGAGCACCCTCCTACTTCCTGCCCTGGCCTGTGTGCATGGTCTGCAGAGGCCTACAACCACCAAGACCTGACCCCAGGCAGCATGGCCTACCTAGACCAAGTCTCCAGAAGCATCTGGAAGCCAGGAACCTGCACACAGACTGCACACATGTACATAGAGACTCCAGGAATGTCCAGAAGCCAGGCACATGTAAGCCACACCTTGGAGTTGGTGTTTCTTGCTCTTCATTTCTCATGCCTGCCCTGGGAGATAGCACAGATATGGAGAACTGTACCTGCATGAGTGACCAAAGAGTGGGGCCAGGAAGAAGAAGAGAAATGGACCTCTCTGTGTGGGCTCTGGGAGGGGCTCAGCCATGGTGAAGGGGTTTCGCCTCTGGAAGGGAGGCTGGCAAGACTGTTGGCATGGAGCTGTCCTCAGGGTCTCGAAGAACACCACCCTGTACAGCTGCTGGAGGTCACCTGTGTGTGGTGGGGGCCAAGACCCTGCTTTCCACAGGGTGGACCCAGCACAAGCACTGCACTTTCTTAACCAGAGTCAGGTTGGGAAGCTATTGTAGCATGGCGAGTGTTTTTGCTGGTTGTGCTGGAGTAACAGATACCAGGACTGGGGCACTTGTATAGAACAGAGCTTGTTTCACATAGTTCTGGAGGTAGAAGTCCTGGTTAAGGGGCACATCCAGGGAGGTTCCTGCTGTGCCATACATGGCAGAGGGTGGAGGGGCAAGTTCATGGGAGTGAGAACAAGGCTCAGCTCCCCCTCCCAGGAGGAGCCATCCCAGCAGCAGCACCTGCTCCCACTGCAGAGCCCTTGCCCTCAGTCCTCTGCACAGTGTTGCTTTGGGGGTCCAGGCCCCAACATGACACTTTGGGGTTGCAGTGAAAGCACAGCATGAGCCAGCCAAGCATCAAGGTCCAGGGAAGCCCCATAGAGAGGTAACATCTGCATGGGGACCAGGAGACAGCCAGGGGTCATGCTTTTTGAGGCCCTGTAGGAAGATGACAGGCTGGGATCCATTCTGGACTCCAGGAAAAAGTGCAGGATGGCACTGCCCTGGAGTGACCCTCTCTGTCACCTGCATGTCCAGTGACACTTTTCTGTGGGTCGGCCCTGGTTCTGGGGCAGTAGAGTATGTGAGTAAAAACAGGATGGACAGTAACACTGCACTTCAGACGAGTGATACTTTTTAGATGTAAAAATATTAAGGTTGAAGAGAACATTGAAGTTATTGTGAAGTCTAGCACAACTGTAGGTAGAGAAAGGAAAGAGGCCATAGGCCTCACTGTTAGGTAGGGAAGGTGCCTCAGTGGGCACCTCGGTGGCTGGGCTGCCCAAGCCATCTAACTATGGTCTTCACCCTGTACTTGTGTGCCCTGTGCATGTCAGCTTCACACAAAACCCCATCTGCTCACGTGTGGGCATGGACTCAGCCCTGTGTGCAGAGAACAGTGGGGTTGGTCACCTGGTCCTTTCCCTCCACAGGAGCCCCAGCAGCCATGACCACTTCGGGCCCCACACCTGACCCTGGAGCTGGCAACAGCCATGAACAGAGCAAGGCCCAGTGGTCAGGTGAGCTGTGTGCCAGCTGGGGTGCAAGGGAGCAAGTCCCTGAGCTGGGACAGCAGTGCCTTAAGTTAGCTAAGGCAGATATGGGAAGGGTTTGGCATCTAGGATGTTGTGAGGAGTAAGAGAGTTAGTGTAGAGAAGGACATTAGTTACATTCCTGGCCTGCAGCAATACTTTAAATCCTTCCTAAAATATGTCACATCTATTTGGGGCTGACTGTATTACAGGTGACTTCAGACCCGGCAGCAAATCAGAGGTGGAGGGAGCCATGACTATCAAAATGCTGCCCAGACCTGAGCTGATTTATTTCAGCCATAGCAGTGAGTTCCTGTTATTGTAATGAGTCACAGTATGTATGCACCCAGATGCAGGGCCGGGATCACAGGGTGGCCACGCAGCTTGTGTAACGAGAAGCAGACACTTGCAATGTCCTAACGAGGCCCGTGGCTGCTGGACCTGCAGCCTAGTCATACAACACAGCACAGAATGGAATCCAGTTTTTAATGGAATATTTTCCTTAAATGATAAGGCACTGCATATGGTTCTTTTCCCATTGCATAATGATTTCTTCCAAAGCAAACATCTTAAAGATTTTTAACGGAGGTTGGCAAACTCAGCTTGCCTGAGTAGAAGAATGTTGAAGCCATCTGCTAGAAAATCACAGCTCTGCCATATAAAACAGCAGAGCCAGGCTGCTCCAGCTGATTTAATCATAAAATACCATTTCCTGAACCTGAAGGGAAATGTTTCTGTTTGGCCAGTAGGGCTTTCTGGAAAAAGGCAGTATATATTTCAGAATGGTATATTAGTAATTTTGGATTTCAAAGAGAAAACAGAGCAGGGAGTCTTGGAAAACAAACATCGAAGGGGTCGTCATTTCAATTCTTTGCAGATGACTCTGAAAGAAGAGTTTTTGTTAAAATTGCTTTGACAGAAACTGAGAGTTATGGCTATGATTTTGAAGGAAAATAATTGAATTATGCCTTTTGTACTTTATTTTACACACATTAAATAATTAAACACTTTTCTGTACCATGAGAACAAAACCCAGTGCATTGATGTGATGTGAGAGTCAGGAGCCAAGGTGCACACAGCCTTGTGTCCTCATGACGTGGGGTGTGGGTGTGAGGAGAATATACATGCACATGCACAGGCACGTACATTCACATGCTCACACATGCATGCATAGGCACGTACACACACAATACACCTTCACACATGTGCACACATATACACACACGTCCACATACACACAGTTCGTGTTCATACACACATGGACACTGACATGTGCACACACAGAACACGCACACATACACACAGGTATACACACATATACACACAATGCTTACAGACAGACATGTGCACACATGGACACACAATACATAACACATGTGCACACACATACACACAGGTTCACACAAATACATACACACTTGCTCATGCACACACACACACATTGCACACATAGATGCACTCACATAGGGACACACACACACCCACATATCTTTTTCTTACCAGAATCTTGTTGAACCTCTGTTTAATTGGTTCTGAAAGGCAGGCTCCCCACTCCTTGGCACATTAAACTTGTCTTATTCTGGCATTAATTGACAGGTGTTTTCCTAGTATTTGTGCATAAGATGGTGCTCAGGGAACAAGCAGGGTTTTAAATGTGCCCAATTCCCATATTTGGAAAAGAGTTTATTATATATATATACATATATATATATATATATGTATATATATATTGTGTTAATTAGTAGTTAGGAATTCCACACTAACTCTTAACTAAATATCCCTATTTTTTCAGCTTTAATTGAGTTTGTTGGTACATTTTAGGGATACAGTACAGTTACATTCATTGTTGGGATAAGTATCCCTATTTTTAATGAAATTGGTTGTGTGCATTAACTGCTAATGACTGTATTTTTAAGAATGGGCCTTGGAATTGAATCAGATCCTCAGCATCATCAGTGGGTATTTATTATCCCACTGAAGGGTGATCCAGAGCTCCAAGCACCCTTCCCTGCTGACTTCACATACAGCCTGATCTTCTAGGCTAACACCTGTCCCCAGATGCTCCCTTACCTGTTGCTGTGTCCCTAGCCCAGCTCTCTGGACCAGACTGTGTGTGAGCCAAGCATCCTGACTCAGAACTCAGGCCAAGATCTTATCGATCAATTCGCTCTCATTGTCACGTTCCATTCCTTCTTTGGTCAGCCAGATTTCCAAGTGTAAATGGAGGATGGGTGGGGCAGAAGTGGGGTTCTCATCCTGAAGGTCAACACCAGCATTTCCTCTTTGGGTGCCCAGCAGCACTTGTGTTTCTGGAAGCACTGAAGCGTCCATTCAGATCTTAATCTGGACAAAGCCAAAGTGTTTTCCCGGAGTTCCCAGTAGGGATCAGCCATCCTTTCTCCTTAGGTGGCTCCCACGTGTGCCCTGGGCCTTATCAGATGGCGGCACGTGCTGAGGTTCTGCTGTGGCCCTGCATCTCTAGAGTCTGAGATTTAGGTCTCCCTCCAGTCCCTGGCTGGCTTCTCTCAACCACAGCTAGGATTTCCCTGCCCTTAGTATAGCACTCTTGTTCCACAGGGAGACCCAGGTAATCAATCCTCTCCTTCCCAGACTCATCATGGCCCAGGAAGGCCAGTGGATATCATTATGGGGATACATGTCTCAGCCCATGGGTCTCCGTTTCCTCCCTAGGGCTGGTAAGGAATAGATCCATCCTGCTGCAGCCTGAGGCTTGGAAACCAACCTAGAAAATACAAGAATTCATCTTGGGAACTTGGTCTTCCTCTGTGCCTTGGGTCACATAAGGTTGATTTTCACCATGGACTACAACCCAGAGCACTGACCAGTAGGTGCATTTATTACACTCTCCTGGGTTTCCCCACACAAAGTAAAAGCCTAAGACTCCAGAGGCCAAGTGAAAACGAGTATGACAGTTAAGCTCAATTGTCAACTTGATTGGCTTGGGAGCTACTCAGGGGATTAGTACAGCATACTCTGGGGGTATCCTATGTGTCATGAACTTGGGCACTGTATCTGGTCCCTGAACCCTTCTTCTCTGGCACTGTTCCCCTGATCTACTTCCCTCTTATCATGAGCTAAATGCTTTATTCCACTAGGTCCTTTTGCCATGATCTTCTTGCCTTAGATCTGGCTGACCATGGACTAAAACCTCTGAAACCATATGCCAAATCCTCTTCTTCTTTAACTTGTGGGTATCCAGCATTTGGTCCCCATGACAGACAGCTGACTCATACAACCAGTACTTTTAAACACTTAAGTCTTATATGCAAAATGGTATCTAGTAAATAAGTAGTTTCTAATAGAAGACATAATATACTAGCAAAACACTTTACCTTCTAGACCTGTCCAGCATTCCAGCAGCTACAGACTTCAGTGCTAACTTTCAGCTCAGCTCCTGGGAGGACAAATCAAGTGGAAAGAGCAGAGTTGACTCCAGGATTCGAGCCTTCTGACCTCTGGTCTCTGCTGCAGTTCCAGGTCAGGAGATAATAGTGTTCACATAGTATCTGAGGAAATTTGCCTGTAGATGAGACAACTTCTTTGTTATTTTCACTTTTGATGAATGAATATCTGCAAGAGGGCTTGCTGGGACAAAGGGCCAATGTCATTTCTGTTGCATGTGGCATCAGGAAAGCATGCAGTGATGTGGGCACCCAGGCTCTTCTCCTGGTGCTGTGGCTGTTCATGCTGCACTGACCTTGCTACTTCTGTGTGGCTTTGGAGTGCCCTCTTGTTGTCACCTTACATACATCCACCCTCCACCAAACTTTCTGCTCATATATTTTCCCCACTTTGAGGAATAGTCCATCTTTTCATACTGATTTATGACACTTGAAAATTTAATGATAACATGAAGATTTTTTTCTGACATGTGGCTTAAAAACACTTCTCTAGTTCGCTATGTGCATTTAAAGGTTATACTAATATTTCACAACCTGCATCTCCCTCCCCCCGTTTGCTCTTACCCTAGGTCACTTTGCTCCAATTTCCATCTGGTTTCTGTGTTGTCTCCCACAGGGGCATTGCTGCAGAATACTCACAGTTTCTGAGCTGCCAGCACGGCCTGCTGTGCTGGCAGTGCTTCTCGGAGGAAGAGGAAGGCCTTTTGTACATCACATTTGATGTTGCTTTTGGCTTTAAAGATTCTACTTCCAGGTACCATGACCTCTCTTTAAATTTACCTTTATTATGGAAAATACATACAGAAGTAGGACAAACAGTGTGATGAACCCCCACTGGGTCATCCCCTGCTTCAGAGCCATCCATACTTGGCCGTGCACTTCATCTGCTCCTTTTTTTATTGCTTAGGGTATTTGAGGCAAATCCTACATATCGTGTTTCTCCCACAAATAGCTCAGTCTCTATCTCCAGCAGGAAAGGATTTAAAAAGCAATCATTACATTATCTTCACACGTCACACAGCAATCATCAATACTATAGAAGGCTGTTGTGTAAATTTCACAGTGATGCTGTGCTTTGGGGGTGCAGAAAGGTGCCAGCCAGGCCCCCCACTGTGCTGCCCTGGTTCCCTCAGTGTCAGTGACCTGTAACCTTTCTCCTTCCCTGTCTCACCAGTGCACATGGGTCATGGTCCTTGTACTATAGTGTGTGTTGTGTGTCTGAGATTTTAGCTGATGGAGCTCTCATTGAAGATGTGTTTTATCCTCTGTGCTCCCTGGAAGCGAGTATAATATTCAAGCCCTGATGGCAAGCAGCTTCTTTTTCAACTCTTTTCGGCAGGGAGACTTTATGTGGTTGCCATGTGCTTCTTGTTGCCTTGCTTGGGAAGCAAGGATGCCCGGCCACAGAGCTTTCCATGCTGGTTAGGTCATGGCCGGTTGAAGAGCTGTGGACCCAGTCCCACCAGTCCCTGCTTCCTATGGGGTTGAGTGGGGCAGCAGGTGTCTGGGTCTGGCTAGGGCATTCAGCCTCTCTGATGTTGCAAGGCTCACCAGCTCTGTGTGGACCCCACTTTGCGTGTGGCACCATCTGGGATTGGAGCTGTGGCAGTAGGAAGCTGGCACAGAAGCTGGGTGGCAGCCATGACTTGGGAGCTGATAGTCTTGTTTAGGTGACTTTCTAGGTCTTTGTGAAGCTGGGTCCTGGGAGGAATTCCCCAAGGGCTCCTCTGGCTGGGGTGATGGGCAGAGTGTTTGTCATCCCCACATCACAGCTCAGCAGAGGAGAGGGCTAGGACCTGTGGGCAGGGCAAAGAGGCCTGGAAATCCATGCTCACTTTTGAGGTCCTGGTTTGGAGCACTTGCCAAGCGTGTCACTGTGATGAAGATGGATTATAATGACTGTACTTTGGTAATGTCACAGCCAGGCCCCATCTGGTTCCAATCATTGAGAAGGGAGCACCGTGTCTGGATGGAGGGGCAGAGGGGCTGCGTCTGCGTTTGCAGGGAGCACGGGGTGGTGGAATGCAGACCACCCACAAGGCTCTGGGGCTGCCTTGCATCCCTTCTGCCCTCAGCAGGGATCAGGGCTCCTACTGGGTGCACAGCTCAGTCCTGGTGCTGGGCAATTGGGGGCCAGGCCAGGTCCTCTGCCCTCCTGGAAAGGCTGTGTGATCCAGCTGGGGGTTGGACAAGGGCAGGAGGCCAGCAAGTAACTGTAATCCACAAATTATAGACTGCATCAGAAATCAACACAGACCCCAGTGAAGAATTGCAGAGTGATAAGGGGCTTTAGTGGCCCTGGAAGAATTCAAACCTCACCACCCGCTGAGCATTTGCTCGGCACCGACCTTAACCTCCTAGTACAGCTGGCCCAGGTATCTGGGGTTCTCTTCTGTACCTTCAGCCAACTGTGATTCCCTGAACATCACCACTGTTTGCATAGCATTTACACTGTATGAGACATTCAAAGACATCTAGAGGTAATTGGAGGTAGGGAGGATGTACAGGGCATTTGTAATCACCATGCCCTTCTCAGTGAAGGACTGAGGCATCCTTGTGTGGCACTCTACCTTCCCATCACAGGGACAGAATACCTGGCCATCAATGTAAATGGAGGAGTGGTTTATTCTGGCTCATGGTTTCAGAGGGTTCAGGCAATGAGGGGCTGGGTGCATGAATTTCAGCAGGTAGTGCCACACAGCATCATAGCCGAGTATGTGGTGGACAAAAGTGTTCACTGTGTGGTGTCCAGGAAGCGGAGGGAGACAGAGAAAGAGAGAGAGAGGATTGGGATCCCAAGGCCCTTAAAATATGTCCCTACTACCCTTTCTCCCACAATGCCTCACCTCCTAGAGAACTCCCACCCCCAATAATTCCATAGGCTACAGACCGAGCCTTCAACACACAGCCTTGGGGACACTTATAAAACAATAGTACTTTGAATTGGTGGTCTGGGGGTCCTGGAACCATGGGTACAGAGGGATGGCTGCATTGTGGAGTTGAGAAGGGACACTGCACCCAACCTTAGTCCTGGGCCACCCACGCCTCTGCTGCCTCTGTGGAGTCCACAAGTGTCCCTTCTTCTTTAGTACTGACCCCTGCCTCAGCCTCCCCTGGGGCACCTGTACTTCCTGCATATGAGGCACCCCTCACCTCAACTCTCCAGGTGCTGAGGCCCTGGCTCCCAGCTTCCTCGAGGAGGCTCTGTATGGGTTTGGGGGCACCACTGCAAGACCTCAGTGTCATGTCCATCTCCATCGTCACCGCACCAGAGACCTTGTGGACAGTCATGTGTGACTGCACGTGCTCATGAGTGACTCTCCCTCCTGGGCCTGGTGGCTGGGCAGCCCTAGCTTTTGTTTGCCACAGGAAGACAACTGAGTACAGCCCTTGTTTAACCTGGCTCATGCTGCAGAGAGGAATTGTCACCACATGAGTCACCCCAACCTGCCGGCTGGAGCCAGGGCTCTGGCTCCCGGGCTGTTTACCAAGGAATGACTTTGTCCATAAATGCTCTTAGGAAATGACAAGGGACAGAAAATTGTCATTGTTTCTGCTTGAAAAAACTGGGGGCCTGGAAATCAGCCAGTGCTGAGGAGAGTGGAGTTCATGTCTCCTGTGCTGTTCAGAGTCATGCAGAAGAGATGCTCTGCGCCCTGCCATCAGTAGAAGTGCCACCCTACTGCCACCTGTGTCACATGTCACCAGCAGGACTCTCACTTGTCCCATTCACAGGGGTGGGGCCCAGGCTCAGGGCCATGGGGAAGGAAGGGGAGATCTGAGTTTTCTACTTGTCTGCACCTTGGTGGTTCTGAACCAGGCTAGGTTCATCCTTGAGTGGTCAGTGCCCTGTCTCCATGCACTGTGGGTTGGGCTCACTGACATCCAACTTGTAAATAATGGAGGCTACAGGACAGTAGAGCAGTGCCTGTGACATGGAGCTGCGCTGCAGTGGCTCACTGACTTAGCGTCATAGTTGGCAGAGCAGCAAGGACCACGGGTCTCGTCTTCCCTGCCCAGTCTTGTGTGCAGATCCAGGCTGCTATTGGCTCATCCTGACCAGAGTGAGCCTTACCTGTGTCCACCTCCCCAGCTGGGCCAGCACAACCTCGCTGCACATTTGCTGTGATGTCGAGGCCCCGTGACACACTCTTGGGCATTTCTGGGGCTGGCTGGTGCACAGGTGGTGTGCAGTGTGTGCCCAAGTCCTGTGGACTCCCACGGTGCCTGAATTCCCTCCCTCAGCGGGCCTACTGATGGTTCCCAAGCTCCCTTGTCCTGGCACAGTGCAATCCAGGTCCTGGCCCAGCAATGAGCTGTCAGGTCCCCTGCCTCATTTCTGTGCAGTTTGCTTCCTTTCTTCTGACCTTGATTCTGGCTCCCTTGGTCTCCCTTTCCCCCATGACCTTGCAGGCAACCTCTGAGACCTTGTGAAGTGGCCACAGAGCTGGCCCCGCTGCCCTGCAGCTTCCAGGAGCCTGGGACCTGCCAGCAACTCCTGACTGCTGTCCTGAGGGACCTGCTGAGGCCTCAGGCATGGAAGAGAGAGGAGAATGCACCCAGGAGTCTGATGTGGTCATGAGAATCCACAAAACATGCAACCTGGGATGGGGACACTGTTTTCTCCAAACATGATTGTCTGGAGAAATGGGTTTCATGGGACACTGAAAGATGGACCGTGTGTCCAGTGTCTTAATTAGCATGTTGGGTAACTACTGGATTCTTCTTTCCCCTTTTCCTGCATGTTTACCAGCCATTTCTACTTCTTTATGCCAAGTCTTCCTCACTGATAACCACTTCAGGAAACTTTCTCCATGAGGTCAGTGAGTCCTGGAGATCTGGTGCCAGCCTAGGGATCAAGGTGGGAAGACCTCACAGTGTCTCTGAGACTTGCTGAGGGCCCGTCTCTGTGGCTGCACCAGGCATGGAAGGTGATGATTGTCATGTTAACTCACTTGATCACAGAAGTCATCTTAAGTTGTGTGTCCACAGCACAATGGTGGGTTGTGAGCCTTCAGTGTAGAATGTTTGTGTGCACTGATTATCCTCAAATAAAACTGGAGAAAACACATGCACACAAAAGCATGGGTATTTGCACATGCATGCACACATGTACACACACATGCACACATACAAACATGCATGTATGCACACACAGGAAACAGAGAGCCCTGCCCAACTCCTTCCCTGGACCCCTGAGTGCCAACTCTGTCTTCCCATATTCTGGTCATTTCAGATGCTATGTCTCCTGGGGTCCCCTTACCTCCTTCATGTCCCCAACCCTTTCTAGCTGGCTTGGACCCTGACACCTGTGTGGGAGCCATGTCCTCATCCAGGGCCCATAGGAGCCACACCTGCATCTCTGGCTTCCATGGTGACCCAGACTGCCTCTGCAGCCTTGTTCTCCCACCTTTTCCATGTAGACTCCCAGCTGCCAGACAGCTACCACACACTGCTGCCTTGGCTCCTGAGAGCCAGGTCTGTGAGCCACATTTGCTCTACATGATGCTCACTCATGGGGAAGCACTGCTCTTAGGGATTCCTGGGTGTGCACCCTGGGCGTGGGGTCCCCTGCACCCCATCAAACTGTTACCCCTCCCCAAATCCAGTTTTTCTTTTTCCACCTGCATTGTCATCCTTGATTCTGTGGCCATGAACTTGGTGGCTGTGATTTGGCCATTGCTGCCTGTTCCTGTGGCCCAGCCCTGTACCACCTCATCACTCACTGGACAGTGGAGGCCCCAGCTGAGGGTTTTTCCAGCTCCCCTCAAGCCACCTGAGCACAGCTGTGACCTTTCCTGAACACAGTTCCTGCCATGTTTCCCTCATAGCCAAAGTCTCTGTGTGCCCTCCACATGCAAGTCAAGGTACCACAGGCCTCCCAGCACTTGGGGTTCTGTCCCAGCACAGCCCTGGGAACTCCTTCTTTCCTTCTTCGCTTCTCATCTGGGTAGCTTTTGACACTGCCCACCACAACTCTGAGACTCCTGCCTTGCTCCAGAATCTCCGTGTTCTCCCATTTCCTTCCCATCCAGGAGTGAATTCTGGCTCTCCCTACCCAGCCCTTGGGCCATCTGTCTTTTTCGTGAGAGCTCTGCTCTGCTCATCTCATTTAAAAATATTTTTTTTATTGGTACATTTTAGGTGTGCAATACAGTTACATTCATCACTGGGGTCTTGTATCTTTCCTTGATGTATCTTGGTTCTTATTTTTCCCCCATTCCCCTAGCCTCCCTTCACCCCTTCCCTATTTACAAATGCTTTGTTTCCATTTTTTTTCCATTTCTCTTATTTTTTCTTTTCCCTTTTTCTTTTTCCTCTACCCCTCCCATTTCCCCAATACCTTTAGAACTTTTCTTCCTATTACACAATATCAATTATACATTTTGATTCTTATTTACACTTTTAGTTTATCATACCAGAGAAACTATATGGTATATGGTAT
>NW_022900913.1:72403783-72425515 GCF_012274545.1 Fukomys damarensis | reverse complement strand
GTCCTATTAATTTCACTTAAGAGTATGGCCTTAATGTGTATCTGCTTAGCTATTAATGTCTCTAGTTTCTCATTCTTTATTCTGCCCATCTCATTTGGACCTGAAGAGGTCTGTGGGCAACCAACAGGGACATCGAAGGCCCCTTCTAGAACCTTTTCCTCAGATCACCTGGCGGGAGGAAGCCTTCCTCTATCATGAGGTTGTGTTCAGCACTTGTTGGAGGATAAAGGTCCTGTCCTTCGACACTGCCCTGCATCATGTGGATGTGGGTGAGCGGCCAGGTAGAAAGTCTGGAGATGTCAGCTCTGGCTGGTGTCTTTGGCCTCTGCGTGTCCCGATTTGTCCAGTTTTTGGCTGAGGGGAAGAGGCAGGTGGGGCAGTGACTCTTCTAGGGTGCTCACTGTGCTCTGCTGGGGACAGGAGAGGCCACCGGTTCCCAGTGAGTGTTTCCTGCTCCACTCTGCCCTGTTCACCTCCTGACCTTAGTGGACCTGGCCATTACATTTTCCCCTGGGCCCACACTGTCTTGTCCTCCCTGTGGTCTTCCTGTACTAGGCAGCCTCAGATCCTCCTTGGACAGGCAGATGAGCTCCTCCCACAGCCAGCAGCACCTTACTGCTGGAGGCGATTACTGGAAATATTTAAGGAGCTCTGAAGCAGTTTCCAGTTACTCCCTTCATACTTCACAAGTAATAAATCCAGCCCTTCCTAGAGGTGGGTGCTTGGCTCTATAAATTAGGAATCTGTTTCTAAGGAGGAATATTTCACAGGCCCCTAGGCTCCATGTGATCTACTCATATTTCAAGGGCGGGACCAGATTTGTGCAGGGGTTCAGAGAAGGAGGAAGGGGTCCTTGGGGGACCAGGGCTGTGGGCTCTGTGTCACCTCTATGTTCCCATGTCCTTTTGTGCTCTTTCCTCCTTTTCCCATGGGTCCTAGGACACCTGGCCTAGTCACCTGACTTCACCCCTTTCTGGGTCAGATCTGGCCTTTTCCTGGATCCCTGCAACCTGGTCTCAGCGGCGCTGCTAATAGCTTGGCTTCATTCTTTGCTCCATACCGCTGGTAAGGTCTTGGGTGTAAAGGCCCTATAATCTACATATGCATTCCTGCTGGGAGATTTAAAAAAAAAAATTTCCACAAATTTATTAAAATTGACATATTTAATCTCTTCAATGAGCATCCATCCAGCTGCCTTTGTAAGGGTAGGCTGTATGCCCACTCATGCCATAAAGTCCTTAAAGACTTCAGGATAACAAGGTGTAACTCCATTTTCCCAATCGTGAGCTCTTTTCAAGAGATGGAATTTCAGCAGTACTACATTTACACTGTCCAGGCTGACCTTGAAGTCGGGTTCAAGTCTCCATGTCTGGGCCTGTCTAATAGATGGGAGTACAGGCATGAGATACCATGCCTGGCTTGTATCTTTACTCTTAATACTTTTTAAAGAACGCCCCCCCCGTTAAGTTTATTGGTACAGTTAAGGCAAACAATACAGTTACATTCCTCACTGGGATCTTGTACCTTTACATGACGTATCTTGGTTCTTATTTTTGAAGACTTCTTGCATTGTGCCTCATAGCCAAGCTGACTCCGGGCAGATTTTGTTGCACAGGAAATGTTGAAAACTGATCCACTACATGCTAGTTTGTGGGGTCTGAGCTCCATTTCCAAAAAAAATCAGACCTCAGCCTGCCACTCACAGCATCTAGCTACAGAACAGGCCCCAGCTTGAGAGAGAGCAGCCCCTGCCCCAGGCCCTCCATCACCTGGCCCAAGGGTGCTGTGCTCGGGTGCAGGTGGTCGGGTCAGCAGCCCCTCAGTGTCCTGGTGTTGGCAGAAGGAACATGTTCTGGGCCAGGGAGGAGCATCACTTTGAACAGTGTGGGAGCTGCCCAGGGGTGAGTAAAGCTACTTTTGGGGTGTCTGGGTGGGCTATGGAGGTGTGGCCTTGTGGTCAGCATCTGGGTCAGCTCTGTCCCTGTGGAGGTGTGATGGTGGGGACAGCCTCCATCAGGTGGCCCTTTTCCCCGTTTTCCAGGATACCAGTGAGAAGGCTTTTTTGTTGTTTTTAAAGTTAAGGATATCATTGTTTTGGAATGGAACAAGACAATGTTTTATGCAGAGGTATCATCTGATAATGATATTTTCTTCCAGAACAAGAGTTTATGATTAATGAATGTAGAATGAAGTTTAACTTGTGTTATAATTCTGTAAGGCTTATACTCCTTCAAATCCACATCTAGCCTTGCTATGACTATAGCATCAGTTAAGAAAGCAGTGCAGACTCCGTGAAGAGTGATGCTGCCATCCAGCTTCTGTTCTGTCACATGGACATGGGATGAAGGTTGTTTTTATGGTTCACCAACCGACTTCCCCGAAGGACAAATGTTCTCTTCCAGGCCGAGAAGGAAGCTTCAATGTCCTGTTTGGTAGGTTAGAGCAAGCCCCTTTTGCCCTGTGGTGTAAACCTGACCCCATGCTGCCTGTGCAGATTTCTTCCTAGCCTGAGTCCCTCAGACTCCATGGCCATTTTCCTGGGCTGCTGTCCTCCAGTGGAGAGGGAGGAGCTGAAAACAGGGTTCTGAACTTTCCATCCTTCTATCTGAACTATTACACAAAGTGACAAAGTGAAAGGTGGTAATGGGGCCCACACTGCAGTGAAGTGGTGTAGGCTGGAAGTTTTGAGACTGCAGGGCTCACCCAGTGTTCAGCCTCCTGACATAGGCCCTGTTCTGAGCTGCCCAAGCTTGTCGCTGCATTGTCACCAGTGGTGAGCTCCCACTGGTGGGTGCGCCAAGCCTGGTCTGGGAATGTGCTGAGAAGATGCCAATCCGTGGTTTCAGAGATGCCAGCTGGGGAGTGCGGGTGTCTGCAAGAGGCAGTGGCATCACAGGGTTGGGATAAGGGCTGGGTACAGTGACAGCGGTGACATGAGGACCTGCTTGGCAGGGCAGTCAGGAAAACCTGGAGGAGGAGCTGGGCATGGGGCCAATTGCACCCACAAATCCTGGCTATGGGCCTGTGGCTGACACTGACTCTGCACACTGTGGAGTGTAGACCTGTGCTGCTCACAGCTGTGGGGACGCAGATAACAGGCCCAATGGGGGCGTGGCAGAGTAGAAGCTGGGCTGGGGCCAGGGTGGGGAGTCCTGTCTGATGATGTGAACACTGAGTCCTGAGATCCTCCTGGCTGGACTTGGAGATTCCAGGGCCTTCCTGTTTCTCAGATGGCACAGGTCAAATTCAGGGTGTGAGGGGTGCCTACAGTGACTGCAGCTCACCAGGCCACTGTTCCACTGTGGGTTGACTTTTCTGGGCTGACACTGAGATCCATTCCAAGTTAGATGGCGATCCAAGCAGCTTGGCTTTGCACTGAACCGACTCAGCCAGAGAATGAGCTCACCTTCAACTTGAAGGATGAGACCCAGGTGGTGAGTGTCGGCCAGAGGCTTCCTGGAGGCCCCAGCTTCTCAAACAGCAACTCTGGCCCTGGGTCATGGAGCCCTCTGAGGAACTTGCCTGGAGCTGAAGCCTCTCCTTGCCCATCCCTCGGGAGCGGGTATCTCCCTTTCAGTCCATACATAGAGGCCCATGCATTTTGTGTGGGACTGAATGAGGATCCGACTGGGCAGTTGGACAGACAAAGGCCTGGAGTAGCTTCAGGGAAAGGGGCAAGCTGCCTTCTCCTCTGTGCTCAAGGTCTTCTCTGAACCCCAGAATCCAGTTCCATGAGGCAGGGCTGGGTCAGACATGGCCCTGTATGATGGGGGAGACCTCAGCATGGAGTGCTAGAGGCTAGGTACCAAGGGGAGGATGGACAGCCATATGCTAGACACATCCAACCCTGAGAGGAGGCGGAGGGGAGAAGGACAGCCACATGCAGCATCAGGAAGTACATAGAGCTTCACACCTCCTCCAGGCTCAGAGTTGATGCTGTAAAGCTAATACAATAGTGGTGGTGGGGTGATAGAAGGGTGTGGCCATGTTGGGGTGAAAGTGCAGTGACAGAAAGGGAGTGACATACACAGTGGACTGCTCAGAGCCAGGCTTCCTGGAAATGTCAGCCTCAAGAGCACACGGGGCAGGAAGCCATCCAGTGAAGTCCCTGGAAGGAAGGGGGCCAACCCCTGTGGGGGCTGTGAAATAGTGAGATCCCTTCTGTCAGATAAAGAGAGCATGGGCAGGACTCGTGTGCTATAGGGCAGGCTCTAGGGTCACACGGAGTCATCTGAGATCTCCCCCGAGGGCCTGGGGAGCCATGGAGGAGCCACTGACAGGGGCCTGGACTGTCCTTTTGATCTTACGGGACACTGGTGGCTGCTGTACCAAGAATGATGTGTGGCCAGGGCCGCCTGAGCACTGGGACAATGTGGCTGGAACCCATGGAGAGCTGGAGGGCAGTGTCCACCTGCAGATGAGGAGGGGAGGCAGCTGAGGTCACGCTCCTGCAGGCTGTGCATGAGACACAGCTGTGTCCATACAGTGTGAACTGGACACCAGATCAACCTGGAGCCCAAGGCCAGCCCTTGAGGGAGGGATGTGTTAATTTCTTTCAATTCCCTTTCAAAAATGGAACAGTAGAGAGTAGAAGGTATTTGGTGTCTGGGAGATATGGGCTCCACTTGGAAGGTGTCTGGCATACAGCACCACCTAGGGCTCTGGGGACCATCGAGATGGGAACATGGGAACAGAGAGGCTGCCACTGCACCACCCACAGGCTTCCAGGTCAGAGGGTAGTGGGAGTTTCTAGCCTCAGGAATCCGGACTTGGATTCTGCTCTTGAATCCTGCTCTTTCCATTTTCAAGGCTATATGGTTCTGTATGCTTATTACATCTTGGGTGAGCCCTATAACTTCCTGGAGAAGAGAAGGCAGTAGAATGGGTTTCCAGGAGTGGGTGGAGAGTCCTGGGCCCAGCTGGCTGCAGAAAGCTCTTCCTACCTGCTGGTTTTATTAAACTATCAAGAATGCTCAAGAGGAAAGTTCCATTGTATTTCTAAGATTAGTTACTAGTGTCAGCCAGGTGTGGTGGCGCACGCCTGTAATCCCAGCACTCAGGAGGCTGAGGCAGGGGGATTGCTGTGAGTTTGAGACTAGCCTGGGCTACACAGTGAGTTCCAGAGCAGTTTGAACTACATAGTGAGACCCTGCCTCAAACAAACAAACAAACAGATTAGTTACTAGTTTTAATTTTTTGTTTGTAAGACAAAATAGGCTTGAGCAATAAGGCAATTAAACTTGGTCAGAATTTATTGTTAGGTGAAAGCTGTTTGTGGCGCAGATGATGAGGCGAGCCTGTGGTCAATAGGTGGCTGAGCAGACCTGTGTGTGAGTCCTATGCAAGTGAGAGGCATCTACAGCCTAGAAACCCCTCAGATTTCAGAGGTTATGTCTCAAAATAGCCACATTCTAGGCTGGGTGTGGGTGTGCTTGTCCATAATCCCAGCACTCTGGGAGGGTGAGGCAGGAGGACTAGAAGTTGAATGAGAGCTTGTGCAACTCAGGGGCTTAGCCTACCCTGTCTCAAAATGAAAAGGAAAAAGGGCCGGGATGTAGAGCAGAATGAAGTCCCCCCTCCAAGAAAAAAAAAGTCATTTTCTGAAATTATGCACAATTCTGTTCCTGTTCAGTACCTGATGGTTCTAGGGTCAAGGCTCCTGGAATCAAGGATGTGAGGGAAGCCTGAGGCACCCAGCTTGAGAAGAAATGAATTTCTCAAACTCTGTGTAGGTTGAGGCCTAGGAAGTTTGACATCAGTGCAGACAAATGCGTTATCAGCAAGGATGTGGGTGAATTTGTGCTGAATTTTGAAATGCTTAACTCTGGACTTATAGGGATTGAAGGATTCTTTAGATTGATTTTTAAGCGCCTTGTTTCTGCTTCTCTGGGGAGTTGTGCTGTTGAGGCTGTCAGTTTCTGCAGTGACTTTTCTTCTAAGCTCCCACCTCCATTTGCACACACAGCATGCTTTTCACCAGTGAGATCCCAATTCACTATATTGGGACAATTCCCTCTGTGTTTTTAATCTTTTCATAAAGCAGACTGTTAGAACTCAGGATTCCCGAGCCTGCAACACTGTCAGACTTGAGTTCTTGGGAATTGTGGATTTTAAACTTGATTGCTGCAAATGTGAGCTGGGTTCTCCAGGACTCCATTTCCCCCTCTGAGGGACAAAGAGGAGACCCCCCTGCTCCCTTCCCAACTATCCAGAGCTGGGAATGCTTTCAGAGTAGAGAAAGAATTTGATATTCTGAAGTAAAATGAGCTCTAAACTCTGTTTCTTCCCCATAGCAATGAAAATCAGCCTGTTCATTTTTTTCTTAGCTGTCATGGCCGTACAGAAATTCAGCTAAAATAGAACAATTTTTAAAAATTGTGCCTGCAAGGGCATCATAATTAGATTGCTTCTCCTCAGACTGGAGGGTCACTTCAGAGGCTCCAGTTCCCATTAGAAAGAAAGCCCTTCTGCTGGCCTGGGCAGAGGTTGCCTGCACACCTCTCCTGCCTCGGGGACCACTGTTGGGAGAGTTTGTGTCTGCTGTTGTGAACATCAGATGTCTCTTGTCTTTCATTTTGGTGATTATAGTCAAACTGCACCTCCATGAGTGTGTGTGTTTTGCTGCAGTTCTGCCTCCTCCGTCCTACTAGCAACCTCCATAAACACTGATGGAGGTGGGGAGGGGACTTTGACTCCTTTCTTTGTGTGCTGGGAGGTTGTGGCACTATATAATCCTGGCAAGGAATACCCCAAGATGTGTTGAGGTAGGCGAGGAAGCAGAAACATGCATCCTCTCCCGGAGAAACCTAACTTCCTTGGTGTCTGAGGGTAACAGTGGGGTCCCTTGGCCTTAGATTGGGGTAATTCAAGTTCAGCCAGGATGAGAACAAAGAAATCACCCTCACTATCAGGGTATCAAGTGCTATGGGAGCAGTGTCTAAGCCACTGCTAAGTCCTGCTTCTTCCATCTATGTACAGATGTTCCTGGCTTAGGCTGTTTCCACATAGGGTTTGGTGCCTTCAAAATAGTGCTAGAGTGAGAGGCATTCATTGAAACTGTACTTTCAGTTTTGAGTTTTGATCTTTTACTGATATCCTGGATGATCCACAAAATGCTTCTTTTAGGTGGAAAGATCAAAGCTCTCAACTTAATAAGGAAAGCAAAGAAGCCACAGGATGAGTGAGATCTACAGTAGGATGAGCCATGTTTAGAGAGGACATTCACTAACTTTTATTACAGTCTATTGGTAAGTGTTCTATTCCTAGTTTTTGTTGTTAATCTCTCACTGTGTCTAAATTCATAAATTAAACTTCATCACAGCCTCGTGCCTGTAGACAAAACAGAGTTTATGGTTTCAGGCACTCCTGGGATTTTGGAACATAACCCCAGGTTTGGGGGCACTGACTCTACCAGGTCTTGAGTAGGTGCTGAGGGTCCTGGGGTTGAGCGGCCTCCTTCTAGGGAGCTTCTCTTTTTGATGCTGTTTTGGAGAATATTAGGATGACTCAGCTTAGATCACTGCAGAAATTACAACAAATCAAGGACTCCAATGCTAAGCCTCCTGTAATCCCAGCACTCAGGAAGCTGAAGCAGGAGGATTGAGAGCTGAAGGCCATTGTGGGCAGTATAATGAGACTCCCTCAAAAGCAAAAGACAGCCAACAAGTAAACAATAGTGACAGCAACAACATAAAGAACTCTAGTCCCAGGGCATGGATCCTTCTGCATATTGGAGCCCTCTCTTGAAGCAAGGGCTGGGTAGGCGAAGGTTCAGGAAACTCCACTCCCACATCCTCCCCATGCTGGTCTTGAGCACAGGAGACAGGAGCATTTCTGGCCACTCCTGCCACTGTGTTGTATGGGACTGGACTCCTCTGTAGGGTCGCATGCCAAGGCCCCCTTCCCTAGGCTGAGCAGGGCAGAGCAGACCCACAGGCAAGAACGGTGGAGCCCAGGGGCTGTGGGTCACAGCTAGATTTCCTTCCCCCAGCTCTCTGTCCCACTGCCGGCTGACTGGGTGACTGGTGACAAAGAGTAGGCTCACCAAGAGTCACGGCGTCTGGACCTTCCTCTCAAGGCCAGAATGCCACTCATTAAAATGTGCAGGAAACTTAAAAAACCAAGGGCAGCTGACAACGAACTCTGTCCTGGGACGTTTTTAACACAATAATCAAGGATCTGGCACCTTCCGGGGCTGAGGACCAAAACGGAACAGGACTGGCGGCCAGCATTACTCCTTCCATCTCACACGCAGGGTCCCCTCCACTGGAGGGAATTCTAAAAATAAGGCCTGGGCTCACAGGATCGGCACTTTTGTTATTCACCCTCTCAAACTCTGGTCTGGTGAGAAACATTTTTATCGGAACTGAGCTTCCACGCTGGTATTTATAGAGCTCTTCTTCCTGCCAAGTGCCTGTTCCCAGGACAGAAATCCAGGTGGATGTCTCCTGGGGGCCAAGTGCTGAAGGTGGGCAGGCTGGGAAACCCAGGGTGCAGCCTGTCCAGCACTGTCATCCGGCCTGAGGAGGACAAGTGTCCCCAAATGCTGTGTGCTCAATCCCCAGGTAACAACTTGGGGAGTGGCTAGGGAGGTCCTTGCCCTCAGACGGGCTGTGGGACCTGGCCCATCCTCTCTCTCGGCTTTGGTTCAGAGGTGACTGCTGGCTCCCACACAAGCTTATCCATGGTGCACATAACCAGAGGCCACTACAGTGTGGCTGCCCAGTCCTGAGCTCTGATCCTCTAAACTGCAGCTACATGAACTTTTCCTCCTTATAAAGTCAGGACCCCCTTCTGTCTTCACTGCTACTGTCCCCACCCAGAGTTACCCCTCTCCCCATCTCCCAGCATCTCCTGGGAGCAGAGAGGACCCTGGCTCCCCAGCCAGCTTTGACAGCGTGTGCTCTGGAGCACTGTCCCTCACTCTTCCCATGTGTCTCCCCAGCATGGTCCCCTCAGGGACCACACAAGTCTTCTCCAGATGCCCACAGATCCTGGTGCCAGGCTAAGCTGAAGGAGTCTGGGTTCCTGACAATAAGCGGCAGTTCAGACCCAACCTCCCAGGGACACGATGACCCTGTCCCCTGGTCAGTCTGAAGACCATGGCTTTCCCTTGAACTCCAGGTGGGCCTGGTTGCTTCTCTCTGCCTCAGCTGAGTCACAGTGTGACACAGCACAGGGAATTGCGAATGACCTTGGTGGAGGTCTTCTCTGAATGCCAGAGGGTTTCATCATCATGACTGAGTATCCGAGCCCACCTCATCCCTCGGCTCCTCCTTCAGGAAGAGCTCTGGCTGGGTGTGAGTGGACGGGTCACCTGGGGGAGAGGCCCTAATACTAGCTGTCTCTGAAACTAGCACCTCCCATCTTCAGAGGGTAGACACCGATGTTAGTGTCCGGAGGGCAAGCTGCAGCCCACCAGCCAGGCAATGTGCGTTCTGGTCTTGCTTCTGAGTGGGTCCTGATGCCCTGTGATGGTACAGTGGGATGGGTGACCTCAAGCCTAACACGACCCCCAGCAGAGCACCTTGGGTTCTGGGGAAGCAGGAGGGGACACAGAAATCACAGAGGAGTGGGAAGGGCTGGGGACAGAGGAGAGGCAGCCACTCTTGATGAGGATGTGGAGGGTAGAGGGCTCAGCTCCGGGTTCCAGCACCTACTGGCAGCTGGCCAGGGGCACAGCACGGGGTGTTGGAGCTCAGCTCATCTGCCCACTTCCCACTAACTGCACTAAAAATTCAGTGAACTCCTGAGCCCATGTGTCATTAGGTAAAAACCTTTCAATCAGCAGGCAGATCAGATGAGAAATGCAAATACAAAGATAGCAACAAATGCCAAAAAACGGCTAGGGAAGTTGGTACAATCACAACAAAGAAGATTCCAAAATCTTATAGGAATAAAAAAATGTATAACTTACACATCTGGATGCTTACTGTGTTCCTAGTAAGAAAATCACTGTGAATATTGTTTTCAAATTATTGCACAAGTTTGATGTAAGTCATTTCAATATCCTTGTAGCTATTTTGGAAACAGAACAAATTCTGAAGTTAGTGCCAATAATGTTTATAAAACACATCTTTGAATTAAAATAATGATGAGTTTTTGTAATTATTAAAGCTGTTATAAAATACAGTGCTTAAAATTTTTGGTGCTACTTTGGGGAGACAGAAGTCAGCAAAGTGGGAGAGAGTCTCAGACCTGCAAAGCCATAAGCCATATACCCCATGAGGACAGTTTGGGCCCATTACTGTGTTTAGTAAGAAAATCACTGTGAATATTGTTTTCAAATTATTGCACAAGTTTGATGTAAGTCATTTCAATATCCTTGTAGCTATTTTGGAAACAGAACAAATTCTGAAGTTAGTGCCAATAATGTTTATAAAACACATCTTTGAATTAAAATAATGATGAGTTTTTGTAATTATTAAAGCTGTTATAAAATACAGTGCTTAAAATTTTTGGTGCTACTTTGGGGAGACAGAAGTCAGCAAAGTGGGAGAGAGTCTCAGACCTGCAAAGCCATAAGCCATATACCCCATGAGGACAGTTTGGGCCCACGCAGGGCTGCATGTGCCTCAGTGGCCCTGGAGATGGTGACAGAGCTGGAGAGTCCTTCCCCTGGTGATGCCATGCTGCCCTGTGTCCTGTGTGAAATGTGCAGATCCCCATGGGCCCTTCATCCTAGTGCCCTCTCTGCCTTGCCTGGGTGGATCTGCTCCAATGCATGGGCACTCAAGGGGGTCACAGCTTCCCACAGCATTCAGCACAGTACCACATACTGTGTGTTCACAGCTGGGGCCTTGAGGAGCAGCAGAGCTTGGCAGGAGGTGGCACCTTCCAGGTCTGTGATGTGCACTCCATGGTGCTGCTGACATACAGCAAGAGCTCTTAAGAGGGATTTTCTAGAACTCATCCCTGTTGTTTGTTGATGCATAGCTCTGTGTGTGTGTGTGTGTGTGTGTGTATGTGTATGTGTATGTGTATGTGTGTGTATATATATGCATATCACAAAGGAGAAATCTGTGGCTAGAGAGAAAGAGTAATTTAGTCTTAAACAAAACATCCAAGCAAATGAAAGATGAACATAACAGTTCTTTTTTTTTATTTTATTTTTTTCTTTTTATTGAGGTTATTGGTACAATCTAGGTATACAATACAATTACATTCATCATTGGGATTCTGTACCTTTACATAATAGGTCTTGATTTTCATTTTTCCCCTTGTCCCTGCCCTTCCTTCACCCCCTCCTCCCCTCCCCATTTACAAACACTTTATTTCCATTTTTTCAGTTTCTCATATTTTTTTCCTCTCCCTTTTTTCCTTTCCCCCACCCTTCCCACTTTCCCTACACCTTTAGCCCTTTACTTCCTATTTCACATTATTAATTATCTCATTAGGATCCTGCATACTATTGTAGTTTTTCACACCAAAGAAACTATTCAGTATTTCAGTTAAAGAAATCTCTGTATGAACATTAAAAATAGGGAATCCTAAAATAAAACTAAAAAGGAAAGTAAAAGAGAAAAGGCAACGACATAACATCAGAATAATCCTTAATTCTGGAGATGAAAATTGTCCCTGAACATATTTAAATTGCTTCTCGCTCTTATCATAACAGTTCTGATACAGAGCAAACAGAGGCAGGTGAAAGGACAGATTCAGGGTCTGCCTTTCATCTTGTGGCTCAGAATCTCAACTTTAATACCTGTCCTCCATTCATTCGCCATGTGGATGCTGACGTGGGGTGTGGTGGCCTGGTCCTCTCTCTGCACAGGGCTAAGGGAGCATGGGCTGGCACTAGGAGAAATCGTGTGCTGGGCTGTAAGCTGTGGTTTCCATCTGGGCATGGCAAGTGGCTGTGTACACTTGCGTTCCATGGCTGGCACTGTGTGCCTTTGCTTTGCGGATGTCACCCTCCTTCCCCAGCATGTCCAGGTAGGTGATACTCATGCAAGAAGCCCAGGAAATGGCCTGTCGCACCTCTGTAAGACCTAAGTCTCACTTTTACTCCACTGAACGTGAACAGCTGAAAAGGCCTCCACGATGCTGGGTCCTAAAACCCAGCGAGGCTCCAGGAGCTTGACGGAGGAATGAGAAACCCAGGAAGGAACACATCAGGCTAGATGGTAAACAGACCTTTATTAGTCTGGCCAGGTGACACTCGCAGAGCCAGGTAGCTCAG
The DNA here is from genome assembly GCF_012274545.1 of Fukomys damarensis. Lineage (NCBI taxonomy): Eukaryota > Metazoa > Chordata > Mammalia > Rodentia > Bathyergidae > Fukomys > Fukomys damarensis. The sequence continues at coordinate 72,413,334 of NW_022900913.1, read as the reverse complement.
AGAGGCAACTGCTCAGGGGCTGAGGTCCTTTTTATAGGGGTTTTTTAAAAGCAAAAAGTCAGGGCATTCACAGGACTACCAGAGGACAAGATTCCAAACACACTGCTTATCTCATGCAGGAAATGTTCTATGGTCACCTTTTGTCATACCATTTGCACCTGGGCGGGCTATTAACCAAGTTAGCAATTAGCATATGAAGAAGCACAGTCTCTAGCCTATTAGCATACAGTCACTTTAGTTTATTTAAGTCTTATTCCTCTGTGTCATAGTTTAGGTCTAAAAAGACCCCAAAGCCTTGTGTGTTCAGAGTTGGGTCTAGGTAGAGATGGTCACTGAGGGTGTGGTCTAGAAGGATGCATTTTTGTCTCTAGTCCTCCCTTCTCTCCCTGCTTTTTGGTCTCCATGATGTGAGCAACTTTGCTTTGCAACACTCTTCTACCATTATGTTTCTGCCTTAGAGCTTGCTGACCATAGACTGAATCCTCTGAAACCATGAGCTGAATTTGACTCCTCTTCTTTCAAGTTTTGGAGGGTGGGAATTTATCCAGCCTCAGGAACCCTGACTAATGCACCACCTCCCAGGTGGCAGCTCTGGTCTTTCAGCAGGTGGTGGCCCATGTCCTGGGGTTACCCACATTCAGCAGCTGCTATTCTAGCCACACATGGGAGGCTGTGTCCTAGAAGCCCAGGCAACATGGCGCCCAGTCTGGCTTCAGGGTCTAAGACCATATTCCCCTCAGCCTCACCCTGACCCTTCTCAACTCTTGAACCCAGTGGGGCCCAGCTGAACCTCCTGTGCAAAACAGGGCTCTTCTCGTTGTCCCATTCGGAAGGGGAGGCTGGTCATCAGCAGTCATCTGTAGGAGATGACCACATCACTGACTTTCCACAGCAGGACAGTTGGGTGTGACTCAGCAGTAGGAGAATCAGATAACAGCACTGAGAGAGTATGAGGGAACCAGGTGTCAAGGCCTAGCCCCATGTACTCCTTGTCTGACACATTTCTGGCTCCTGCATCCCACTGTCCTACCCTCTCTTCAGTCATATCCACACCTTTGACACAGGCCCACTCTGTGCTGAGGTGATTGCTTCACTGCCTGCAGGCTAAGTGTAGCTTGGAGGTTACAGGAGGCTCTTCCTGAGTGCCCAAGGTGACTGTTGGGGTTGATATATATAGATGTCCCGCAAAGCCTCACACCCAGGGAGGCAGGGTTTGTGGAAGGCAATTGTATTATGGTTTTGCTACAGCTGGCTTGATGCTAGGAAGTGGGGTCTGGTTGAAAGAAAAGGTCCCTGTGGGGGTGACCAGGAGAGTGCATCTCCCTCCTGGCTCTGTACTTCTCTCTCTGCTTCTGGGCAGCCGTGGCATGGGCCGCTGTCCTCCACCAGACCTCTCTGTTATGCTGTCCTGCCTTGGAGCCAGCTGACTAGGCAAGGATGGAGACTTCTGAAACTGTGAGCCATGGTAGACCTCTCCCCCTTTAATTTATGGGTTGAGATATTGAGAGCCAGCATGGAGGAAGTGCCCAAGACAGTGGTTGTGCACTGGGATTACCCCTGTCCCGTGCTCTTGGGTATTAATATTAATAAAACAATCTGGAGCTGTTATGTATAGAAATATAACCCCAAGAGTCTTGCACATGTTCAACAATGAGGGCCGTCTATGGAAAGCCGGCCATGTCATGGGAGTGCTTGGCTCACAGTTGGGAAGGGAGTGAATTTGAAGTATTTGGAAATATGGCATCCACACTATAATGGTTAATGAGAAATTAAGGAGGAGGCTCTTACATTGTGTCACTTGGTGTATAATTACATAAAGGAATACATACATTCCAGTGTCAGGGGGAAACTGCCAAAACAGTAACAATGGCTTTGTTTCAGTTATGGGACCAGGGGTGGGTTTTCTCTCTCCCCACTGTTCTCTGATCTCCTGGAATGTGGTCAGCATAATGGAACAATGCTTCTGCCCTTGCAGGAGTCAGATGAGGTAATGGTGTGGAGGGCCTTTCCCTGTCCCCCTCCCCAGCCCCATTGTGTCCTACAGCCTTGGCCTGAGGAGGGAGAACTGGGCTGCAGGGCCCTCCATTCCCAGTGTGGCTCTGCTCTTCCCTCCCTTGTCCCCTGACTATGTCAGTTTGTGCTCTTGGTGACAGTCCCAGGACTCATCCTGGGGAAAGCTTGAGCCTGCTGGGTGAGAGGCTCCTGTCACAGATGGAAGCATCACCCCAGAAACACAGCTGTGGTGGGAGGCCTTTCCAGAAATTTCCTATGGCTTGGTGTGTGACAAGAGCTCACTACTGCTCTCTACACGCACTCAGATTTCCAGCTACCTTGGTGGTCTCACTGTCTGCATGCTGAGCAGGAGCCCCCTGCAGGTCCTGAACTTAACCTGGGTTTAGCCTCTTTGGATTTGTGCTTTCCACTTCTTCAACTTAATTTTATTTTTCTAAATGATTTATGAAGGGAACCAGATTCCCTCTCCATCCCTGGGGAAGGCCTGTCTGGTCAGAGTGTGGAGATACTGAGACTGGGGGACCCTGAGACCCTTCCTCAGGTCTCCTTCTGTGAGCAGGGGAGCAAGGAAAACTGCTTTTCACACAGGTGCCCACATCCCAGCTCTGGTTCCACCACACCGAAGGAGCCTAGGAAGCCCCTCACCAGGTTTTGTCACCACAGACTGCCTGAAGTGCTCCAGTATCCTGACAGGTCCTGGCTCATCAAGTAGAGAAGGGACTGGGGGTTCATCCTCCTTCAGCAGGGATCAGAAAAACAGGAGAAAATGCTGATTTGATTATATGCTGCACTTCTTTGATTCATTTTGATTTGTACACAAGCAACCATGCATACATTTAGTGAAAAAGTTTTACAACACGTGCATTTGGTGGGAAAGCTGAGAGACCTCTCCTCTGGGCCAGTTATCTCCTAGGGTTCTAAGTTTCTCATTTTCATCTGTCTGCAGTAAAAGGGAAAATAATTTCCACGGCTACATCTTTGGCCTGGCTCCTCACCTCTTCTTTCAGTCGCCCCAGGCTGCTGCACACACACCTGACTCGCTGCTTTCTAGCTCCTCTCCCTTGGGTCCTTCTGAGTTTCTGACCCATCACTGAGCTCCCCTACCTACCCTCAAAAGGTGGCAAGAAATTTAAAATGGAAACAGTGGAAAACTGATAAGAATTTAAGACCTGATATTTATGCACACTTTGGCTCTTGCAGAAGCACTTGAATATGCTGGACTTTGGGTGTTAAGGTGGTCACTTCCAGCAGCTCAGTTCTGGACCCAGTGTGGCCTGGAATCATGCAGCTGGGTCTGAGCAAGTGAACTGGATGAGCGAGAGATCTCGGGGACATTGTATTACCAATTCCCTGGTGAATGTATTTATCAGGTGTGAATTTAAAAGGGAGGGAGGCAACAGTGTATTTTCTCCACCAGATCACATGGTGGCAATGAAGAAGCTGTACCAGTTGCTCCCATGTGCTCCCCTGGGGATCCGCTCCCACAGACAAGCTGAAGCCTCTCCCTCCTGCCGTGCTTACTTTGTCAAAAGGCCCCTCCATCATCTGTGATGCCTGAAGCCACAGAGACATTGAGGCCTGGGGAGTGCTTTCCTCCTAATTTCCTTAGAGGTCAGAAGACACTGAGCAAATGTGTGGGATACTTTCTTTCTTTAAACAAACAAACAAACACAAAACAAAAATAAGGGGTTACTATTTCATTTACTGTGCATTTGCCTCTGTCACCCAAAAGTCATCCTGACTCCTGTGTAGGTCGACTCAGTAGATCATTCTCTTGCACAGTTATTTCATGGCATCCATTTCATACTATAATTTATTCTACTGAACCTCTTCATTTCCTTCCCTCTCTTCTCCTATACCGCTTCCTCTTTTTCTTCCTTTTCTTTTCCTGCTCCTTGCCCCTCTCCTCCTCTTCCTCTTGGCCCTTACAAATAGACTTGGAATAAAGTTCCTGTGTCCTTCAAACCCACGCTGGCCCAAACAGTGGCAGTATACCTGGCAAAAGACTGTTGTAGAACCTTCCTGCAGAAACTCTTGACAAAGTGCTCTCACACCCATGGTGACAGGGGAACGTGCCAAGAGCTCAGAGCCACCACTAGAGCAGCCAGCCGATTCCGAGAGAATACATACGTGACTGTAAGTTTTAATAGCTTCTGCTACATTGTATGTCAAAAGTGTTACAATGCTACAGTGTGTGCCCCTCATGTCCATACCCTCAAGTTTGCAGTTCCAACTTGTAGATAAATGCTTCAAAATTGCTTTATAGTCTTACTGTAACATGAAGTAAGCTAATTGCCAAGCCCCTCCCTTAGTGCCATAGCCCTAGGCGACCTCTGTGGGCATGGGGTCAGCACACGTCCAGTGCTGGGTGTTGGGGATGGCCATGTCCACATGTGTGCCCACACTGCTACCTCCTCAGGATCAAACACCTGCACCGCTGTGTGCCCTGCTCTGTGGCTCAACTCTGGTCGGAAGCCTTTCTGGCCGGCACATGGAGATGTGCACTATGGTGCTGGGGAACAGGCATCGTGCCTTGTGCTCACTTCTGGGGGACAAGCCTTCTTACCTATACTCCCATTTGCAGGTATGTAAGCTACTTGTAGGCCTTCATTTTCTGGGGTTCATGCAGTGTGCGATGAAGGACCCACTTATTTCAGACACTGCGATGTTGTGTTTTCCCTTTGTCCCCTGGTCAATACAGTTGTGTGCTTATGGATTTTAACAGGCTTCCCAAAGGTCCTGCTTTTGGCTTTACTAATTTTCCATATTTTTCCTTTTTTCTATCTTACTGATGTTTACGCCGATCTCCATTACCATTTTTCTTCTGTTTATTTTGAGTTTCATTTGGTCTTCTTTACCTAATTCTTTTTCTATTCAGTGTTGTATAAATTGTTAACAGTATTCTCTCATTTGCCTATAGATTTATTTAAAATTGACAAAATTGTATTCATTTATCATTTGAAACATGACGTTCAGAAATATTTTTTCTAGTTTTAGAAGTGGAACTTGAGACTTTCCTTCCTTTTCTAACAGAGGAACTTAGTGGGATGAAGTGGACACAAATTCTGCCCTGGCTGCACGCTGCAAGTTTCATGTGCTGTGTTTTCATTTTTAATCATTTCAAAATACCTTTTAATTGCTGCTCAGATTCTTTCCTTGCTCCATGAGTTATTCAGTAGTGTGTTTATTTTTCCAGCTACTTGGGGATTTCTAAAGCCGGTTTTGCTTTGTTAATATCTGAGGCCAGAGCCCGTGCTTCACATGACTAGGTCCTCCTAAGTGTAGGGAGGCAGACTGGTGCTGATACTAAGCTGCATGCAGTAAAGACAATGTGCATCTTGTCCTTTAGAGACAGTGCTCTGTCAAGTTATAGCAGATTAAACCCAACTAGTCATTTGTTTATGTCCATATCTTTACTGCTTTTCTTTCTGTTTGTGAACTATTGGGATAGGGAGTTGCAAATATCAAATTCTAAGTGTAAATTTGTCTATTTATCCTTAAATTCTGTCAGTTTTTGCTTCATGTGCTGAGAAGCTACGTTATATGATGCGGAAAATCTCTTGGTTTATTGATCCCTTCAACATTGTGAAATGATTTCTTTATCCCTGCAAATATTCTTTGCTCAGAATCTACTTTTGTGATATTTATATAGCAATTTCTTTTGATTGGTTTTGACATGTATCTTTTCTTTGTTTTTAACTTTTCATCTCTGTGTCTTTTCACTTAAAGTCTATATCTTGTTGACAAAATATACCTAGTTCTTGCTTCTTTGGCCTTGTCTTGTGTCCTCTGGCTTCTAATTGAGGTAAACTTTAGAACATTTGCATTTAATGTGATTGTTGATGTAATAAAGTCTGTCGTCCGCTGTTTGCCTCATCTGTTCCCGGTTCTCTTCCCTTGACAATTCTTCCTTTTGGGTTAACTGATTATTTAGTTAATTTTATTAGCTTATGTCCATAATTGTGGAATGTGCTATTATAGTGACTGCTTTGGGTTCATGGTGCAGTCAGTCCTCTGTATTCATGGTTCCTTCACCCATATATTTAACCAACTATGGTGGAGAAATATTTGAAAAAAATTGGGTCTCCGCTGAACTTGCACAGATCTATCACTAGTCACTAAACAATATAGCAAAAGAACTATTTATATTGTAACTGTGTCATTTTCAGTAGCTGGGACACAATACTCAACAGTCAAAACTGAAAGAGAAGTTTTAGTGTGGCTCGTGGTTTCAGGGGAGTCAGTCCACGGTTGGCTGGCTATAAGGCAGGAGCATCATGGCGGGAGGCCATGGTGGAGCAAAGCTGCCTAATTCTTAGCTTCCAGGATGTAGAGCAGGGGAGCAGTGCCAGAGAAGAGAAGGCCAGCGAGCAGACACAGATCTCAAGGTAATGCCTCCATGATCCGATCCCCCAGACACAGCCAGAATCATGCTATTGTAATCCCCTGGTGGCTCTGAGCCAACCAAGTTGACAGTTAAGCTTGCAAGTGGGTACTGTAAGTAGTCTGAGATGATTTAAAGTCTGCTGGAAGAGGTGTACTGTTTATACACAAACACTGTGCCATTTTATGTGAGGGCCTTGAGCACCCCCAGGGAGGCATATGAGGAGGGCAGACTGTGCACAGTGTAACCACTCAGTGTTTTTCAAGCACCGCTTCCATGCCTCACATGTAAGAGAGGAATCCTATAACAACATCCTCCTGTCATCACCCTCCTGTTCTCTGTGCCATTGTTGTCACACATTTTTCCTTCTACACATTATAGGTCCTGTACTATTTTATTTGTTTGCCTTAAAATTTGATTATATTTTTAAGAGATTTAAATAATAGGAAAGCATATTATAGCTTTAGCTACATAGTTACTCATTCTGGTGCTCTTCTTCCTTTCTGAAGGTTAAAGTTTCTATTTAGTATTACTTTTCTTCCTCTTGAAAGACTTCTTTTACAATCTGCTACCTAAATTTGCTGGTGACAGATCCCTTCAGATCTTGTACATCAGAACAAGTCACTATTTCCCCATGTGTTTTGAAAACAATACTTCTGGTTTAAAAATCCTGGGGTGAGAGTTTTGTTTTCATTCAGTCCTCCACAGCTGTTGCCCGCTGTCTTCTGCATGTTTTATTTCTTGGCGCGAGATCGGCTGTCGTCCTTATGTTTGTTTGTGCTGATGTCTTTTTTTTCCTGGCTGTTTCAGAAATGTCTCTGTCTATGGTTTTTCTCTGGCAGTGATCTTGGTTGAGGGAGGTCCTTAGATTTATAATTTTCCTCACATTTGGAACATCTCCAGCAATTATTTCTTTAAATATTTAGTCAGTCTCTTACCAGCTTGTTCCAGGACTCAACTTACACATGTATTTAGTTGCTTGAGAAAACTCCACACTTCACTCATGCTCTTTTAAATGCATTAACATTCTTCTTTCTGTTTCACTTTGAGGATTCTATTTTGTACATTTGAACTCCCTAATTTTTCTTTTTTGTGTTTTAAACTATTTAACTGAAATGCCATATACCGACTTCCATTTATTTTGATACATCTTTTTGCCATGGTGATTTAGAGGATCTTCAAGCCAATATAAATATTTCATAAATATGTGGCCATTTGGGTATATACCTGCTTAATAGCTCACATTGTTTGGCAAGAAAAACACACTGAAGAGTAAAGACCTGACACACTTAACTATGTACAATGAGAATGTGCTCCAAATATTTGTTTCTCTGAGGTAAAGGCACCACACACCTGTTCAATTAAGAAAACCATCCTTACAGCACAGGCAGATTTTAAAATTTTCTATGGGGCCTAGAACACTTAGCAGCTAATTAGGTGCTGAATGGCCTCCCTACACCCCCAGCTTATGGCAGGAGTTCATAGAGAACAGGTCCCAGCAGCTCAGGCTCCTTCCCATTGGCTCTCAGAAAGTGTGGTTCTCTAGGTGGGGCAGGCTGGCGCTTCAATTGAACCCAGGTGCCTTTCTCTTTGGCTCCTTTCTTTTTCTGATCATTTTCCTTGACACATTTTCAGGAAGCTATCTCGACTCATTGAGTGTTTAATATGCTCAATATGCCCATTAATCCTCTTGGCAAGTATCTTGTCCTTAACTTGCTTTTTGTTTTTCCTGGTACTGGGAATCAAACTCAGGACCTTGTGCTTGCCAGGCAGGTGCAGTGCCACTGAGCTAAATGCCTGCCTTTAACTTGCTTGTTTACAACAATGCCAACAGAGTGCTGGTGACACTGCAGACTCTTCCGGTTTTGCCATGGCAGCATTTGTGTGGGATTCCTTTTTGAACAGTACCCATTGCCTTGATGTCTAAAATATCACCCTTTTTGTAGGTTCACATGCATGTGGCCAAAGGAACAAGCCCATGTTTTCTAAAAGGCCTAAAAAACATATACTGGGTTCCTTTCCTCCATCCCTTTGTGTTCATCATTTGGGCAAATTATTGGAAGATGGTAGTTCTGGCTAAAGTGCCTACTTTTTCTTTTGCAGTGTTAAAGTTGCCATTAGCATCACCCTCTGTATTCTCTATCTCACACATTATTATTATTATTAAAGAGACCCAGTCTCCTTCAGACCCGAAGTGTGCAGAAGTCAGTGTTTGACCTCCATCCCCGGACCCACTGTGCGCTTCACCTTGTGGCCTGTTTTAGCTGCTGATTTTTTTTTTTTTAATGGTGGATGGTATTTTTTTGCTTCTGGGTGTGCTGGTAACGTTCTCTTTGGCTGCCAGTTGTTGTGCCCTTTCACTTGTTAGATGCCAGATCTTTTTGTCTTACTCTAAGTATTTCTGAGCTTTGTTTACAGACTCAGTTCAGACTATCAATTGTTTCATTCTTATGTCTGATTCATTAACACATAAATTTAATTACTATACTTTTGTGGGGTTCTGTTTTAAAGAGTACAAGTGAGATTGTGATCACCCACTTCTGCTGACTTGGCCATCACTGACTCTGTCTGTAAACTCTGGCACTGGCGACATGGCCTCTGATCTGAGTTCCCCGCAACTCTGTCCCTTCACAGAAACACCAAGTACAAGGTGGAGTCAGCGGCTGGTGCCTTTCTTTTTAGAACGCGAGTTCTTACTTTTCAATGCATCAGTGATTCTTGGTATTGCTCAACCTCTAAACCCTTTTTTTGGCCATCACTGACTCTGTCTGTAAACTCTGGCACTGGCGACATGGCCTCTGATCTGAGTTCCCCGCAACTCTGTCCCTTCACAGAAACACCAAGTACAAGGTGGAGTCAGCGGCTGGTGCCTTTCTTTTTAGAACGCGAGTTCTTACTTTTCAATGCATCAGTGATTCTTGGTATTGCTCAACCTCTAAACCCTTTTTTATTCTTCTTTTATTGAGTTTATTGGTACATTTTAGGTATACAGTACAATTGCATTCATTATTGGGATCTTGTACCTTTACATGACAGGTCTTGGTTCTCCTTTTTTCCCCTTGTCCCTGCCCTCCCTTGACCCCCACCTCCCCTCCCCATTTACAAACACTTTATTTCCATTTTTTCATTTTCTCATATTTTTTTCTTTTCCCTT
>NW_022900913.1:72396135-72403369 GCF_012274545.1 Fukomys damarensis | reverse complement strand
ACATTTGTTATTGTGTGATTTCTTGATAGCAGCCATTCTTTGTGGGGTGAGGTGGAATCTCAGTGTTTTCATCTGCATCTCTCGAATGACCAGTGATGTAGAACATTTTTTCATATATTTACTTGCTGCTTTTACTTCTTTGTCTGAGAAATGTCTGTTCATTTCAGATGCCCATTTTTGAATTGGGTCCTTATATTTGTGGGGGTGATTGTTTTTAGTTCTTTATATATTCTAGATAATAGTCCTTTGTCTGAGGAGCAGCTGGTAAATTATTTTCCCTCCACATTGTAGGTTTTCTCTTAGTTCTTAATTTTTTCCCCACATTGTAGGTTGTTTCTTTCACAGTGCAGAAGCTTTTTCATAAGATGAGATCCCAGTAACTTGTTGATTCTTTCTGCTAGTTCCCATGCTACTGAGGATTTGTTCATAAAGCCTTTTCCTATGTCAGTGTCTTCCAGAGTTCTGCCTAACTTATCTTCCAGCAAGTTTAGTGTTTCTGTTTTAGTATTTAGATCTTTAATCCACTTGGATTTTAATTTAGTGCATGGTGAAAGATAAGGGTCTAGTTTTAATCTTTGGCAGGTTGAGATCCGGTTTTTCCAACACCATTTATTAAAGAGACTCTCTTTCCTCCAGTGGGGATGGTCAGCTCCTTCATCAAAGATGAGGTAACTGAGTACATCTGGGTTTGTTTTTGTGTCTTCCAGTCTGTTCCACTGATCCTCAGGTCTGTTTCTTTGCCAGTACCATGCTGTTTTTATATCAGTGGCTTTGTAGTATAGTTTCAAATTGGAATTGTTATACCCACTGCCATGTGTCTGTTGCCTAGGATGGCTTTTGCTAGTCTAGGTCTCTTATGGTTCCAAATGAATTTTTGGATTCTTTTTCTAGTTCTGTGAAATATAGTGTTGGAATTTCAATTGGCATTGCATTGAATCTGTACAGCAGTTTTGGTAGTATGGCCATTTTCACTATGTTGATTCTTCCTATCCAGGAGCAGGGGATATCTTTCCATTTTCTTATATCCTCTTTGATCTCTTTTTTTCAGAGTGCTGTAGTTTTCTGTGTAGAGGTCTTTTGCTTCTTTTGTTAGATTGATTCCTAGATATTTCATTTTTTTGGATGCTATTGTGAAAGGAGTTTTTTCCCTAATTTCTCTCTCAGTGACTCTCTTATTTGTGTACAAGAAGGCTATTGATTTTTGGGTGTTGATCTTATATCCAGCTACTCTGCTAAAAGTGTCAATTAAGTCTAGAAGTCTTTTGGTAGAGTTCTTTGGGTCTTCAATATAGAGTATCATATCGTCAGCAAATAATGACAGTTTAACTTCTTCCTTTCCTATCTTTATTTCTTTAATTTCTTTCTCTTGTCTAATTGCTATGGCTAATGTTTCCAGAACTATATCGAAGAGGAGTGGTGACAGTGGGCAACCTTGTCTTGTTCCTGATTTTAGCGTGAAGGTTTTCAGTTTTTGGCCACTTAATATGATGTTGGCTGTTGGATTTTCATAGATAGCCTTTATTTATTTGAGATATAGACCATCTATTCCAATTTTTTGCAGGGTTTTTATCGTGAATGGGTGTTGCATTTTGTCAAATGCTTTTTCTGCATCTAGCAAGAGGATCGTGTGGTTTTTGTCCTTGACTCTGTTAATATAGTATATTACATTTATTGACTTACGTATGTTGAACCATCCTTGCATCCCTGGAATAAATCCAACTTGGTCAGGATATATGATCTTCTGGATAATCCTCTGTATTCTGTTTGCTAGTATCTTATTAAGGATTTTTGCATCGATATTCATTAAGGAGATTGGCCTGTAGTTCTCTTTTTTAGTTGGGTCTTTCCCTGGTTTGGGAATCAAAGTGATACTTGCTTCCAGGAATGAGTTTGGAAGTATTGCTTCCCTTTCAATTTCATTGAAAAATTTGAAGAGTAATGGCAGTAGTTCTTCTCTAAATGTCTTGTAAAATTCAGCAGGACCTGGGCTTTTCTTTGTTGGTAAATTTTTAATTACATTTTCAATTTCATTAATTGTAATTGGGGTGTTTAAAATGTTTTTATCTTCTTTGTTCAACTTTGATAATTCATAAGTATCTAGAAATCTGTCCATTTCTTTTGTGTTTTTCATTTTGTTAGAGTACAGGTTCTTAAAGTAGGTATTGATTATCCTCTGGATTTCTGTTGTATCTGTTGTGACTTCACTTTTTCATTCCTAATTGCATGGATCTGAGCCTTTTCTTTCCTTTTTTTGATAAGGTTAGCTAAGGGTTTATCAATTTTGTTTATTCTTTCAAAAAGCCAACTCTTCGATTCATTTATTTTTCGTATTGTTTTCTTAATTTCTAAACCCTTTTATTTGTCCATTTTAAGACTCTGAATCACTTCAGTGTCTTTTTCATGGTAAGGAAAATTCTAATTGGAGTGAATGCATCATGTTAGCTTCCGCTTTCTCATGTTTGTCTCTGTCACTTGCCCATGTTCTTCTCCCCCATCACACCTTTACTTTTCTATGCTCCAGTGGGCAAGTCTCCTCCCCAGGGCTCTTCAACTCTGGCCTTGTGCTCCCCATCCTGCCTCCTCCTCTACCAGATTCTCTGCCTCTCTCAGTTCTTCTTCCTCTTTTGCTAAAGCTGCATTTGCTATGGATGATGTGATTTTAGTGGATTTGTCCTTGAGATGGATGATATGATTTTATATACATTTGTCTGCTTGAATTTGAATGAAGAGAATGTGGATAGGGTTTCCTTGACCCTGCCTTTTTAAACTGGGCATCATTTAGATCCTTGTGGGGCCTGAGTTGTAAGACTGTGCTACTCCTGCTATATTTGGGCACAGATCATTCAGAGCAAGGGAGGAAATGGGAGCCACTGTTCTCTTTCACACAAGAAAACAGCAAGGTGCAGAAGCAGCAACTAAATGTTTGCTGGTGTCTATGTGTGTGCGTGCATACAAGTAACTTGGAAAGCCTGCTTGATCCACCTCACACAGAAATACAAAGCTAAGAAAAAGGATGAAAGCCGCTTTTGCTCTGCAGAGCCCAGCCGAGGTTCCCAGGGATTGCCTGGGGGGAGCTGCAGGGCAAAGGTGTTTGGTAAGTTTCTTCTTTCCCGAGACAGCACAACTTCTGTTGTGAAGCAAAGATATTCCATTCGAGGCACTTGGGCTACACTGCATGACCACAGACTGAGGATGGTTATTACAAGTTAGAAGCCACTGTTGTGACCAAATTCTTGGCATGGGTGACACTGGGGCCCCAGACAGACAGTGTCTGCCCTCCAGGCCTGGATAGAGGGAAGTCCCTAAGTTCAGCTGCCACTGATGCAACACATCTGCCAAGTTGTCCTTTCCCAAGCACCTCAGCTTGGCTGTACTGGAATAGCTCCCAAGGGGGACACTGAGTCTGTCTCTGCCAAGGGGCCTAGGGCTGCCAGAGACTGCAGAGATGGGTGGGCAGCATGTGATGGTGGGGAGGTCACCAGGTCCCCCTGAATCCTGCTTGCTCTGCACTGTGGCTTTTTAGGGAGGCTACACACTCAGGCCTGTCAGAGCTGGATGGTGACAGGCTGATGTGTGTCACTGCAGAGGCCTGGGACTCTTCGTGCTGTGGACCTCGCACGGGAGGGACAGCCCAGACTCCCGGCCGCCACACTGCCCATGTCTTTCATCAGCTGCTTTCAGAGCACGGTCTGGCCTTGCCTTGAGCTCCTAATTGCTTCTCCACCCTGATGGAGCTTTCACCTCGCCGTGGACTTGCTGTAGCCTACTGCTGAGTCTAGTTTGGGATTCTGCACTTAAGGGGATGGAACAGATCTGGAGAGGAGATTTGCATGCTGTGGAAGGCAGAACTGCATTGTGAAGTTTCTTGTGCATCAGTAAGCACCCCGGGATTAAAATAAAAAGAGCAATGTCTCCTGGGGTGCAGGAAACAGACAGTGGGGTGCTGTCCAGGTCAGGACTCTTGGGGTGAGTGTACTTTGCACCCTATCCTGGGTGTGGCCAACATCTCTCAAGTGAGGAACCTGGTCCAAGCCGAGACCCTGGGACCTGTGTGAGGACAGGCACAGCTTTGAGTCCTAGTCCTGGCTGCATCCGGCTGCCCCTCAAGGCCCACTGTCTTCCCTACACCCTCACCCGCTTCATGAAGCCTCTGCACTCAGCCTGCTGTCTGCCACCAGCCCTGTCCCCAGGCTATGTCCCTGGCACAGTTCAGCCTAGTACCCAGAAGCAGGGCTGAGCTCAGTGACTCAGGGTCTCACATGCTGCCCGAGTGGGCTGCAAGACTCAGGTTGTGAGAACAAAACAAAGATGAGAGCACATAAGACATCTGCCTTTCTGAAGTCCAATATAAGAAATGTGTCTAAGGACTTTATGGCATGCAGCTGAGATGCACACACTCACTGCTAATTATGATCATTCAAAGTTGCTGTGTTTTGGTCTAGATTATCCTCAAATCCATGTTCTCACAGTTCAGTCCCCGGCCTATGGTGCTACTAGGAAGTGGCAGGATCTTTAGGAGAGGGGGCCCAGTTGGAGGTCTTATGTCACTCAAAAGGGGACTGTGGGAGCCCACTTGCTCTCTCTGCCTCCTAGCTGCCTCGAGATGAACATCCTGCTCTACCAAGTGCTCCGTGCCAGGAGTGCTTCCTTTTCACAGACCCAGAAGCCATGGGGCCAACAGACTATGGGCTGAAACTTCCAACACTGGGTGACAAATAAACCATCCTTCTCTACAGTGGATTATCTCAGGTACTTTGTTACAGTGACAGAAAGCTGACCAATATGAAGATTGAACTTTATTATGGGAGGTGAACAAAATAAGGAGCTTGAGTCAATCTCAGGGATTTAACCTAGACAATGTTGTTAATTGATAGATGAAATTTTAAATGTATTTAAAAATCATTTATCCATTCGACCAAACTTTACTAAGAACAGCCTCATACAATGCATGTTTTAGGAGAACATGATAGGAACTATACAAAGTGCCAGTTCCCAGGGAGCTAAGGGTGGGAGTCAGGCCCGAGGACCACACCAAATGCAGGGGTGGCAAGAGAAGGGACTTGGGCCATCAGCCCTGAGAAGGAATTTAAATTTATTGTAGGCACAACTGAAGGCAAAAAGAGTCAGGAAGATTCTTGCAGTCATGAAGGCGACTCAGTGTGGGAAGGCAATGGGGGCTGGGGTGTGGGGGTGAGGTGGACTTGGAGGCTAGGTAGATGGTAACAGAGACAGAGAAGTTCGGCTCTGTTTTCTCGTGTTGGTCATTAGAGCCAGTGGAAATGCTGAGCAAGTCTGAACTGAGGAGTGGTCTGAGTTGGACACGCAACTGGAGAATCATTTTCTTCTTGCGTTTTTCTTTCCAGCTTTACTGGAAGAACTGGAGACTGGTTTTCCTAAGAGGCAGTAAAGAAATCAGTGCAACTTGACAAGATCAGCAGAGAGGCTGACTTAGGAGAGAAGGACCCATCTTCAAGGTCACCCAGATTTAAAATCAAGTATGGGAGGGGTGTGGAAAGCTGAAGAGGAGGCAACAAAGAAGGGTGGTAGTGGGTTGCAGGGTGTGGAGGCTGAGAGGGACACGTCCAGTTGGGCTGGCTGCTGTAGGTGAGGGAGGGGTGCTGGGCTCCTAATTGATGACCTGTGAACTCCCCCAGCAGAGAAGAGGAAGTTGTTTGATGGGAGTGGATTTCAGAGTTGAAGACAAGACTTCTGGGCAGCTTTCCAGTTCAATGTAGGAGGCAACATGAGATAATCCACGTAAGACGTGTTGAATAATGCCTGGCAAGAAATAAACCCTCAGAAAGTGTGCCCAGCCAGTAAAGTGGCACCAGATCCTTCAGCTTTGTGGTTTTTCTCCAACAGTGATCAGCACCCGGGATGTTAGGCACACGACAGTTGGCAGATGCATTGCTTCTGAGGGTTTTTTTTCAAGAAGTGAGACAGAAAAGTAAGGAATTGTGGAAGTTGGAGAGTGCAACAGAAGTATTTTTCTGTGGAATCTGAAGCCTATTAAGAAATCTAAACCAACACAAGGTGAGAGGAGGCTGCCAGATAAGGGGGCAGTAGATGGTTCTTAGGCCAGGAGGGTGGACCGTGTTGAGACATTGCTGCAGAAGGAGTGATGGCTGGGAGGGACTGGGACATAAAGGCTGGTGGACTTCTTAGAATTACAGCAGAGCTGCTGAGGCCAGCCTTGGATGTGTGCTGGTAAAGTGGAATGGAGGGATCATCCCTGGCGTGGGCCGAGTGGAGGATGGAGCATGCAAGGTGCTGAATGCTGAGTCACCCAGGTGGATGTCAGGACACGGAGGGGAGAAGAGGGGTGTGTGAGGCCTCACTAGAGGAACAGATTCAATACAAAGTATGCGTGATCATGAAGAGAATTTAGTAGATTACCTCACAGGGTCAGAAGTGGGTGAGTCCCCATAGCCACCTGCCAGAGAACCCAGAGTGGCCACCTGTGTGCTGGAGAGCAGAGGAGCCAATCCAGAGTCAGAGGCCTGGAGCTCACTGCAAACTCTGTGACTGAAAGACCAATGCTCTGGGCCAGGAACCTGGAGGAGCTGGAGTTGAACATCCCAAGGCCCTGGTGAAGGCTGGAGCTCCTCTGAAGAAGCATAAAGGGCAGACTCCCTCTTTCCCCTTTGTTCTGTCCAGGCTCCAGGCCTGTTGGTCAGTGTCAACCACCTCTTTGCACCCCTTTCCACCTCCCTCTGTGTCCAACAGAGGCATCTCTAGGTTCCCGTTCCTCTGAACACTGCTTGCTGTCACTCCAGCCCAAACTAACAGCCCAGTGTGGGGAGCTAGTGTTGACTAGAGTGTGGTGTCACAAGGGAGCTGCTGTTATAATAACTAGTGGTTTCTGGCTGCAGAAAGCCCTGCGGGGACCCCCTGGAGCCTGTGACACAGCTCTGATAACCCATGTGGTTATCTGTATCACAGAGCCTGGGCCGTGTGCTGCCTTAGAGGCAAGAGCCACATATCCATCATCTGAAAAGAGGTGTCCCTCACAGCCCAGCCTGCAGAACCTCTGGGAATGCCACAGTGGACAAAGTCTATGTGGAATCTGTTCTCTCTGTTCCCACCCGCTGGCTCACAGATGTCCTGACTGCAAGAAAGGTACATACATGGGGGATTTAGCTCAGCGGTGCCGCCACCTGCCTTGCAAGTGCAAGGACCTGAATTTGATCTCCAGTACCAAAAAAAAAAAAAAAAAAAAAAAAAGCAAATGCAT
>NW_022900913.1:72370978-72396022 GCF_012274545.1 Fukomys damarensis | reverse complement strand
TAGATAAAACATAGTACATATATGTAACAAGACTTTCTTTATTTCAAAATGTTTTTATAACATTCACAAACAGAGGAAAAAAAGCAACCCACAGGTTGGACATCCCCAAGTCAGTCAAGTAAAGGTGTCAGCTTCAGGGTTCTCAAGGACTGGTTCTCTTGCCCCCATCTGAAAGCAGGGCCATGACCACCCCACTCTGTACACTTCTGATGAGGTCGAGTGTGTGACACCCAGGAAATACTTGCTGCTCTGTGGAGCTCCCATATCCAGTGATTGCCAGGCTGGACTGTTGAAGATGTCACACTGTTTCCTTTGTGCTGGACTCTGTGGATGAGAGGAGAAATGCTTCAGAGCTGCCCCACGGAGGATACAGGGGCGTGGTGTCCAGAAGGTCTTGAGAATCCAGCAGCCCAGGGTTGCTTGTGTCCCGTGAGCATGGGGTCCCTAGGCAGTGACCTTCGGGGCACAAGGAGAGATGAAGCAAATATTTCTAAGGCCTGCTCTCTGGCTTGCAAGTCTGTCGGATGGAGACAGAGCTACCCAAGCCATAAGCTGTCTTGTCCTTAGCAGAAAGATGTCTGGGTCTTCACAAGCTGTGTGCCCTGAAGCTCGAGGCCAGGCCCCACCAGACCTCAGCACCAGCTTGCTATTCCTGGAAGCTAGGGCCTGAAGGATTGCACTTTTCCCAGGTCTCTCCAGAGCGAGGAGGCTTGGGGGTGAGGACCAGGCCCAGATTTGAGAATGCTGAGGGAGGGCATTGTGACAGGCTGATGGCAGTGGCCCAGGAAGAGGCTCAGGGCTATCCTAGGGTTGTGACCTCGGGAACAAGCCCTCTACACCTTCTGTGCACTGCAGGTGGCCCCTGTTCTGAGGACCTCGGGGACACTGCTCACCGTCGCTGGTTCCAGGAGTGACAGTGTCCATGCCCCTGCCCAGGCAGGAAGTGACCATACTCAGCCACACACTGGAACATGAGCAAGTGTGACTTTCAAGGTGCTGAGTTTTATTTTTCCTTGCTCCTGGACAAGAATGGAGCAGTTCTAGGATTAGAATCATATATTAAAGAGGGAAATTAAAAATTAGAAAAGATCAGCTACTGAAGAAGTTTAGTGTAGGCACAAGAGCCCATGGGACACCGCTCAGAACAAGACATGACATCAGCCAAAAAGGCGGTGGTCACAGGCTGCCGCTCCCTGTGGTTGCAGGGCACCATGGCTTCTGACTGAAGTCAGCCGACAGGAATCCAATGCAAAAGTCCTCAAGAGTGCTCACTGCTCTGCAGCTCGGGGTGGACATACATCCATTTTCCACAAAAGTATTTGAAGGGTTATTGGAGAGAATGACAAAATCAGAATAGTGCAGAAGAATAAGCGTAAAAGATTCAAAACAAATTTGATGGTGTGTTATTGACTTTTTTTCATTGACTGCAATTCTGAATACTAATTATCTTTTAATTCCCTGGGCTTTCCCCAGGCCTCTTTGTTTGCTTTGGCTGTGGAAGTATTGTTGCCTTTCTAAACCTGTGTGTTCAACTCTAAAAGGAAGCTAAACAGAAGCACCCATTTTACAGAAAATTTGCACAAAAAGCTGTGCCAGCAGGGCTGAGCTTGTCTGCTGAGGGTGCCATGGAAATGTGTACTTCCCTGTGCTGTAGTTGGACCAGGAGTGACCCAAGGCTATGCCTGGTCCCAGGGTGCTGGGAGGAGGTGAGGTCACAGGGATTCTGGTCCTGAAACAGGACATGGGGATACTGGGTCCTCACTGGTTCTCTCTTTGTTTCTCAGTTCTCAAGAGGTGAGCAGCCTCCTCTGCATGGCCCCATCACAATGCACGGGGCCACCACAGGCCCAAAGCAATAAGGGCCAAAATCTGCAGCGATGAACCAGAAGAATATTTTCTTCTGTTAGGGTGACTATATCAGGTATTTGGTTACAAGGGCAGAAAGACACACATAGTAGGAAAAATGTACTCTGAGAGGAGAACTTCATACTTACACTTTCCTAATACTCTTCTGAATCTCCTGGGGTTACAACGTGAACAAAATGCACAGGATCACTTTGCTGCTGTGCCTGGGATGGCCCCCCGACTCTTGGGGTTCCTGTTGGAGTGTGGTGTAGAGTGCTGGCCAGGCCTAGAGGGCCCAGTCCCCTGGGCTGGCTGGACCTTCAGGTTCTTCCTTTGCTTTTCACAAAGAAAGTGCTGTGACCTTTCTAAGCCTATACCTCCATTTGTAAAACAAGACTTAAATATCTCACCCATTTTACAGAAAAATTTTAAGAATAAAATGAAATAATGTGCACTCCACCTTGGAGTGCTCATTAGTAGAACCTGGCACTAGGAGGACAGTTGATGCATGATGGTTGTCTTTTATTCTTTCCGCCAGAGACTGGCAGCTGTATTAAAGGGACAATATAAAGAACGCTGTGTGACCCATCTCCCTCTCCTTGCAGTTTTGGCCCCTCTGCTCCTGCCCTTCCCTTGAACCCAGCATAGGCTGTTGCTACTTTTAGCAGCACCACAGATCCTGGTGTTAGATGTCCTGGGGAGAGACAAGAGTACTGCTCCAGGGTGGAGCAGAACTCCTCTCCCCAGCCCTTGGTGTCTGCACAATGGAGCTGGCTATGCTATGGCAGAGAGGCAGGACTCGGAGCTGCTGTTCCTCCTAGAACATGCATCACACTCAGGTCATTGCAACGTGACAAAGTTCAGCAGCATTGTTGGAAACACCATCATAAATCAGCAACAGCTCTCTTTAGGGACTGTATTGCCACTTGATTTAGTGCTTCCTGGCACCTTGCCTATCTCGGAATGAAGCCACGATTGCTTCCTACATAAAATGTTATCTGCAAACGTCTCACAGAAACCCACAGGAGGCTGGGCAGCTGCAGGAGTGACCATCTGTGGCTGGCCTTGGTATTGAGAGAGAACCAGACAATGGGACCCATTGTCATTTTGGACAATGTATTCCACGAGCAGCTTCTAAATGAAAATGGGGTTCAGACAGCATTTTAAAAACTTTGTTTTAAAAGAAGGAAAAATGGATTCTTACAGTAAGAGAAAGAAAACTTAGTAAAATGTGCGTAATGTGAAATATGAGAAGTCATAAGCCAAGGTCAGGCTGCAAGTTCCAGAACTCTACGGACAGGGAAGGGTGAGAGCTCTGAGGGCTGGGAGGTAACAGTTACCCAGTGTGATCCAGGGTGCTTCGTACAGGGAAGTCCTATGGGATAGATGAAGGGAAGGAAGCCTGTGCAGGGTTTGCCCTGGGGGTGCCATGGCCAGCAGAGGCACCCAGAGCTCTGGACATGGATTCTGGCCCCACAAACTTGCAGTGGTGCTAACCTAGGATACTTGTTGTGGCTGTGAAGCTAAGGCCAGGGACAGGCATGACCTAGAAGATGAACGCTTCCAGGAAACTTCTGATGGCTCATAGGGGACACTGATGCAGGTTGCTGGCTTAGCACCGGAGAGGCAGGGAAGCCAAACTCACCCACTGTCCCTCCCTCCCTGGGCTCAGGTGGCCCTGGCTGGGTCCTCACAGTGGCTACTTCAAAGGCAGAGGAACCTCCAGGCACAGGGGAAGATGGGGCAGTTCAAGAGGATAATTCACCAAGGAATCTAGCAAAGGTCTCCTAGGCATACAGTTTCTAGGAGAGAGGGAATTTAGAAGCGCATTTTCAACCAGCTTCAAAGGACACATCTCAGAAATGTGAGGCTAGCCTGGCAGGCTGCAGAAGAATTTTAGAATATGGACATGGAGGAGGTAAAGATAAAGAGCACAGTGGACCTTTCAGAAGCAACTGGGTGGTGCCAAAGTCAACTGTGACACTACAGAGCTCAGGATAAGTTAACAGATGAAATACATGAAAGGTGTGGACAGTAGATATATCCACTTCACAAATATTGAGAATGTCAGGAAAAGAACCACCAAAAGTAGAGTTATTATTAAATAATATGCTGGGGGAAAGTTCCTGAGCTAAAAGAAGACTTGGTTTTCTGAATAACAGATAAAATTAGTGGAAGGTTTTTAATACATAGACTTATCCTTCAAACTGTTTTAATTTCCAGAGTAAAATGCAAGTTCAGGGAGGCTCAAACAGGGAAAGCCAGGCTCCAGGTCCATCCGGGAAATGTGAAGGAGATAGCAGGACCTGTCACACAGTGGGTACCGGTCACCCCAGGTTCTCATGCTGGAAAAGATGCTGCTGATCTGAATCCAGCAGTTGTTTCTACTGTGCTACTCCAGACCTTCCCAGAGGGTGACAGTCCCTCCTGTGCTGAGCCTGGTGAGCACACCTCAGTCCAGGTCTGGAAAATCCAGTTTCCTTGAATATTTTAAGCCAATTGAGTGAGAAGTCAAAATATCTAATTTAAGGGCAATGAATTCATGATATAAAAATAAACAGTTCCCTCCCTTTAAAAAAACATAAAACAAAATAATGTAATTCTCAACTTGGTATTAAAACATAATGAATATGCCAAAATTAATTTTTGAAAGAGGGTACATGGTTAAGAATGTCCATTTACTAATAATGATCTAGTTCCAATTACTTCCTAGCATCACTGAAAAATGGGAATGAGATGGCCAAGGGACAGGAAATAAAGCAGAATATAGTGAACAGAGAATAATCTATCAACACTGCTTTCTTTTTGATAATAAAAATTAGATAAAATAGATTTGAATATATATTTATTAAATGCTACTACTCGGAGGATAAAAAGAGTACATAAGGCTTCTAAAATCACAAAAGAAAAGTTAAGTTAAAAACATTGTGTTAGTTACTTCTCTTTCATTTCTGAAACAAAATACCTGACACACAAAATTAAAGGAAGAAAGCTTTATTTAGCTCACAGGTTATAGAACCAGCTGGCTCTAAGGCAGGGTGGCACATGGAGAGGGGCAATAGCTCATAGTGGTGGAAAACAGCAAAAGCAACAAGGGAATCAACAAGGGACCTTAACATGTCTTATTTTGCCCCTTTTATCTTATCCAGACTACTTAGGGCCTGTAGCACTTATACCCTTAATCCTTACACCCTTGAGCCTAGCATTGAAACATGAATCAATCCCAGGGTCACATACTCTAGATTCAGCTGCCTCAGAAAAAGCCTCACCTCTGACTTCATGAGGCTTTGGGGGGACATCTAGAAGCAGCAGTAAGAAACATGTCCATGTAAAAATGTCTATTAAAAAGAATCATAAAGAAAAATAGAAACTATATGTATCAGTTGTGTTAACAAAATGATTCAGATAAACTATCATTTTGAATCAGAGACTTGCACTACGTTAAAAATAAACATCTAAATATTGCATTAGCATACCAAATTAGTCCCAAAATAGTAAGGTATTCAGCAGTGAAACCACTGGACCTGTGCACCATTCATCAGCAGATCCTCCCACAAGAGTGATAGCCAGATCCAGACAAGGGTAGAGAGCAGAAAGACCATTGTTCTGGACTCAGGAAGATGGCAGAGTGGTGAGTAGCAGAGACTTGGGCTCTTCAAGTCTTGTTGCTGATAACTGAAGCCCACTAGGGGAATGAACATAGCCACTGTAATAAAGATGCAGTGGAATACAGTGGTTGGTGAGTGGTTGGGACCAGCACTACTCCTACCAGAACCTGGACTTGCTTTGGGGGAGGGTTGGCTTGAACCTGCAACAGAACCATGCAGAGTTCAACCCATCAAGAAGTCAGGGAGCTCAATTTCAGCCTCACAGCCAGAAACCAGCCTGAATCTCAGTGAACTAGGGCTAGCTTGCTGAGATTAAGTGACTCAGATCTGCAAGTTGCTTCCCAGTTTGTCTACTGGCAACAGCAGAGACATGCCTTGAAGGGGATTTTTATTTTCCTTTATTTTTCTCTCTTTTCTTCTCTTATCTCCTCTCTATCTCCTCCTCCACCTTCTTTGTTTCTCTTCTTGTTCCTGTTTTTCTCTTATTTTGTTTTTTCTTGGTTATTCTTATTTCTATACCAGAGTGACTGCAGTTTCTAGTTCTTCTGTTGCCATTAGTTTGCTCTGTTCTTGCTTTTGTCCCTTCCTGATGTCTTCATCAGTTTTCTAAAGTTTACATGTTCTTCCTCTGTCCTCTAGCTCTACTTCTAAACTTTCCCTCTCTTTCTATTTCTCTACTCCCCCAATTCCTTCTAAGTCTTCCAGGTAGGTAGATTTGCTATAGTGAAGAGGTTATTTACTGTAAATATATTTCTGGTTGGTTCTAGATTTTGATATATAATCACAACTCTAGTCCATGCAGCCAAAGGTGACAGAAAAATAGTTACCACAATTTGTCATTTTCTAAGCTGTGTTTGATGCTATTGTTGATGCTGATTGCATTATTTTGGCCAAGGTGATGTAATTGTTCTAGTCAGTCCTCCTGGTATACAGAGACTGAGATTGTCTAAGAGTCATTGCAGACTCAAAACTCAAAGACCAGCTATATCTGAAGACATCTCTGAGAATTAGTCATTCCCTAAAGGGTCTAAATTCTAGTAATAAAGATATTTGCAATAAGCAATATAGAAACATCAACCTGGAAATTAAACCAAAAACACTGACAACAACAACAACAAAAATAGAAATAAGAAGATACCAAAACAACATGCAAACCCAGACTTTCAGATCACCAAAGGCAAATTCAGGGGATAATGGCATGGAACAATCTGAAAGCCAACCACCTGGACTCCCTGAACCAGTAACAAAGGAGTTAACAAAACAGATGAAAGAGGCTCTGGAACAAATGAAATCAGAAATAATTTCTCAGATAACAACAGAGATGATGACCATAATGAAAGACAACTCTAGAGTAGATACAGATTAAAAAAAAAAAAAAGCTGAGGAAAATGATGGAAACCATGAATACCAGCATAGGAAAGAATTAGAAAATATAAAACACATCCAAGCAGATATCCAAGAAATTAAAAATTCCACTAAAAGTGTCTACAGCAGAATAAATGAGTTCAAGTGCAGAATTTCAGATATAGAAGACAGGATGGCAGTTAGCAAACACAAAAAGATTTAAAAATAGTAAGGGATCATGAGTAATTAATCCAACAGCTATTAGATGATGCAAGAAATAATAACTTAAGATTTATTGGAGTCAGTGAAGGAGTAGGAGATAGCACAAAAGACATAAATAAACTTTTCTCAAAATTAATGCAGAATAATTCCCAAACAGGGAAAAAGAATTTAACATAAAGATAGGTGAGGCATATAGAACTCCAACTAGCTATGATAAAAAACTACACCTAGGCATATAATAGTCAAGATTCCAGGAATCCAAAGCAAGAAAAAAATATTAAATGCAGTTAGAGAAAATAAACAAATCACATACAAAGGGTAGCCCATTAGAATCAAAGAGGACATCTCAATATAAACCCTCAAGTCAAGCAGAATCTGAAGTATTGCAAGCCCTAAAAGAAAACAACCTCCAACCCAGACTGATGTACCCTGAAAAATTATCTTTCAATACCAGTGGAGAAATAAGATACTTTCATGACACAGAACACCTGAGGGAATTAATGAATACCACACCAAACTCCCCAAAATTCTAAAAAACATCCTATGGAAAGACAATGAAGGCTACAACTCTATGAAGCCCAACAGAATGAATCAATTTGGCAAGGCAAGAAATTAACTGCAAAGGAGGAGAAATTCAACAGCAGAAAAAGATCATGACAAGGATAAGGCCATACATATCAGTCATAACCATCAATGTTAATGGTCTCAATTTACCAATCAAAAGAAATGGACTGGTAGAATGGATCAAGAAGCAAGATCCAATAATATGCTGCATACAAGAAACACACTTAATTCAAAAAATAAATTCATAAACTGAAAGCAAAAGAATGGAAAATCATATGCCATGTAATAGGAATCTGAAAAAAAAGAAACCCCAAAATGGGGGTAGCTATCCTATTTGCTGACAAATGGATTTTCAAACCAAGACTAATTAAGAAAGACAAATAAGATTGCTACATCATTGTAAAGGGAATAGTACAAGAGGAAGAGATGATAATCATAAATATATATGCACCATATACTAGTGTACCCAACTATATAAAACAAATATTAATGGATATGAAAAATCAAATAAGCACTAACATAATAGTAGTGGGAGATCTCAATATCCCACTGCCACAAATAGATCAACTAGACAAAAAAATTAACAATGAAATACTAGCACTGAGCACAACTTTTGAACAAATGGACCTAGTAGATTTCTCCAGAGTGTTCCACCCTGTAAAATCACAATACTGATTCTTCTCAGAATGCACATGGGCCATTCTCCAAAACAGACTACATACTAGCTATTAGCACATGTTTATGTAAATGCAAAGGAATTGAAGTTGAAGATTAATAGTAAAGGAAACCACAAGACCTTCCCAAACACATGGGAATTGGATAACACCATCACGAACAACCCAATGGGTCACTGAGGAAATTAAAGAAGAAATTAGACAGTTTCTTCAATTAAATGATAATGCCAATAAAATGTACCAGAATTTATGGGACCCAATGAAAGCAGTCCTATGAGGGAAATTTATATCAGTGAATGCCCATATTAGGAATACAGAGCAAGCTCAAATAAACAAGCTAGTGTTAGACCTCAAGCTTCTAGAAAAAGAAGAGCAAGATAAACTCAAAGCTTGTTCAGGGAATTATAAAGATCAGAGGAGAAATCAATGCAGTGGAGGCCAAGAGAATGCTATAAAAAATCAATGAAGTGAAGAGTTGGTTCTTTGAAAGAATAAACAAAACTGAAAAACCGTTAGATAACCTTATTAAAAAAAGGAAAGGCCCAAATCCATGCAATTAGGAATGAAAAGTGTGGAATTATAACAGATTCAGCAGAAATCCAGAGGATCATCAATACCTATTTTGAAAACCTATACTCCAGTAAGATGGAAACACAGAAGAAATAGACAGATTTCTAGATCTATGAATTACCAAAGTTGAATGAAGAAGATATAAAAATTCTAAACAACCCAGTATCAATAAATGAAATAAAAAAATGTAAGTAAAAACTTACCAACAAAGAAAAGCCCGGGTCCTGATGGCTTCACTGCTGAAATCTATAGACATTTAGAGAAAAGCTACTGCCACTGCTACTTAAACTCTTCAGTGGAATTAAAAAGGAAACAACACTCCTAAATTCATTCCTGGAAGCAAGCTTCACCTTAATATCAAAAGCAGAGACAGACCCAACCAAACAAGAGAGCTACAGGCCAATCTTCCTAATGAGCCTAGAGGCAAAATTCCTCAATAAGATACTGGCAAACAGAATGCAGATCATCAAGAAGATCATTACCCTGACCAAGTAGTATTCATCTCAGTGATGCAGGGATTTTTCCAACATATGCAAATCAATAAATGTAATATATTATATAACAGAGCCAATAACAAAAAGCATATGATCATCTCAATAAATGCAGAAAAAGTGTTGGACAAAATTCATCACCCATTCATGACCAAACCCTATAGAAAATTGGAATAGATGGTCTTTATCTCAACCTGATAAAAATTAGCTATGAGAAACCAATAGCCAACATTATACTAAATGGTCAAAAACTGAAATCTTTCACCTTAAAATTAGGGACAAGACAAAGATTTCCACTATAACCACTCCTGTTCAATATAGTTCTGGAAATATTAGCCACAGTAATTAGACAAGGAAAAGAAACAAAAGGAATAAAAATAGGAAACAAAGAAGTTAAATTGTCATATCTTATAGATGACATGGTACTCTATATAGAACACCCCAGAAATTCTACCAAAAGTCTTCTAGACTAAATAACCAAATTCAGTAGAGTAGCTGGATACAAGGTCAATAGTCAAAAATCAAGAGTGTTCCTGCACACAAACAGCAGACTCATTGAGAGAAGAACTGGAGAAAAAAATTCTTTCACAATAGCATCCTTTAAAATGGAACACCTAAGGTATCATTCTAATGAAGGAAGTAAAAGACCTCTACTTTGAAAACTGCAGCACTCTGGCAAAAGAGATTGAAGAGAATATCAGAAAATGAAGATATCCCTTGTTCTTGGATAGGAAGAACCAATATAGTGAAAATGGCCATACTTCCAAAACTGCTATATAGATTCAATACAATCCTGTTGAAATTCCAATAGTATATTTCATAGAACTAGAGAAAACAATAAAAAGTTCATTTGGAATCAGAAGAGATCTAGAATAGCAATAGCAAAGACAAGGCAGAGTTATCACAACCCCCAACTTGAAACTATACTGAAAAGCTAATATGATAAAAACAGCATGGAGAAACAGTCCTGAGGATCAGTCGAACAGATTTGAAGATGCAGAAACAACTCCAGACATACTCAAGCACCTTATCTGTGACAAAGGAACCAAACACCCTCACCAGGGAAAGATAGCCTCTTTATTAAATGGTGCTGGAAGAACTGAATTTTAACTTGCAAAAGATAAACTAGACCCCTATCTCTCACCACACACTAAACTAAAATAGAAATGGGTCAAAATTTTACATATTAAAATAGAAACACTAAACTCAGCAGAAGATAGGTGAGGTAAAGATCTTGAAGACATTGGTGTAGGAAAAAACTTTATGAGCAAAATCTCAGTTGCACATGAACTAGCACAAAGAATCAATAGCTGGGATATCATCTTATTAGAAAGCTTCTGCTGGGCGTGGTGGTGCACCTGTAATCCCACCACTCAGGAGGCTGAGGCAGGAGGATCGCTGTGAGTTCGAGACCAGCCTGGGCTACATAGTGAGTTCTAGGTCAGTCTCAACTACATAGTGAGACCCTGTCTCAAAAAAAAAAAGCTTCTGCACAGCAAGAGAAACCATCAACAGAGTAAAGAGACAACACATAATGAAGGAAAAAAATTTTTACCAGCTATTCCTGAGACAAAAGTCTACTATATAGAACACATAAACAGCTTAAAAAAAATCAGACCTCCCAAATTTAAAGACCTAGTCCAAATATGGGCATCTAAAATGAATAGAAACTTATCTGACAAAGAAGTAGAAACAGCAAATGAACGTATGAAAAAATGTTCAATATCACTGGTCATTCGAGAGATATAGATGAAAACAACACTGAGATTCCATCTCACTCCATAAAGAATGGCTGCTGTCAAGACATCAACCAACAACAAATGCTGGTGGGGCTATGGGGAAAAAGGAACCCCTCTCCACTGTTGGTAAGAGTGCAGACTGGTGCAACCACTGTGGAAATTAGTAAGGAGATTTCTAAAAAAACTAGGATTAGAAGTCCCATTTGACCCAGCTATTCCCCTGCTGGGTATCTTCCCCAAAGAATTAAAAGGATCATACCACAGTGATATATGCACATCCATGTTTATAGTGGCATAATTTGTAGTAGCTAAATCTTGGAAATAGCTCAACTGTCCATAAACTGGAAAACCCTATAGAAAATTGGAATAGATGGTCTTTATCTCAACCTGATAAAAATTAGCTATGAGAAACCAATAGCCAACATTATACTAAATGGTCAAAAACTGAAATCTTTCACCTTAAAATTAGGGACAAGACAAAGATTTCCACTATAACCACTCCTGTTCAATATAGTTCTGGAAATATTAGCCACAGTAATTAGACAAGGAAAAGAAACAAAAGGAATAAAAATAGGAAACAAAGAAGTTAAATTGTCATATCTTATAGATGACATGGTACTCTATATAGAACACCCCAGAAATTCTACCAAAAGTCTTCTAGACTAAATAACCAAATTCAAGAAGTTAAATTGTCATATCTTATAGATGACATAGTACTCTATATAGAACACCCCAGAAATTCTACCAAAAGTCTTCTAGACTAAATAACCAAATTCAGTAGAGTAGCTGGATACAAGGTCAATAGTCAAAAATCAAGAGTGTTCCTGCACACAAACAGCAGACTCATTGAGAGAAGAACTGGAGAAAAAAATTCTTTCACAATAGCATCCTTTAAAATGGAACACCTAAGGTATCATTCTAATGAAGGAAGTAAAAGACCTCTACTTTGAAAACTGCAGCACTCTGGCAAAAGAGATTGAAGAGAATATCAGAAAATGAAGATATCCCTTGTTCTTGGATAGGAAGAACCAATATAGTGAAAATGGCCATACTTCCAAAACTGCTATATAGATTCAATACAATCCTGTTGAAATTCCAATAGTATATTTCATAGAACTAGAGAAAACAATAAAAAGTTCATTTGGAATCAGAAGAGATCTAGAATAGCAATAGCAAAGACAAGGCAGAGTTATCACAACCCCCAACTTGAAACTATACTGAAAAGCTAATATGATAAAAACAGCATGGAGAAACAGTCCTGAGGATCAGTCGAACAGATTTGAAGATGCAGAAACAACTCCAGACATACTCAAGCACCTTATCTGTGACAAAGGAACCAAACACCCTCACCAGGGAAAGATAGCCTCTTTATTAAATGGTGCTGGAAGAACTGAATTTTAACTTGCAAAAGATAAACTAGACCCCTATCTCTCACCACACACTAAACTAAAATAGAAATGGGTCAAAATTTTACATATTAAAATAGAAACAATAAACTCAGCAGAAGATAGGTGAGGTAAAGATCTTGAAGACATTGGTGTAGGAAAAAACTTTATGAGCAAAATCTCAGTTGCACATGAACTAGCACAAAGAATCAATAGCTGGGATATCATCTTATTAGAAAGCTTCTGCTGGGCGTGGTGGTGCACCTGTAATCCCACCACTCAGGAGGCTGAGGCAGGAGGATCGCTGTGAGTTCGAGACCAGCCTGGGCTACATAGTGAGTTCTAGGTCAGTCTCAACTACATAGTGAGACCCTGTCTCAAAAAAAAAAAGCTTCTGCACAGCAAGAGAAACCATCAACAGAGTAAAGAGACAACACATAATGAAGGAAAAAAATTTTTACCAGCTATTCCTGAGACAAAAGTCTACTATATAGAACACATAAACAGCTTAAAAAAAATCAGACCTCCCAAATTTAAAGACCTAGTCCAAATATGGGCATCTAAAATGAATAGAAACTTATCTGACAAAGAAGTAGAAACAGCAAATGAACGTATGAAAAAATGTTCAATATCACTGGTCATTCGAGAGATATAGATGAAAACAACACTGAGATTCCATCTCACTCCATAAAGAATGGCTGCTGTCAAGACATCAACCAACAACAAATGCTGGTGGGGCTATGGGGAAAAAGGAACCCCTCTCCACTGTTGGTAAGAGTGCAGACTGGTGCAACCACTGTGGAAATTAGTAAGGAGATTTCTAAAAAAACTAGGATTAGAAGTCCCATTTGACCCAGCTATTCCCCTG
This sequence comes from Fukomys damarensis, assembly GCF_012274545.1. NCBI lineage: Eukaryota > Metazoa > Chordata > Mammalia > Rodentia > Bathyergidae > Fukomys > Fukomys damarensis. Next base: position 72,382,712 of record NW_022900913.1, on the reverse strand, counting down.
CTGGGTATCTTCCCCAAAGAATTAAAAGGATCATACCACAGTGATATATGCACATCCATGTTTATAGTGGCATAATTTGTAGTAGCTAAATCTTGGAAATAGCTCAACTGTCCATAAACTGGTGACTGGATAAAAAAAATTTTCCCTGTAAAATGGAGTACTACTCAGCCATAAAGAATGAGAAACTAGAGACATTATAGCTAAATGGATGCACATTGAGGCCATAATTTAAGTGAAATACACAGAACACACAAGTGATACCAAATTACTTTTCTGGTGTGAGAAACTGAAAGTGCAAATGAGGACCAAAATATATAATAGATAATGTGAAATAGGAAGGAAAGATTGAAAGGGGCAGGGGAAGTAGGGAGGGAGGGTGGGGGGGAAAGGAAAGAAGGGAAAGAAAAAACGTGAGAAAATAGGAAAAAGCAGAAAGAAAGTTTTTGTAAATCAGGAGGGGTGGAGGGGTGGAAGGGAGGAAAAGAGAATGGGATAAAACAAGAGTCAAGATATATTATGTACAGGTACAAATTCCCAATGTTGAAAGTGATCATAATATATAACTAAAATGTACCAATAAATTTAATGAATTAAAAAAAGAAAATAGTAAGGTAAACTGTGGAAAACAATACAAAGGATGAATTTAAACAACTGGGACAGGAACAGGGACACGAGCAGGACAGGGTGACAGGATCGATGTGGTAATAAGCTGGCTTATTCAGCTGGAAGTAAAAGCCCTTGTATGGTGTCAATAAAAGCATCAGATGTGGTTAACAATAGTTTCACCAACACAAAAAGAATAGGAGAGAAGACCAGTTGTCACAGCAATGCTGACAGACCTTATTGAGATGTCATGGACAAAATCAGCAAGTTCCACATTTGCATCACAAAGGAGGAGACTATATGGCATTTCAACCTTCTCAGTCCAGTGCAAGTTGGTGGTTAAGGACATCTCAATGAATCCCCCACTTGGTGATTAGGATTCCCACAGCCCTCATTTCCGGTTGTGGTATAGAAAACCTGGGCTTGTTGAGACCTCAGGAGGATGGCTGTGCCATCAAGGGACACTGATCCTGTTGTGTACACATCCCCTGTAGGGTACCAGGGCTGAGGAGGTTAGGAGAGGCCACTGGCAAAAATTCGAGAGCAGAGAGAAGAAACCAGGCTTGGTCAGTGGTGACCCTGCCACTTCCCGACTGAGCCCAAGCTTTGGTTGTTCATGAATGGACACAGCTGAACCTCCAGCTGCTGCCAGTGCCACAATCCTGGAGAAAATAGCTTCCTCTGCAGCAGGATGGAGACTGCCTTGGGCTCCCACCCATGGATTTCAGATAGACACGTACAGAAGGGAGTTGTCACCTGTGGGGCGACCCTGGAAGAGAGTTTGAGGGGGCACTGTTCATCTTGAAGCCGGAACTACTCTGCAGAGGCCAGCAGTGTGGGCTTCAGGGGTGTGACTTGGCTTAGAGATTGCTGGGCCCTGTGGCAAAGGTGGTTTACAGGGTGAGTTTTCAGGGCACAGACTCTAGAGCTGCTGAACTCTCCATGCACTGCCAGCTGGCTTAGGGTTTCATGAGACTTTTCTAGATGCACTGGTTTCTTTGACATAAGGCCACCAGTGTGCCCCTATGAGGAGAGGTCACCGATGTGGTCAGCAGACTCTAGTAGCATGCTGAGTGATCAGGCCTCCTTGTCTATCTCAGAGGAGGGCTGTGTGCTCAAGACAACACTACCTAGCAGAAGGCTGGGAGGAGGTTATTTTCTTAAGGTGATCAATGCAGAGAGCCTGGAGATGTCCCCAATGCCACCCAGCGATACACTAACCTGACTGGGCAGTGGCTTTGGAGAAATTTCTAAGGAACTTGCTTTCCAGCTGCCCTCATTCAGTGAGCAGAGTCTGACGAAGAAGAGGAGGGCTGGGGATCACAGTGATAGGGCCTGTGAGTTCCAACACACTTGTCCTAACCCTGATTCTGACACTTATCCTATACACATGGTCCTACCAATAGCTCTAAGTCTGACCTTCACCCTAACTCCAACCTTGACTCTGTAACCTTGACTCTTGTCCTAACTTTAACCCTAGATCTGACCCTGACTGTAACTAACCCTAACCCTCTAATCCTAAACCTGATCCTGACCCTAACCGTGATCCTGACCTTGATCCTAACCCTAACTCCAACCCTGATCCCAACACTGACCAGAACCCAAGAGCTCACCCTAATCATCTAATCCTAACATAATCCTAACCCTACTTCTGATTTGGCAGTGACCCTGACCCTGCTGGTGAACAGTGAGTTCAGTTCAGGCTCTATGTGAGATGAGTGCCCCTATTTACATACCTACACAATCCCACTGGGAGCTCCTTTCAATCTGAATACTTCAGTTATTTACCAGTGCATGATTACATTCCACTTGGGGTGAAATTTTTTTCTCCAAATATGGACTCACTGGGTGGTCATAAATAAGGCATTGGTGTGCAGGAAATGGAGTATCCTTCCCCTGAGTTGTTCAGGGGAAGCAGGGAGCCTGGCTATTTCAGGAAGGTGATGGCTGCTGGGGCTGGGTTTTGTGGGAGGGGGTGGGGCAGCTGTCCTCAACCCATGGCCTGGGGCTGCCAGCCCTGTATTGTTCAATCTCTTCCCGAAATTAGCTATGAAAGGGAGGATGGGCGGAGCCCTGGCTGGAGACTACACACACACACACACACACACACACACACACACACACACACACTTTTCCCAATAGGACCTGGCAAGAAATGTGTGCTCCTTTTAAGAAAAACTCCTGTTTTCTGATGGTGGCTGTTCAGGGCTTGCTCTCAGGACCAGGCTGTGCTGAGGCTTGGTGTCGGCCTGGTTTGGTGGAGTGAGGCCTGGGGACAGGATACTGGCACAAAGGCAGGAGCTGTGGGTCTAGCTCACCGAGGGTCCTCAAAATGATCCATAGCCCACTGGACTTTTAATTTAGCTGCAGCTGGCTGGAGGACACTAAGGTTTACAAATATTACAGGTGGGGTCTTTGTCAAGCTGGGGCAGTTTTGAGTGGGTGGCCACAGGGCTCTGTCATTCCATTCATTTCCTTCAACACTTTAATCAGTGGGTTGAATGAGATACCAGGGAAGACATTTGCCTAATATTCCAACAGCTTAAACTAGGAAGGCACATAGGAATCACTGAACAGAGTCAGAGGGAAATGGATTTGACAAGACCAACAAGGCAAGGCTTCTGGGAGTAAACAGGAAATTTAGACACCAGATCCCAGGAATCTGTGTCACAGGCATCCGTGGAGGCTCCAATCATGGCACCTCTACCCCTTGATCTGAGTCCATTCAGATCCAGTGGACAGGTGTGCCCAGGCCATGGCTAAGGTGCTGTTCAGCACCATGATTTTTATGGAATTCCAAGTGGATGTGGTGAAAAATCAACTCCTGCCACTGAAAAATGAAACAAGACACCATTAATGAATGAGATGCCTGGAAATGGCCCTGGGGCTGCATATAACCTCCTGGCAGGTCGAGGGTTCAGTCCTCCCATGCAGGAAACCCTTCATGCCCTGGACCTAACATCTGAGCAGGCAAGCAGCACCAAGGCTCCTCACTGGACTGGCCCTGGACTGAGTGGCCTCACCACGCTCTCCCTTCTGCATCCCAGGCTCCTGGGGATTGGCAGCTCTGTTGCTGGGCCCAGGCACAGGAGGCAAAGATGCTAGGAAACCCTGAGGGTCAAAGAGCCCTGCTCTGTCATTGTCTCCCCAAATCTCCCCTGCTTAGCATGGGACTTGTGGCTATGTCTGACCCAGGGCCCCTCTGTCCATGGTCCCAGGGGCCTGAGCTGTTCCCTGCAGCAGGGCAATACTGGGTACCGCTGGGCTGCACTGCAGAGCAGCAGCTGGCAGAGGACTGTCTTCCAGCTACTTCCTCTTCAGACTCTGGCTTTTCCAGCATAGAATGATCGCTCCCTTCTGCTCAGCTTCTTGGAGTTGGTGATATCAGTATAGACGGAGTTGCACTGTGAAATCACTCACTCTGGGTTTCAGGGCCACTCATCATCTTTTGGTGAAATTTCAATGCTTTCTGCATCTTTCATGCTTTCTGTGTAAAGCTATTTTATACTAATTAATACCTCCAAGGTTCTTTAAAATCACACCCTATGGCCTGTGGAGCAAGCACACCTGGAGGGTTTCAGCTTCCTGGGTGCACACTGCACACACAGTGGTGAGAGTCACAGATGAGAAGGTGCCAGCTCCAGATCTTGGATGAGGACCTAGAGGCTCTGGGCCTATACACTGTGCTTGAGCACCTGCCACAGGCTCAGTCCCTACCCCAGTGTTTTATCCAGGGCTGTGCTCTTCACCCTGAGCTGAGGTCACAGCAGAAGCTGCTGTAGCCAGAGCCTGGGATGAGAGATGGCACTGTGCAACTTACCCTTGACTGGAGCCCATCATGGTGCACATCAGCCGGCACTTCTCTCTTTAGAAGAACAGGACCCTGGGGACACACAGCTGCTGAGAGTCTCCCACACAGGCTGCTGGGTCACTGGCCTGAGCTCCATCCGGCATACAAATTTGACCCAGGCAAGAGTGTGCTTCCGAAGTAACTGTGTGTTTTAATTCCACTCTTAAAACTGGGGTAAGATACATGCAAGGTTTCCCATTTCCATCACTTCTAAGTGGACCCTTCTCATAGGGGGAACTCCAGGCCCACGAGGATACTCTGATGAATCTTCTAAACATTATGCAAGACAGTATGCCAATCTGCAAGCCTCACTCCAGAAACATGAAGAGTGGTGTGTTCTTTTCAACTCACTCCGTAAGGCCAATGCTACCCAACACCAGAATCAAGGACTTTGCTAGGAAAGTACAGATCGATATCCCTATGGACATGGAAACAGGGTAAGATGTGAGTATCCTCAGGCTGCTATGACAATGCCTTCAACACCAGACACACTTCCCCCACACTCTGGAGGCTGCACGTCCAAGGTTCAGGTGCAGCTGGCTCAGTGAGCTTGGCTCATGGTTTATAGGTAGTATCTCTCCTCCATCCTCCCATGACCGTTCCTCTGTGCACTTGTTCTGTGGGTGTGTCCCTCTCTTCTATAAGGACACTAATTCTGCATGGTAAGGCTCCCCACCCTTGTGACCTTATTAACCCCCACAAGGGTCCCTACCTCCAAATACAGTCACATAGGAGTTAAATTTCAACATGCAAGTTCAGGAGAGATACAGTGCAGCCCACAACAGGTGCAAAAATTCTTTAAAATTTTTTTTCACAAATTGAATCTAACAATACATGAAATAAATCACAGCCCAGGAGATTTGTGCCAGTAATACATGTTTTGGGAACCAATCAGTGCAATTCACCACACTTACAACTAAAAAAGAGAAAAACCCTATGTGAATAATTTTACAAAACACACACAAAACATTGGGCAAAACCCAATATCCATTCCTGAGAGAAACTCTCAGGAAACTAGGACTGAAGTGGAACTGTCCTGACTTGATAAAGGAAGGTAGGAAGGTGATCCACAGTTGATGTTCCCAGGAGGCACTGAAAGCTAGAGGTGCCCTCTCAAACAGACACAAGGCAGTGCCTGTGTATACTACCTGAGTCCAGATGGTGCATGCCATCTTGGTTGGGACAATGAGGCAAGGAAATGAATCCAGTTTATCCAGAGTGGAAGAGAAGGATCCACAGTTATTATTCGTAGACAGCATGATGACCAACGTGGGAGGGTCAATGGTTTCTGTAAAACTTAATGGAAGACAGAATAAGAATGTACTTTAGTAATAGGGGGCTTTGAGAGTGGAAGGTAGATCCCCAATGAAATAAATACCAATCCCTTTGGCCACTTTAACAATGACTAAATTAGAGATGTTAAAAATAAAGTGGAGCAAAAACCCTAGACGACACTACAAGTTGGAAGACAGAGAAGGAGCTATATTGGGATAAAAGGATTCTAAAGTTCATGCGTTGTCTGGAGAAAGTTAAAAATATTAACTTTGTAACTTTGTAGAGTCTGATATGCACATTAAAATATAGTGGTACATAATAAAAATAATAGAAATAGAAATATAATTCTTAATGAAGAGAGTCCAAGTGGGAACGTGGACCAAACCCAAATGAATACAGTGGCAAGTAGAAAAGGAGAAATAAATGAAGAAAAGATAAGGCTGGAGATGGAGCTCAGCATTACAGAGTGTCTGGTGAGCACATTTGAGGGCCTGGGTTTGACCCCAGCAGACATAAAAGAAAAAGAGAATTAAAAAAAACGAAAGGCCACAATTGAAAATGAAAAATAGAATGGTAAAGTATCTCTGAATGTGTCAATAAACAATAAAGTTAAAGTGATTAGTTAAAAACAACTTTTCCCACCTTAGAGTTAAGAATTCGATTGCACTGTATTTACCTGAGGGTCATCTAAACCTAAAGCCTAGGACAAAAGAGAGAAGAAACATGTTTATTCAGAAAGCATTAAAAATACAGCAATATTTACATTAGACAAAATATGTTTTAAAGCCAGAACTCGATGATAGGACTGAATAGCTTAATTGTTCAACAAGGAAAAGAAAATATTGATCAGGAAGGCCAAAATGAAAAAAAGATCTTTCTCAAAACCAAAAACCATAATATCAAATAGGTAAACTAGAACCAGATCAAATCTGGTCAGAACTCTTTATGGAGATGGGTGGCCCTGTAACCTGTAGGATCCCACCCCTGTCCCAGGAGAGGTTAAGAGGGGGTGAGTGGAATCTGCTAACTGATGGAGAGCTCGGGTGCACAGAGAAACAGTCTGCTTTCCACGGCTGCAGAATGTGTGAACTTCAGCAGCCATGTGGTGGAGGCACGGAAGTTTTGGCAGAAGAAAGAAGCGCCCAGGTGGTGGAGGGAGAGAGAATGTGTGGGCATCAGGGAGCAGGCCGAATCGATCCAGGATGTGGGGTCCGCGTCACATCAGACAGTGGCTGAGAGGGTCATGGGCTCAGTGACCTCGTCCTTGGTGACCTGTGGCCAGAGGATTTCCAGGAAAAGGCCAAGGAAAGGGCTGAGGGGAGGTGAGGAGAGGTGACGGTTCTTGCCATCTTCCTGTGAGGAGAGAAAGGAAGAGAATGTGTGTCAAGATAGGGTGTAATCAGGTGATGTCCAGAGAGGAGGGAAGGAGAGAGGGAGCTACTACTGTGCGGTGATGGGGGCACATTCCAGGTCCTTCTGTGTGTGACACCGTGGGAGTCCGGGGTCCGGGCCAGCAGTCCAGGCCTGAGTGTGCCTGCCAGCTGGGAGGGCTATAAATGTCGCTGGGATACCTTCCAGGAGGGAGCCAGGCACTCAGGGATTTAGTTAAGATGCTGGAAGATAATTCCACTTCCACACAAGGTCACAGGGCAGTGCCCGGTGTGTGTGCATGTGTGTGTGACAGTTGCCAGAACCAAGTGACCCAAGTCGCTGTGGAGGTGAGTGTGGATGTGGGGATGGAGCCAGAGTGGAGGCCCCACAGTGACAGGATCTTTGGGCTGGCTGTGGTGGGAAGAAAGCATGGTCAGCGGGTCTCAGGTTCTCTGTCCTGTCCTGTGTTCCCTGTGATGAGGCTGGGAGAGGCCAGGTAAAGGGCAGCACTGGCCGCATGATGCACATGTTCCCCACTCTATACTCCTGAGGCCCTTTTGGGAGGCAGTTTCCTGGGCTTCTCCTTCCCTCTGCCTAGTGGTTTATTATCTTGCAGTTGTAGCTTTGCTGATTTGCTTTCCGCTTTATTAGTCAATCAGTGTTGCCTTTCCCCTAACTTGCTCTCAGCTGTGACCACACTTAATTCTGCCCCAGGAGGGCTCTCATGGGCTCAAGGAAGTGTGAAGACTTCATGTGCTGAGCGCTGCACCTCAGGCTAATGCCCCCAAGGGTGTGGGACGGTGTAGGAAGCTCGGCATTAAGTCGGCACTGAGATTTTGGGCAGATGACAGCTGGTGCTTTGCATTGCTGTCCTATAGACTTGGGTGCCCCTGTGTCCAGAGCCGTGTTGGCACTCAGAGTTGGGTGGTTGGCTGTGGGGACCTGCCCCTGGTTGCTCCTGGGAAGCCAACTGCTCTGCTGGTGTCCTGGAAGAGTCCCCAGGGCATTTGGAGCCCACAGCCCTGCCGCCTATCTCCGGGCCTGGGACACTGGGCGTCCCTGACCTTGCCTCCCTCATACCTGCCTGTGCCATGCTGCTGTCCTTGCAGGCTCTAAACACTTGGTGAATGGCCGTTGCTGTTCCTCTGGGGTCTGGCAACGCTGACTGAAGCAGGCACCCTGCTTAGAGCTGAGCTACTGGGACTCAGGGAGCAGAGGCAGAGGAGATGAAGATCTGGCCCTCAACAGCTCACCAGGCTCATCCTGGGGAAACAGGGTGTACAGGGGACAGGGCATCAATGCCTGACTGTGCTCTGAGCCCAGCCTGGGAGCTGCCAGGGTGGGGGTGGGACGGGGCACCAAGGGGCCGTCACAGATTCCCTCTTATGGAGCTGGAGCACTGTTGGACCTGAAACCCTTCAGACTGACCCTGCCTCTTAGGAAGCGAATGTGAGTGCCTTTGCAGTTTATTTCCATTTCCTTTGTCCTCAGTGAGGATAGCATGGCTGGCTCCTCTCAGGGAAATCACCCTCATTATTAGTGAGAGCAGCTTTCATCTTAAAAGTGCCTGGCAAAAAAAGGTACCCGACAAATTGCACATAGACTCTCCAGCCACCCATTTACTTCAACATTTGTCTCACTTCTTGGCTCCTTTTCTTTAAGATAAGCCTAAGGAACCCAGAGAGACACACATAAATTATCTGGCTCTTTTATTGCTCTGGTTCTCATAATAGGCTACATTGTGTGACCTGACCATATCTTTTCAAGGAGATTTATGTTGTGGCAAGAAGAATCCCTGCTAGCAGAAACAGCCCACACTGGGGAGGTTTATTAAGGGAGTATTTATGGCCAATCAAGCTGCATGAGCACTCTTCTCGGTCTTGGGATGCCATGGAACAGACGTGCTTGGGGACAGTGGGCATGGGCTAGGGTACTGTTGGAAGGAGGGGACCCTGGGGGCCTGGGTCTTGGTACCCACTGTGGAAGCCATGACAGGGACCTTTGCCTTCTCAGGACAAAAACTCTAGCAGCTGGAACCTGGACAATCAGACGAAGCACCCCCGGGCTGTATGGTGTGTGAAAGCAGGGTGGAGGAAGGCCTCCTCTCTATATGGGGGGTGTGAGACAGTGAGGGAGCCCTGGATCGTGAAGCATCAGACTCCACCCCAGTTGTTAAGGTGACAGATGTCCTAAGCTAGCCCAGAGGCCACCTGAGACTGAAACAGATTGGATGATGTCAAGAATCAGGTCGTGTGTGTGTGTGTGTGTGTGTGTCTGTACACCCAGTCTCCATCCCTGACCTGCTCTGAGGACACCAGGAGGTAAAAACACAGTGACCCAACAAGAGATCAGAAAGAAAGTGCCTGTCAATTGTCACCTCCAGTAAGTGTATGGGCGGGGGACATACAGCCTCCTGCCAGGGCCAGCCTCAGGCTTGGTAGACACAGCAGGGTGGACTTTGTTCTCATACTCAGGAGTGCCATGCCTTCCTGGAGACATTTAGTATGTGGAAGGTGCCCTGCCCACCCACAGGTGCTTTCTAAGCCCCAACCTCAGGCTACCCTGCAGGACCCACCTAGCTGGGAAGTGACCACAGCTCTCACTGTCTCTGAATCGAGGGCTGCTCTGACCCCACTTCCTGCAAGTTCTCAGCACAGAGGGTCCAGTGTGGCCACTTCAACCAATACACAGCCACTGACTCAGATTTGTCACCTTCACCTTGGGCCACCAAGGGGCCGGCTGCCCCGGGAAATCGCAGAACTGCTTCCCATAGAGTGCCAGAGAGACTTCCCTTGCAGGAAAAGCCTTCAACCGATCAGTGATTGGGTCCATTCCTAGAGGGGCTCTGGCCTGTAGGGATAAGGATGAGGCAGTTGCAATGGGGGCAGCAGGTCTGACCCTTGTCCCTAAATCCCCAGTCCTCTCCATCCCCATGCCCTAGTGGGAAGGCAGCAATTGACCTTACCTACTGTTCAAGGACACAATGTTTGGGAAAGTTGTGCCTGCCTGACAGCTGCCAGGGAGGCCACGACTCATCTCACTGGGCACAGCTGACCCTGGGCTCCCATCTCTGTAGACTGGACTAGGAGGAACAGGAGTTTCCTAACACATGTTGAGGGGTAGAGTTAGAGCTATTTATCAAAAACATTCTGTAGATGCTTGGGAGGTTAGTGAATGGCATCTGGCTCTGCTCAGTAAATTTCAGGAAACCTCCAAGGATGAAACGAAAGTATTGTGACCCTCAGAACCTGGGTGACTGAAGCCTTTGGTAGCCACTAGTGTGCACAGGTTTTGCAGGGTCCCGCTGGACCTGCATGTGATGTTGACAGCACAGCTATCTTTCATCCTGTGCTGTGCTGAACTGACTTTCATGCTTTAAAAGGCCCTTGAAATAGGCACAGCTTTCTCTAGGGAGGCTCAGGGAGTTAGCTGCCTCCCTGAAATACAATAGCCTCAAGGTTTAGGACTGAGGCTGGACCTGAGTTCCTGAGAAATACTGGAGCTGCTTTGTCCCTGCATCCATCCCTGTCATCCTGCCCATGGGGCCGATGCTACATAACACTAGATTCCCTAAAACCCTAGGGCCATCAACCTTTGGTTTGTTTCAGCTCCAAGTCTCTTTAAAGGATAACTTCCAACTCCACCTTTTTTTTTTTTTTTTGGTACTGGGGCTCAAACTCAGGACCTTGTGCTTTTGAGGCAGGTGGCGGCACCACTGAACTAAATCTCCGGCCCCACACTTTTATTTTTAACAGCTTTATTGATGTATAAAACATTTACCGCACAATTTGCATACTTAATATATATTTAATGACTTGATATAGTCACAGAATTATGCAACCATGACCACAATCCAACCTTGGGTCCTATTTCACCACCCCCAAAGGAGCGCAGTGTCCATTATCATCAGTTTCCCAATTCTCCCTGACCCCTAAGTGCTGAACATCATAGACTACTTTGTGACTCCATAGACACTTGCCTCTTCTGGACAATTTATATAAATGAGCCTTTGATTATGTAGTCTTCTGTGACAGGCTTCTTTCACCTATTTGCCGGGTTCATTTATTTTGTAGCCTGGGTCAGTACAAATAATACTCTATTGTCTGGATATACCATATTTCGTCTGTCCATTCAATAGTTGATGTGCACTGACTATTATAAGTAGTGGTGCTGTGCATGATCATGCAGAAGTTTTTATGTGGGCAAGTTTTATTTTTCTTGGATATATACCTAGGAGTGGTGCTGCTGGTCCCATGATAACTCTATAGTTAGCAGTGGAAGAGAAACAAAAATGATTTTCAAAGTGGCTGCACTATTTTACATTCCCACCAGCAATCTCTGACTCCTCCACGTCCTTTCCAACACTGGCTGTGGACTATCACTTTGATCACACTACTCCATTGGTTGAAGTAGCACCTCCTGTAGCTTTTATTTGTAGTTGTCTGCTGAATAACTGTGGTGAGTACTATGTTATGGGCCATTTCTACATCTTCATTGGAGAATATCTGTTCATGTCCTTGGCCAATTTTTAATTGAGTAGTTTTTCTTTTTATGATTGATTTGTGAGAGTGTATTATCTATTCTAGATATAAATTCCTTATCAAATTTATGATTTACACATATTTTCTCATTCTG
>NW_022900913.1:72254718-72370918 GCF_012274545.1 Fukomys damarensis | reverse complement strand
TACACATATTTTCTCATTCTGGGGCTGTCTTTTCACATTTTCATCATGTTCACTGATGCACAAAAGTTTTTCATGTTGACAGAGTCCAATTTATATATTTAATCTTTCATTACTTGTACTTTTGGTGTTATATTTAAGATACCATTGCCTCACCCAGGGCTACAGAGATTTAGGATATTTTCTTTGCACAGTTTTATAATTTTAGCTCTTACACTTAAGTCTAGGATCATGATGAATAGACACTTTAATATGGTGTCATGCAGGATCTCAACTTTCTTCTTTTGGATATCCAGTCGTCTGAGGATTATTTATTCAGAAGACCTGTTCTCATTGATACCCTAGAACTCTCAGTGGAATTTGGGGCTTAGTTTTGGATTCCATTCTGTTATGCTGATCTTTATGTCCATCCTTACATGAGACCATATTGAGTGATGACTGGAATTTTGTAGTAAAACCCAGATACCAGGAAACATGTGTCTTTCTTTTCCAAGGTTATTTTGGATTTTCTGGGTCACTTGTACTTTCATATAGATTTTAGGATCATTTTGTTAATGTCTGCAAAAAAAGTCATCTACTATTTTAATAGAAGTCTTGAATCTATAGGTCAACTTTCAAGTATTGCTATGTTATCAATATTAAGTCTTTCAAATCATGAACGTGGGGTGTTTCTCAATTTACTTATGTCTTCTATTTCTTTCGATAGTCTCTTTTAGTCTTTAATGTATGACACTTGCATTTTTTGGTTAAATTTAGTTCTAAGTATTTTATTTCTTTTGATGTTACTGTAAGTGGATTTTTAAAAATTCACATTTGTATCAGTCATAATTAGTGTACTTTGTAAACTTGAACTATATTGAGCAGAAGTGGTGATAGTAGATGTCCTTGTCTTGTTCCTGATTTTAGTGAGAAGATTTTCAGTTTTTGACCATTTAGGATGATATTTACTATTGGTTTCTCATAGATGGCCTTAAGACATTGAGATAAAGACCTTCTACTACAATTTTCTGTAGGAATTACTTTCTTTTTTATCATAATGGGTGCTGGATTTTGTCAAATGTTTTTCTGCATCTATTGAGATGATTATATGACTTTTGCCCTTGACTCTATTAATATAGTGTATTACATTTATCGATTTATCTATGTTGAGCTATCCTTGCATTCCTGGGATAAATCTGACTTGTTCAGAATGTATGATCATCTTGATGACCCTCTGTATTCTGTTTGCCAGTATCTTGATGGAGATTTTAAAATCTATGTTCACTAAGGAGATTGGCCTGTAGTGCTCTCTTTTGATTGGATCTTTCCCTGGTTTTTGAATCAAAGTAACACTTGCTTCCAGGAATGAATTTGGGAGTATTGCTTCCCTTTCAATTTCATTGAAAAGTTTAAAGAGTAGTGGCAGTAGTTCTTCTCTAAATGTCTTATAGAATTCAACAGTGAAGCCATCAGGACCCAGGCTTTTCTTTCTTTGTAAATTTTAAATTATATTTTTGATTTCACTTATTGTACTTGGGGTGTTTAGAATTTTTATGTATTCTTCTTTCAACTTTGGTAATTCATATGTATCTATGAATCTGTCCATTTCTTCTGTGTTTTGCATTTCATTTCAGTACAGGTTTTTGAAGTAGGTATTGATGAGCCTCTGGATTTCTGCTGGATCTGTTGTGACTTCTCCTTTTTTGTTCCTAATTGCATGGATTTGAATGTTTTCTTTCCTTTTTTGATAAGGTTGGCTAGGGGTTTATCTATTTTATTTATTCCTCTGAAAACCAACTCTTCAATTCATTGATTTGTTGTATCATTCTCTTAGTTTCCATTGCATTGATTTCTGCTCTGATGTTTATAATTTACTCCCTTGTATGAACTTTGGGTTTGTCTTACTCTTCTTTTTCTAGGAGGTTGAGGTTCAGCATTAGATTGTTTGAGCTCTCTTTATTTTCCTAGTGTGGGCATTTATTGCTAAGAATTTCCCTTGCAGACTGCTTTCATTGTGTCCCATAGATTTCTGTATTTCGTACTGGCATGATCATTTAATTGTAGAAACTGTCTAATTTCTTCTTTAATTTCCTCTGTGATCCATTGGTTTGTTCAGGAGAGTGTTATTCAAATTCCATGTGTTTGTGGGGTTCTTGCAGTTTCTTATGCTATTGATCTCCAATTTTATTGCACTATGCTCTGATAATATACAGGGGATAACTTAAATCCCTTTGCATTTTCTTAGACATGTTCTGTGACCTAGCAAGTGGTCTATTTTGGGGAATGGCTCATGTGCAACTAAAAAGAATGTATATTCTGATTTTGTGGGGTGGCACACTCTGTAGACATCTATTAAGTACATTTGTTCAAAGGCTTGGTTCAGTTCTAGTATTTTGTTATTGACTTTTTTTTGTCTAGGTGATCTATTTGTGACAGTGTGGTATTGAGCTTCCCCACTACAGTTGTGTTAGTACTTATTTGGTTTTTCATGTCCCTTAATATTTGTTTTGTATAATTGGGGACATTAATATTTGATGAATATATATTTATGAGTGTCATCTCTTCCTCTTGGATTGTTCCCTTATCAAGGATGTAGTGACCTTCTTTGTCTCAATTAATTAGTTTTGGTTTGAAATCTACTTTGTCTGCAAATAAGATAGCTACCCCTGATTATTTCCCAGGTTTATGTCACATGGAGAACTGTTTTCTATCCTTTTATGTATTCTTCTTTCAACTTTGGTAATTCATATGTATCTGTGAATCTGTCCATTTCTTCTGTGTTTTGCATTTCATTTCAGTACAGGTTTACGAAGTAGGTATTGATGAGCCCCTGGATTTCTGCTGGATCTGTTGTGATTTCTCCTCTTTTGTTCTTAGTCTTCTTTTTTGTTTTTAGTGTATAAATTTCTTTTTGAATTAGGTATGTTTTTGTATACAGCCTATTGTTGAATTCTGCTTTTTAATTCATTCTGCCAGTGGATTTCTTTTGATAGTGAAATGAGGCCATTAACTTTGATGGTTATAACTGATATGTTTTGATTTATCCTTGTCACTTTATTTTCCTGTTGTTGGCTATTTCATTTTTTATTTTTCCTGCCTCTCCCTTTAGTTTCTTGCCTTGCCCAATGGCTTTGCTCTGCTGGGCCTCATGGAGTTGTAACATTGATTGTTTTTTCCTAGGATATTGTTTAGAATTGTTTGGAGTTTTGGTTTGGTATTCATGAAGTTTCTCAGGTGTTCTTTGTTGTGGAAGTATCTTATTTCCTCATCAGTTTTAAAAGATAGTTTTGTAAGGCCCATCAGTCTAGGTTAGATATTTTTCCCTTTCAGGGCTTGAAATACCTCACTGCAGGTTCTGCATAACTTTAGTGTTTGTGTTGAAAGTTCTCTTGTGTTTCTGATGGGCTTTCTTTTGTATATAGTTTGTTTCTTTCCCCTAACTTGTTGTAGTATTTTTCTCCTCTGTTGGATTTCAGGGATCTTGACTACTATATGTCTAGGTGTAGATTGTTTTGATTATGGCTAGTTAGAGTCTTATATGCTTCACTGATCTATATGTCAAATTCTTTTGCTCTTTTGGGGAAGTTTTCTGTCACTAATTCTGTGATTAGTTTTTCTTTTTATGTCATTTGTACTTTCTCCTGCTTTTTTGGGGATTCCTATCAGTCTTATTTTATTCTTCTTTGTGTCATCTAGGAGCTGCTGGATCTATTTCTCATGGTCCCTTACTATTTTAGGAGGTCTCTCTTTTCATGGTCATTAACCACAATCCTGGCTTCTGTATCTGATAGTCTATCTTCACATTGGCTCATTCTGCTGTGAATACTTTCAGTAGGACTTTTAATTTCCTGAATGGCTGTTTTTTCCTTTTTATTGAGTTTATTGGCACATTCTAGGTATACAGTACAGTTATATTCATTACTGGGATCTTGTACCTTTACATGACAGGTCTTGGTTCTCATTTTTTCCCTTTGTCTCTGCCCTCCCTTTACCCTCTCCTTTCTGGATGTCTCTTTGAATCTGTATCATGGATTCCATTTCTTTTCTATGCTGGGCATTCATGGTTTCCATTTCTTTCCCATGCTCGAAATTCATTGCTTCCATTATGGTCCTGAACTAATCTATTGTTTTTATCTGTTTCTGTTCTAGAGTCTCTAATCATGTCTTTCATTCTGCTTACCACCTCTGTAGTTATCTGGGAAATTTCTGTTTTGAATTTTTCTAAGGCCTTGTTCTTCTGTTTTGTGCTATCAGTTCAGGGTGTCTGGGTAGTTGATCATCAGACTGTTCCACCTTGTTTCCACCAGAATTTGCCTTTGGTGAGGTGGAAGTCTGGGTTTGTGCCTTGCTTAGGTGTCTTCTCATTTCTATTTTTGTTGTTGGTGCTGCTTTTGGTTTAATTTTGGGTTGATACTTCAATATTGCTTATTGTAAGTATCTTTTGTTGTTTGTATTTAGAACCATTATGGGATGATTGCTTCTCAGAGATGTCTTCCAGATATAGCTGGTCCTTAGGTTTTGAGTCTTGAAAGACTCTTAGGAAATTTCATTTTAAGTATACCAGGAAGAAGAACTGATTTGATCACATCACCTTAGCCCATGTGATATAATCAGCAACAACAATAGCATCAAGTGCATGATAGCTCTTAATCTATCACCTTTAACCATTTGAATTAAATCACAATTGAGGACCAGCCCAAAATATGTTTATAGTGAATAAATGCTTCAATATAGCAATTTTACTCTTCAGGATGAAGTCTTAGAAGGAAGTGGAGAATAAGGAATAGATAGGAGAAAGGATAAGGAAAGGTTAGAAGTAAGGCCAAATGACACAGGAAGATCAGCAAAACTCTGGGAAACTGTTGAAGACAAGAGGAAAAGTCAGAATGAAAGAACAAAGAAAAGAACAGAGCAAACTAACAGATATAGGGAAGCTAGAAACTATTCACTTTCCTATAAAACCAATGACAATTGAGAGAAGGAAAAAGAAGAAAAGAAAGAGAAAGAAAAAGGAAATCTGAATTAGGATGGGAGCAGGAAGAAAAAGGAAGAGAAATGAAGAACAAGGTGGGAGAGAGCAAGACAGTGATAGAAAGAGAAAGGAGAGAGAGAGAGAGAGAGAGCTAGAGAGAGGAAAGAAAAAATAATCAGAGAAAAAATAAAAAGAAAGAAAAAGAAGAAAAATAAAATTGAAAATATTAAAAAAATTAAAAATACAGAAAAAATCACTTTGAAAATAAATAAAAAATGAAAAGCCTTCTTCAGAGAACAAGGTGAGAGAGCAAGACAGTGATAGAAAGAGAAAGGAGAGAGAGAGAGAGAGAGAGCTAGAGAGAGGAAAGAAAAAATAATCAGAGAAAAAATAAAAAGAAAGAAAAAGAAGAAAAATAAAATTGAAAATATTAAAAAAATTAAAAATACAGAAAAAATCACTTTGAAAATAAATAAAAAATGAAAAGCCTTCTTCAGAGTGTGTGTCTCTGTTGTCACAGTAGACAACATGGGCAGCAGATGTAAGTCAGTCACAAATCTAAGTCACTTACTCTTATCAAGCCAGCAGCATACCCTTGAGATTAGAGGTAATTTCTGGCTGCAAGGCCCAAGTTGAGCTCCCTGACCTCCTGCTGGGTTGAATGCTGCAATGTTCTACTGCAGATTCCAGCTGCCCTTCCCCTGAAGATAGTCCAGGTTCCCATAGGAGGTTATGTTTCTTCCAAGTTACCAGCTATGGTGAACTGGTGTGCCTTTATTACAGATATTTTCCTGTGGGCTTCAATTTTAATCAGGGAGCCTCAGAGAGGCCCTCTTTCTGTTGTTCACTCCAGTGGCCAGTGGCAGTGGGGTGGGAGCACTGCTGATACCCATGTAGCTTACCTCCTAGGCTGCCCAGGCACTGTCCTATGATCAGTTTTCTTTAATTACCTTTCATTTTGAAAGGTGATGTTTCTGGTTATAAGGTTATTGGTTGACTTTTTCTTCCTTTGAATCCACTGCCTTCCAGTCTTCACAGTTTTGGATGAGAAGTCATCTGTTGACCTTGGTTCCCTGGCACACAAGGGCTCATTTCTCTTGTCCCCTTTTCATGATTTCCTCTTTGTCTTGGCTGTCAGTGAGCTCTGTGATGCTTGCTTCCCTGAAATGTGAGCCTCTGACATCTTCTCTGAGGGTGCAGCCTTGGTATGTGACACCTTCCTGACCCCTGGATTGGCTGTGATGCAGTAGGGTGCTCTTTGTCTTTCTATTTTCTCATATGCCCCTTGAGCTGGCTGGTCTGCCTTATGGGAGTCTCACACAGATGCCACTTCTTCCCATTGTTAGTGGTTTGCCCTATTGCTTTGCTAATGTCTTGGTGTAGAGTGCTCCATAATCAATTGAAGTCATGTCTCTGCAGGGGATAGATGCTGTGTTTAAACACCTTGCTCTGATTACAGGAGGGCTTTTCTCAAATATTCCTTTTACTGGCCTCCCTCTGTTAAACTCCAAGCTAGGACACCTTCTTGATTGCCACTTCTGCTGTCATGGAGTCACCAGCGTCTTCTTATTTGGCACCAAGTTCTCTCTTATTTTTGACAATGCCCTTACCCACTAGTTTCCCAGGAAACCTTATAAATGAAGCTCCCCTTTAGGGAGAACTGAGGACTGCCTTGTCCTCAAAATCTGCATCTTTCCCTAGGAAGAATCCCTGTGTCAGTAAATAAGAGCTGAGCATAGGAACAGTGTCCTTCTACTGCTGGAGAGACATTCCTGCCCTGTGAGTGACAGATCTTTTCTCCTGCCCTTTCCTGGTATTAAGCCTCTGTCTTATATCTAGGGAAATGTGACTAAGGTCTAGTGTTTTCAGCAACATGAGAGGGGACTTAGTGCAGGGAGAAACCCCAGTCCTCGCAGGCACTCCTGCCTAGAATAGACCCCCTTTGGCATGGAGCTGGGGTATGGAATGAGATTTGCTGATGTACTTCCAATCTTGGGGTAAAATCCTGACTGTAGAGAAGGATCTTGAGACATACTCATCTGGAGTACAGCTTCCATCATGCTGGTGTGGGTGGGGATGGAGCTGGTTGTGGTTCACATGCCACAGGCTCTCACTATTGTTACTGAGAATTAATAGATTATCTGGAACAAATGTTTCTTTATATACCATATGCCCTCAGGACAACTCCCAGAGACTTGGAAGACTTTAAGTAATTGTTTATATAACTTTCTCCATTTGAGTGCTTGTTTTGCTAGGCAGAGTGTTTCCTGAGTCACTCTTGATATCCCTTTTTCACATCTGTGTCAGTACATCTCTTATACTTTGAAGATGGATCAGAACCTGCCGTCTTATTAATCTTTCAAATCCACCACAACACAGTTCCATATTGAATGCTATGAGTGTTTTTCTCCTACACAACATGATCCTAGAACTATTTAGCTTTTCATTTTTTGTTGTTGTTGCATTTGGTCACTCAGCCATTTTTTTTTAAATCTTAGTAGTCATTGTGGCTATAGTGACCCTTTTTTGTATCTTCTAATACTACAATTTGAAGCTGATTGGAAGATGGTCAGAATTATGAGGCCATTACAGTAAAACCATTCTGACCAAGAGAAACCTCCAATTAACCAAGTGCCCAAATCATGTCACTCCTGGAAGATGGTTGAGGCCTTTGTAGAGTCCTACTTCTGGTGTTGATGACCTTTCAGACAGGGATCCTTGGCTGCTGAGAGGTGGGACCAGACCTCAGTTTGCAGTTCCAGGGGTGATGATGGGGCCAGGTGGCCAGGAGCTATGTGTAAGGACACAGTGACATTAGGAAGGGTTAGTATATGAAGATGGAAATGAGCACCTTCTTATGGAAGCTTGCAAGGCTGATGACCATTCTGAGGAGGGACAGGAAGTGGGCTGGCAACTCTGCTCAGCAGAGAGTTCAGAGCTGGCTTTGTGGCTTGTCCAGCCCTGGGCAGAAGGCACACCAGTTCTTATCCTCCACTTGTTGCTACACTGCATCTCCTCAGAATGTCTCTATGCTGCAGTGAGGGTTACACTCCCCTAGTGTCCTTGCTGGAGATCTGCATAACAGGCATCCTCTACTGACCCTGCTACTCCATGGCCAGCTTCTCAGTGTTCACTGCCAGCCACCTGGAGGCAGAGGCTCTGGCTCATGTGTGTCTAGCATTCTTGCGGCTGAGTCTCATTCTTCTTGTATGTCCCAGCAGCTGTGACTTGCCCTCTGGCCCCATGCATACTCTTCCCACAGCAGGTTTGGTGGCTATGAATACTCAGCTTTGGGTGGGAGGTACTTTTTCTCTTGGCTTCTCCCAGGCTCTCCTGCCAAAGCACACCCCACCTGCAGTGATGGAGACCTGGTGGGAAAAATCACAGTGCATCTTAAACCCCAGCTCCTACCAGAACCTCAGGAGTCTTTAATGCACAGATTGCAGGGCTCTGCGTTGTAGGTCTGAGGTGGGCCAAGAACCTGGGTCTCTAAAACTTGCTAGGTGATGCTCATCACTGCTGCTGGGGTTCCAAGGACCACACTTTGGGAACCACTGGGCTAGAAGGTAACATTGCCATCAGCCCTGGGAAGATCAATGAGGCTGATTTTTTTCCTGCAATTTAAATGTGTATTTCTAAGTCTTTATAATTAAAAAAGTGAAAATTAATGGAAAATAACTCAAATACCTGCATCCAAATGCATGTCCTCAATTTCCTTACCCTCTTGATCCAGCTCTTCCTCCTTCCTGAGCCAGGCAGTTCTTCCCATAAGACATGAGTGGAGCTGCTCTTGGATATGCACAGTGGCCTCGCTGGCCTTGAGGGCAATGGAATCCCCCCAGGGACACAGAGTGTCACCATCTGGGACTTCCTGTTGGACAGCACAGTGGACTACCCCTTCACAAAACCCCAACACTGGGTCAGATTCAGGGATGTCCGCACAAAAGACGTTGGGGTGGGACCCAGGAGTGAACAGTGTCCATCTGTGTTTCGTGGGCACCTTATACATCTGGCCTGAAGGTAACTTAGGTGATCATTTTAATCTCATGCCTGGGACAAAGTTTCACAGGTGAAATTCTCTACTTGCGGTATCACATTGACACTCAAAAGTGTCTGATCTTGGCCACTGGGGAGCTAATGTTGTTGGATGAGAGGTGCCTGACTGCACATCTTGCCCCAGAGAACAGTGGGTTGTGACTGGAGTGTACTGGTTCCACCTGTGCCTCTGCTCCCACCCTGTCTTCTTCCTACTGATACAGGAAGTTAGCAACTGTCACACAGCTGCTCAGTAAATCCAGGCTGAGCAAAGAACAGTGATGAGAGCAAGGTTGGTTTTTACATGCAGCAGGCCCAGTCCCATCTAGTCCTAAGCATGGTTATGAAGCTGGAGTGCAACTGGGGGAGGCTGTGTTGTGGTTTGATATCCCCCAAGTTCCTGTGTGGGAGCCTGACCCTCCAGTTAATAGGTGGTAGCATTTGGAGCTGGGGACTTTGGGGGTGACTGGCATTGGATGAGTCTCGGGGGGCTGCGGATGGATGGATAAGATCATGGCTGCTTGTCTGCCTCAGGGCGTGGCCTTGCTCAGGGCCGCCTGGGCCTCTACATGGGCTGCTGCCTGTGCCTGTTCCCTCTCAAGGTCAGGTCACCCTTTATTGGGCCATGAACTCTGTGGGTCCTGGCCTTCTTTAAGCCAATGATGAGAATCACATTGGGCTGGTGGAACATGGGGGCAGCCAGGCTGTCTTGGCCCTCAGGGAGCAGGGCCCAGGGCTGCATCTGAGGCAGTGAGGGGCCTGCCGAGGCCCATGGCTGTTGCTGGGCTCTACCTGAGGCCTCCTCTGCACCTGCACTGTGCATCTGGGACTGGTGAGCACTTGCTCACTGCAGGACACAGGGTGGGCTCAATGTCCCTGCCTCCATCTGGCCTACAAACAAAGAAGCAGACATTCAGAAAATGTCCTGAAAATATTTGCTGTGACAGAGGTGCCTGAATTCAGACCCCGGACCTCAGATCCAAGTGCACTGACTTAAAGTGTCCCCTGTATATGGGGGTGGCCTGGGCCCCAGGAATTTTGGACTTGGTTCTGTCTAAAATCCATCAAAGTCCTACTCCTAGACAGGGTCCCACATTGAGACTGCTCCTATTCCAGTTCCTTAAAAAGTACTTCAAGGGCTGGGGATTTAGCTCAGTGGTGCCACTTCCTGCCTCACAAGCACAAGGTCCCAAATTCAGTCCATGGTACCAAAACAACAACAACAACAACAACAACAACAACAACAACAACAAAAACTACTTCAAGGTGGACAGGGTTGTGCACTCCTATGATCTTAGCACTCTTGGAGTCTGAGGCAGCATGACTGAAGGTTCAGGGCCAGCCTGGGCAATTTAATGACTCAGTGAGACCTGGTCTCAAAGTAAAAACAAAATTAGAAAAGGCCTGGGGAGGCAGCTCAGTGTGAAGGCTCTGGGGAGGCAGCTCAGTGTGAAGGCTCTGGGTTCAATCTCCAGTACCAAACCAACTAGCCTACTTCAGACACTACTTATAATCTTCCTATGGGAGACAAAGTCAGACCTCCAGGACAATTGCACCCCCCCCCCAACCTTGGTCTTAAGCCTGGGGCCCTGAGGTCTGTCCTAGAGACATTGCAGCCCTGATTCTCCTGGGCTCTGTGTCTGTGTGCCCCTTGCCCTTGGGATGCTTCATACTACAGCACCGTGGACCTCATGCCAAGGCCCATGCTCACTGTGCTGAGTTTCACTGCCCCAGGAGTCATCCTGGGCTCCCCACAGGGTAGCTCTGTGGACAGAGGCAGCAGCTGGCCTCTCTCCCTCCCTCTGTCTTCCTCCCTGCCCTTGCTAGGGACTCCTGAGAGTCCAGCCTGATCCTGCTTCCTGCTAATATCCTTGGGCTCCTGAGGTAAGTCTTCTGAAAGTGAAAAACTCAACTAACTCAATTCATTAGTTTCCTGTTAATTTAATTTTAAAAGTTTTTTTGTTTTTTTTTTTGTTTTTAACCAAGGATTGAACTTGGGACCTAGCACTTGAGAGGTAGGCAGTGGAACCACTGAGCTAAATTTCCAGCCCCTTATTATTTAGGTTTATATAAATGGGCTCCTTGAGGATGAAGAATATTGGGCTGTGATCAGTATGAAAATGTAAAAACTTTTCTTGGAGTTATTTCTCGACAGAAGTTGTCTCTATTTCTAATGTAACAGAAATGCATATGATGATCCATATTTTGTAATCTTTTTGGTCTGGTAAATTTCTGTGCACCAACACCCATTACTTGGAGAACTGTGCATACATCTAGAGCCTGCTCAAGTGTCCTCTATGGGAAGGCTCATCCAGTATTCCTCCCTTACTCTGCTTGCCCAAAGGAAATCCTCCTTCCTTTTTGTGATTGCCAGGGTCCTGTGGATCTGTCTTGTCCTGAAGAGTTATTTATGTGTTTCCACTGGATCCTGAGTTAAGGGAACCAACATGTACTCTATGAATGACTGCTAAAGATGCAAATGACCCTCCACGAGGCTGAGGTAGGAGGACTGAGAGTTGGAGCCTAGCCTGGGAGAGTTTAAGACTTGGCAAGACCCTGACTCAAAATAAAATGTAAAAAAGTTCTGGAGATGTACTTCATTGGGAAGGTCTTGTGTTCAATTCCTGGTTGCTCCCACCCCCCATGCAAATAGAGTACTCAGGTGTGGTTTCTGTGTGGTGGGCAGGGACCCTTGAGTCACAAAGTGGTAACATCCTTACTCACAGGTGACACAGAGAGGGACACTCAGCTCCTCCTCCAGGCCAGGAGATGCTCATTGGCCAAGAGGGAGCAGTCACTTGAGGGTGCTGTCTGAGTCTGCTTCAGGAGCCCAGCCAGCCCATGGTAGGAAGACAGGACCCTGGCTGCAGGCGGCCTCCAGTGGCCTGGCTGGGAGTTCATAGCAGCCAAAACAAAGTCATTGCCATGGATGGGGCAAAGGTCCCCGTTTCCCATCTCCAGATGAAATGCTGCTGCTCTGTGCAGCACGGGCTTCTGAGAGGGGAGCCATCTGTCACTCTCCCATTCTCTGCCACTCTGTGCCCCAGAGCATGGCCCAGGGCTTCAGCTGCATGCAGGGTCTCTGGGGTGTGTGGAGTCAGGGAGCTGTTTCACCACACTTCTTTAGACAAAGACTGCAGCCTGCCCATTCCCCCAGGCTCTCTGCACCCTGAGATCATCAGGGATTCCCAAGGCCCGCAATGTTGGGGCAGAAGGACGCGAGAGGGAGACTGTTGTTTTGGGCCCTTTGACAAAGGGCAGTAGAAAGAGCACAGAGCTCACTCTATGGGGTCTCAGCGAGGAGGCCGAGGCAGTGCAGCTCTGCGGAAGGCCCCCAGCCTTCTCCTAGAGACCTACAGCCTGAAAGCTGGCTCAGCCCATGATGTCCTGCCCTGCCTGCCTGGTCCTCGGTTCCCTATGTGGTCTTGGAGATTTGCAGACAGAGGGCAGAGGAAGGAGCGCTTGTCAGATTCAATAGCCTTCTCATTACCCTGTGCTCAGAGCCCCTTTCTTGCATCCTCCACACTCACACGCTGCCTCTGGCTCAGCGTGCAGGACCCACAGATCCTCTGTGTTACAGAGGCCCTGGTTCCCATCCCATCTCTGCCAGCCTGTCCATGCTGGCCTGGGGTCCGTCCCTGCCTTCGCTGTCTAGCAGAGCCACACATACCTGGAAATCTCAAGTGCAGCAACTGCTCCTAGGAAGCCCACCTCCCATGAACACTGACCTGAGACAAAAGGGCCAGATTTGCTCCCAAAGCTTAGATGTCACAATACTGCAGGTGACAGGACTCTAGAGGAACTGAACATGTGTATGTGTGCATGCATGTGTGGGTTTGTGTGCCTTCATATGTACATGCATGTTTGCGTGTGCATATGTGTATATGCCTGCATGCACAGGCATGAATGTGGACTTGTATATGCTTGTATGTGTGCACACATGTACAGTGCATGTGCACACGTGTGCATGTGCCCGCATGGATGTGCATGCATGTGGAGATGTGTGTACTCACATGTACCACATGTGCACGTCTGTGTGCATATGTGCGCACACATGTAGACATGTGAGTCTGTGGTACCATAAGTACATTTGTCTGCATGTGTGTGCCTATGTGCATTGGTATATGTACTTGTGCCTGTGCGTCTGTGTGCCTGCATGTGTATGCGTGTATACACCTGCATGTGTCTGCATGTGCAGGTGTGTGTTGTGCATAAGCCCGCACATGTACATACCTGCTTCAGTGTGTGTGTACTCGTGCACTTGTGCACACATCTCTGAGTTATCTGAGACCCCTCGGGGACGAGCGCTCTATCACACTTCCCGAACAATCTCGCCTTTGGCTGACGCTCTGTGATACAGCATGAGTGACTGCTTGTTGAGTGGTTTAGGAACTGCTGTTTTTGGACAGATAAACCTTTAAGTGGTGAGAAGTTGTCTCCCCTCACCACCCCGGCTTAGCAAATACTTTCCCTCTCTAATGAACGGCTCTAATTGGGACCTTGACTTCATATTTGGAGGCAATGGGCCTTGCTCAAAATGGAGTGAGAAGGTCATAAATTTCCTAAATGCTAACATACTAAGGGGCTTGCGAAGTCTGCTCAGCTTGGAACAGTGTTGAGCATTAGAGATGAAAATATCAGTATCTGGGTTCCAGTGCAGGTTCCCAACTTGTCCTGTATTCTTGGCCCTGTGCACAGTCAGCTGGACTACTGGGCATTGACCTAAACTCTGTGCCCTTTAGCTCCTGACAGAAGACAAAGGAAAGGATGGGAGGTGGGCACCTAGGAAGGGGTCCTGGATACCACCAACCCCTGTACTCTGTCAGAGGCCTAGAGCTCTGTGCCTGTGCCTGTGGCCTGGTCAATAGGCCCCGGGCCCCTCCAGCCTGCTACCCAATGAGCAGTGGCTCCAGCAGGCTGGACCAGTGACACAACCTCTGAGGAAAGCCATGGAGAGCCAGGCGACTCCAGAGAGCCCTGACACTGACCCAGAGGCCAGAGGGGAGATTTATGGATTTCAGAAGAAGTCCCAAAGTTAATGATGCCCATACACTATGGCTGGCCTGATGCTGGCTTAGCCCTCCCCTCTGGTTGGCGTGTCCCTAGGTCTGCCTCAGCACAGTCCCAAAAAGCTGATGGAATTCCTCACACAGCCACAACACTCATCCATCACGTGTGTTTACACTGACCGACACACTTCCAGGCCATGACACAAAGCAGCCTGCTCTGCGGGGGTCCCGCCAGTCACGCAGTGGGAAAAGCAGCGGTCATGCCTGCGGGTCTGAGGAACATGGTACTTGTCTCAGGGACCCCTAGCTTCCAAAAATATACAAGAGTGACCCATGGTGGACCCAAGGACCCTGCACTCCTGCCCCTGGGCACTCTCCGCCTCATTAAGATGTTAGCTGGTTCACATTGTCCGGGGATAATTAAATTGCCCGCAGTTGATTTATGGGAGACAAACAGGGCTGTGAATGTAGAGACCCTGCTGTGGGGGTGATTTATGAACATTAAGCTCCATGCTGATGGCTGAGCCTGACTGGGCTTGGCCCTGAGAAGGGGGCTGATGTGACACTAACCAAACCCCTGGGGCAGGCTATGCCCAAGTGAGTGCCATGTCCTTGAACCCTGGCCTGCATTTTGGGGTCAATAGTCTGAAGACCTCAGCTCCTGGGAGAAAATAAAGATGGAATGAGAGTTGGTGCCCACACTGTCACACACTGATGGGCAGGCTTGGCTTGAGGGGAATCACAGGGAACGGTGACATTCACAGCCTGTCCTGGCATGGTGGCCCACACACCCACAAGGTGCCTTCACAATGAGTGCTGAGTGGAGGGTGGTGGTGGCTCAGTGTTCTGTGCCCTCCTTTGTAGTCTGTGGAGCTGGGTGGGAAGCCAGGTGGAACCCCTTTCTTCTCTGTGTGCAGGCCCAGGCTGACTGCTGTGGGGAGAGCTATTCTGGAGGTGGAGGACATCCAGGACTTTTGGGCACTAGAGCTTCCCTGCCTGGTGGAGTGGCCTCAATCAGTGTCCCTGTATCCTTGGGGCTCCTGGCGTTGGTGGCAGCTTCCAGCAGGTGAGACTGGCCTTAGTGTTTTGGTCCCACTACCCAGGCCCTCAGTGGTAAGTTGTCACAGGACAGCTGCTTCCAGCCACAGTGAAAGCCTGGCTGTTGTCTGGACTGGGGACTGCTTCCTCTGACCTGAGAGCTGGTCCCAGGGAGGCCATCAGACCAGGCCCACGGGATACCACTAGGCCCTTGCACATAGCCTCTTCCCTGCTCTGCACTTGGTCCTGTCCTGTGCTCTGCTGCCTGCCCTTCACCAAGTGTGTGTGGGGTTCTCATCCACCTGTGTACACCCTGGGGTGCACTACAGGATCCCAGTAATGCAGGTCGCAATGGGGACACAAGATCCCCGGAGGCTGCATTTGCTGTGTCAGCAGAGTCCTCACTAAAATAACAGTAAGCAGGACAGTCCAGGGACATGACCAGCAGCAGAGCTAATCTTCCCTGAACACCAGCAGTCCCACTGCTCCCAGCACAGTGCTTTCTCATGGCTAGAGTCATGAGGGGCTGTCTGTCCCAGCATCCGCACAGTGTCCACAGAGTCCCCTCCAAGATGCCGGGCTCCATTCTGATCTCACTGGGACATAGTGACAGCTGATGCATCATCGACTGGACATCTTTATGTGGCACATAACTGTCTTTCAGTCCCTAAGGCCTTCCACTCAGCCACCCAGCACAGTGACTGGGAGGGCGCAGCACTGAGCTCTGGCCCCAGAGCTTCCTTTGCATACTTCTCTGAGATGGGCACCCCAGTGCCCAATAACTTCCAAAGGAAAAAGAAAACAGAGTGGGTCCGTTTTGGTCTCTTCCTCTGTCCCTTCTCCTTGCCAAGCCAGACCACCTCCCTCCCCGCTCCTGCTTCTGGCTTTTCCACATCTCTGTCTTCATCCAGAACGGGCTCCCTGCATGGCCAGATTAACTAGAACATCAGTTCCCATGTGAGATCCTCCCAGTTTCCTTCTGTCGGAAACCACCCCGGAACCCAGGTCACTTCTGTCTACCCTGAGCCATGAATAACCAAAAATCTCCACCAAAGGCCTCTTTGTCCTTTCAAAGGAAGTGTGCTCTGAGTTATCGGTGTGCTTGGAAATACCTGAAATGCTCACAATACTTTCATGCTGAATTTAGTTGTCTTAAACTGTCCTTGTCCTCGGTGCCTTGGATTGATGAATTTTTTATATGGAAAAATTAAAGGCAGTGATTCTGTTTTGCATACCCACCCTAAATAAACCCAAATCTGTACAAGTAACCAGTGATTCCTTTATTCCAGGGTCATCTCTGGGACTTCTTAAGGCAGTCGCATACTTGAAGCTTTAATGTTCCTGTCACATTCATCAGTAACCCTAACCTGAGAACCATTACAAAGTAGGGCTTACTTACTGTTTACACTGTAAACAGAAGTGACTCCTGTTCAGAAATCACCAAGGCAACTCCTGTGCCTGGTTGCACCTGAGCTGTGACTGACTGAAGCTGCAAGCTAGATTCCCTGGCAGGAGAGACAACCTGGCCATGTGCAGGGGACCAGTGGATGGCTGGTCAGTGTTTGGAGGGGCAGCTGCCATACGGCAATGAGCCGGAGTGGGTGAGGGTCAGAGTTCTCGGTTATCAGAGGGTGCGGCTGACTCATGAGCTTTGGCCTAAGCGCCTTCAGGAATTGTGGGGCCATCCCGAGGGACCTGTGTCCCCTGGCTGTCATCACTGTCTTGGCTGCGCCTCGGGGGAGGGGTCAGGATACGTGTGGGAAAGGGTATAGTGTGGGGTAGAGAGGTTTTCATGGCTTTTAAAATGAAAAAAAGCCTCAGTGTCATCTGAAAGAAGATAAATAGCCAATTGCTGAAGCAAAAGGCCTCCAGGGGCCAATTCCGGAACTTCACAGTGACTCAACATGTCAAATGTCAGCTCTGTGTTATGAAATAAAAATACATGCTCTCTTCGTGTAAACAGTAAGAATCGTTCTCAAATGTCCCACATCGTTAGTCACATTGGACACATTAAGTGCCCAATACCGCATCCCCACACTTGGTGCCCAGAGGTCATGGAGCAGGAAAGCCAAGAGCTGTGGGTTCGGCTGTGTGGCAATGGTTGGTCCTCATGCGCTGAGACCCAGATTGCACATGTCCCTGGTCTGTCAGGACAAAGAGTGATACAAGACAAATGTTCCCACATCCCCGTGTCCTCTGTCCTCTGGTTTAGAATTCAAGGTGGCAGGAGGTGACAGGGCAGGGGCCAGCTGTACTCCTGATGGGGTTGGAGCTGGCAGTGGCAGGGAGGGAAGCCCTCAGGGTTCTTCTCATCATTCTGTTGGCTTCCTGGTGCTGTGGGGCCTATGAGTGCTGCCTTGGCTTCTCCTGTGGATCCAGCACAGCATGCATATAAAATGACAGAGGTGGATGTGTAGCACCCAGACACACATGCCAGAGCTACTCCATAGTCCTGTAGCAACAGCCGCACTTGCTTTGAGGAGAGGAGCCTGTCCCTTCCCTGGGTTCAGCATCTGATGAGACACAGAAACCCAGTGCACATGGGTTGGGTTGGGTTGGTTTCCATAGTATCAGAGTAAAGTTCCTGGGGACCATCCAGGTCCAGCCAAGGAGAGAGGCTGCTCAGAGCAGAGGACACTGGCCACCCAGGAAGTCAGAGGACTGTGAGGCCAGGGCACAGGCACGCCAGGGGAGCTGCAGGTGTGGTGGAAATGGTGAGGAGAACCTGGTTCTCCATGACTCCTCTCCACCAGCAGCCTGGAACTCAGGCTGGGTGGTCACCCCTGTCCCCTGAAAACCCTCCCTGAGGCAGGGAAGAAGGGCTTGGGTAGCTCTGAGGACAGGTCCCAGGGTAGATGGCACTCCAGAGCCTAGGAATAGTTTCCTTCGTATGCATCATTGTGAAATCCACACACAAAAGCTCGGGATGGCATGTGCTCCCCTCATTTCCTGTGTGAGGGGATGAAAATACAGGGGCTTCTGGGGAATGTCTGCAGGGCACTCACACTGGCCTACCCTCTGTGCTACCCTCTGAAGGAATGGGAAAGTTCCCTGTCACTCAAGAAAAGGTTCCTTTCACTTTGTAGTCTTGCTCCCAGCCTAGAACCTCTGTGGGTCTTCTGCCTTGCACCTCTGTTAGTGAAAGTGTGATGTCAACACCTTCACCTATGTTTGTTAAACAGTCTTTTTCTCCCTTCATTTGTCAGGTTTGCTTTATGTATTTCGGGGCTCTTTTGTCAGGAACCTATGTGTTCATAATTGCTATGTCTTCCTCATGGGCAGGAAGGTCCCTGCTTCTCTCTGATTTTTGTTGTTTTAGTCTGTTTGGTTTGATGTCAGCTTTCACATGGCTGTGGTTGGCTTTCCATCTGCACCCTCTATCAGAAGCTTGTCTCCTATAGACAGAGGGGCTAGCTCTTGCTTTTTTACCCAGTTCAGTGCTTTCTGTGTTTTGATCATCCTGCTCTATCCACTCACATTTAATTTTCTTACTTTAAGGAGTTTGCTCCTGTGTTTTACTGTTTCTTCTCTCCAAACCTCCTGTCTTTCCCTGGCCAGCATACACAGGGACATACTAGATTTGGGTTCTGTGGCTCCAAACCCACTAGCATAAAGGGTGATTCTGCTGAACCCTCCAGGCTTTGCACCCTACAGGAAGCTGGCTGCTCTTCTGCACCTGCAGGTCCCTGTTAGCTGGGAGAGGTGTGGAGGGAGGCTGGCCCATCACGGTGGGCAAGGGAGCTGCCAAGAAGCACCAGCCACTGTGCTCTCTGGCCTGTGGTCCTGGCAGAACATCTCTGAGTTGGTTCAAGGACATTAAGGGGTTGATCCTTGGACAGCAGGGAAGTCCTTCATGGGCCTGGCCATCACTGTCCATGGGGTCAGGCAGGTAACTCTGTCTTTAAGGCAGTTATGGTTGTCTAAGCCACTCTCCACAGCTGGCACCTGAGGCACCCACCAGGCTCCTTCATTGCAGGCTGAAACCCAAGGTTCCTTGTGACCCATTGGGGAGGCAGATGTGGCTGCATAGGAGGCAGACCTGTGAAAACATCAGTAAATAAAACAGAGCACACAATTCAAGTCCTGGCTGGGACCACCAGGTCCAATGAAGGATGCCCATGGACAGGACCAGGGGACACAGGCTGGAGACACAGTTTTCTGCCACAGCTTAACAGTAATGTGTCTTTTATTTATTATCGTTATAAGCATTTATTATTGTTATAAATTGTTTTCATTTTATTTTTTGGTATAAGAAGTAATAAAAATAAAAGATGAAAGGAAAATTATGGAAGGACTTGTGGAAAGGAGGGAAGGAACGAAAGAGCAGAGAAGAGTTCGGATTCCCTGGGTTGTGGGAAAGGAGGCCCAGTGGGTGTAGCCTTTGCCACTCTTGTATAGAGACACTGTCTGCCATGTCCATCATGGCTTCCTTATTCTGTGGCCTGTGGCCTTGCCCCTGCTTGGAATCTCCCTGTCTTTGCCTTGCATTCAGACATTCATATCCAATCTTATTTCCATAATTTGTTGGATGCCAACAGCTCTGTGCAGACTCCTGTCCCTGGTCCCTCAGAAGGCAATAGAGTCCCCAAGTTGAATCCCTGGAGCTCCTAGACTCTGTCTGCCAGGGGATGTGACTGTTGGTTGGTTATCATGGGTACCCATGGGCGGGACATGTGTTTTTGTCATCCTGGATATTTTGGGAGTGGGACTGTTATTCCTTAGAATCATCCTCTAGAGCCCCCAGGATCCTGATGCATGGGCCAAGCTCATGGCCACAGGGAAATTAGACTTAGCCAATGATGGCTGGGACATGGAACTCTAGGAGGAGCCTGGCCAGCACCTTGATCTCAGTTGTGTGAGGATCTGTGTAGAGAACCTGCCCAACTGCTCGTCCAGACACTAAGGTGGTAAACATGCCAAGGGTGTGGCCATCTGCAGCACAGCAGAGCAGACCAAGCTGTCCCTGCTTCTGCTTCTGCCCCACACATAGGCAGGCTTTTACCTCATCTCTTGGGATTTCCTCTCTCTGTCTGCCACTGCATGACTTCCTTTCCCCTTTCCAGTAGAGCTTCTTTATTGAAATTTGTAATTCACACCGATACTTGAGGGTATTGGGTACAATAGTTTGATACACTTGGGCACACAAGGCAATTAGCATTCCCATCACCATACACATTTATCATCTCTATTGATGAGAAACTTGAGTTCTTCTAGTGATTTTAAAATATAAATTGTTTTAGACTAGTTACCCACCATGCCATAGAACACCAGAATTACTTCTGTATGGTTGTACTTTTTTTTTTTTTTTTCCTATGGGGGATTGAACTCAGGACTTTGTGCTTGCAAGGCAGGCACAGCACCACTGGGCTAAATCCCTGGCCCCTGGCTGTATTTTGGTGCTTGTTGATTAACTGGTGCTGGGCTCCATATCCTAACACAGCCTGTGATTAGACTATGGTATGGAGGACTCCAGGGCCAGCTGCACCTCACCCTCCCCTTGGCACAGGGCATAGATTCAGGCTCCCATCCCCCTCCAGTGGACTCCATAGCCCATGGCTCTGTGACTCCTTCCCAGCAGGTCATTCTTAGGAACTCACAGGGACCACAAGTCCTGGCCTCCTGGGCCTTCCTAAAGAAGGTGGGGAAAAATGTCACCACTCCTCCAAGACACAGTGTGGTAATTTGAGAGCAGAGAGGAGTGAACCGTTCTTAGAATTATAGCACCTTCCGCCATCTGCAGGATTGAGAAATTGTTATCATTTTGTAGGAGGCTTGGTGATTTATTTGAAATTCTTGGGAGTGATTACAGTGAAAAGAGAAAGAGAGAGAGAGAGAGAGCTCGCTCACCCAAGCCTCAGAGCTACTGCCCAGGCTGTTTAAAATATGCAATGCATTCAGCAAACACTTAGGGCAAACCACAAGGAAATACGGGAGAAATTTATACCCTGTCAAAAACAATTGGAAATGTTCAGTCCAAAAATGTGTTGGTGAATAGGGAAAAATGGAGTGAGATCCCCACTTGGTCTCTGTTTATCAAGCAAAATCATTAAAAAAACTTTTTATTTTTATGCAGTTATAGACTCACAGGAAATGGCGAAAGTGGTTTGCAAAATGTCCTGTCCCATTCTTCAGCTTACTCTAATGGTAACATTTTCTATAACCACAAAACAGTATCACAATCAGGACATCAACATCGGTGCATGTTATGGATCGAATTATAATTTCCTTCCTGCTTCAAGTACAGGATGAAGTCCTAACTCAGAGTGAGAACTGGAAGGGGATTCTCGAAGGAACAAGGTAAGATGAGGGCCCACGGGAGTGGGGTGGCCCTTGGTCTGTATGATAGGATCCTTCTGAGATGGTCATGTGGAGTCAGAGAATCAGAAAGGATGCCACCTATGACAAAGGCAGGAATTTGTGTCATGCACCCAAAAGCCAAGAAGCACCAACAATTGCCAGGCAAGTTGCAGAGTTAGATGAGGTGGAAGGCCCTGGCTCTGCCAGCCCTACCTAGGGTGCAACAGGACCCATTCCACACATGCATGGCTGGAGCAGGGCAGTTCCTGTCAAGGGTCTTCCGTGCTGTGAGACCATCCTCTCCCTGTTCTCTGGCAGTGAAAGCAGGCCTCGGAGCCCTGCGTCTGTACTTGTGCGATTGCAGGTTGCTGATGTCTCCAGAGGGTTGGTGGTGTCACAGGACACATGATGGGAACCCAGTGCCTCTCTCTGGGTCATTCCTCAGGTCCAAAGAAGTCCCCATGTTCATTCTACCTTTAGAATCTTCAAGCCTGACCTTTTAGTGTGATAGAATACAAAGTGTATAATTTAACCATTTCAAGTGTGCAGTTCACTTAAGCACCTTCTTCCACCACTGGGCAAACATCACTGCCATCCTCCTCCAGGACCCGTTCCCCTCCCAATTGAAGTTCTGTGCTTCTCAGACAAAAAAGTGCTCGTTATTTCTCTTCCAGCCCCTGTGCACCATGTCAACCACTTCCTGCTCCTGGATTCCCCAGTGCAGTCCCTCCTCTGGATGCTTCATCTCAGTGCAGGGACCCATTGCTGCTGTGTTTGGGTCAGGGGCCCTCCCTGTGAATCAGAGGGTCTCTCCTCACATGTCCATCTCAGACTGTTTGTTCCTGTGCTCCTCTCTCTGTCGGCTGGTGTTTTGGTACCTGTAAGTAATGCTACTCTGGATGTGGGTATAAAAACATCTTCCAATTCTCTCAACACCTACTTTCAATTCTTTTGGGTCCATACCCAGAAGTGGGCTTTCTGGATCACATGGTAATTCCCTCTGATTTTTGTTTATTTGACTTTTATGTTAGATCCAATAGTTTTTAGGCATGAAGACTAGGGAGTGAAAGAAGAACTGCCAAGCTAAGTCAATTTAAAAATCTGTTTCCTCAGAGTTAAAAGAGAAAACACTTTCACGGCATGGCCAGAAAGCTCTTGTAAGAACCTGAGTGGCCTCTCCTGAGTTCCCTCTGCATCAACCCCAGGACTCCCTCCTGAAGCATGGTTGGACTCCTGATCTCTGGGTCAAGGAGCAAGAATCCATAGAACAAACTATTTTCTTTTTAGAGCTGGTAACATGCTAGAAACACCCATTTCTGCTGTCTTGTTTCTCCCAGCCTCCCTGTGAAGGAAGCAGTCAAAGTCAAGGTCAAGAACATTCACTTTGTGTGCAGGAGCTACGCTCAGATGGATTTGGGATGAAAACTCCAATCTTCTGATGAATCGTAAGCCACTGCTCTTTCCTGTAAACAGCACCCAGGTCTTTGGATAGGAGGACACTTGGCCTTTCAGATCGTTATGGACAGGCATATCCAGCTCATGGGCCACCATGCCTTCCTGGCATGGGGATTATGGGATGGGAGGGTGTGGGAGCACATTGGTGGACTGAGAACATTGGCTCATATGGGACCCTAGATGGGATGATGTCTGTGTGCATCCTTACAGGGCCAAAGTGGTCCCAGAGGCAGGGTGCTCCTTCCATCCAATACTAAGCACCTTGCTCTGAGTACTGAGCACTGGCCTCACACATAGGGGAGGACTGAATGGGTGGCTTAGTGATGTGACAGCTCTCATGGGTCTGGGGCTACAAAAGTCAAAGATGGGGCAGCAGAGGTCACTGGTGGACTTGGCCTGAGGGTCAGTGGAGATGAAGAGCCCTGAACTCCAGGACGTAGGGAGGCTCACTGAGCTCAGCCTGCCCCTTCTTGTCTGCCTCTGCCAGAGCCTCAGCCTCCCTGGGCAGCATGTTGTTCCTGAGGAAAAGTGCCTGAGCTGACCCCAGAGCAGTGTCCTCAGTCTCAGGAGACTGAGCTCTGGGAAGACTCGGGAGGAGCCAGCCCTGTGGGCCCACTGTCTCCCTCTAGTGCAGTGAGATAATGAAGATGTGTTGTCACTAGGTTGGGTGATTTTTGCAGAGCAATGACAGGAAAACAATAGGACAAACACTAGCACAATAGAATGCCTAATGTTCTAGCCATTGGGATAGGTGAGATGACAGCTGTAGCTATGGGATCCCCAGGCTCCAGGTCACTGCAGTGTGCCCCCAGGTGTCGGATGGCACCGTCAGCCCCCCTCTCCCAACAGTGTGATGATGCAGAACAGAACTGGCCTGAGACAGGGCTGCCCTCCTGGAGGCACTGCTGTGTGAAGGGCCTGGGCATTTTGCTGGACAGGGAGCCCAGTGAGTTGCTGGCTAGAGCTCCAGATGTGCATGAGAGCATGGTGATTTCTGGCCCCAGAAACCCCGCAACAACTTGTGAGGCAATGAGGGTGTCTGTGCCCACCGTGGACCCAAACATAGACTTCTGAGCAAAGGATACCAACCTGCATGCTGCATTCTTTACAGTTTCTCCTGATGCCAAGGGCAGGTTGGACCCCAGGCACATGGTGAAGGGGAGGCAATCCTTGTCCTGTGTCTGCTGAGTCTGTAGGGAGCAGTGGATGACCAAACATGTGTGTAGTCACAAACAGGGACTCAGAGATCCAGGCACCAGAGTTGCCTTCCCTAGCCATGCAGCCAAACAGAGGTCTCCTGTTGGGGCTGGGCTTCTAGTCTGCCTAGTTATCTGCTACTGTGAACCGTGACTGGCAACTTGTCTCAGCAAAGTCCCAAGCCTGCTTGAAGTGTGGCCTCACTAAGGAGTAATGAAGTTAATGTCAGATTTTCCACATCCTCTGTTTTTCCGTTCTCTCAGGATGAAACTTTCCTTGCGTAGCCTTCTATAAAAGTGTAACTATGGTAAAGATATGCCACAAAATCTGATTAAATTTCAGTGAGTGGAAAATTATGTCTTCCAAACAAATGGTTTGGAGAACAGATGGAGAGAATGTTCCCAGGGGACGTCTGGCCTCCTCTACCTGTCAGGAACTTAGAGCAGAGCAAGAGACTGGTGGGGTAGGGATGTGGGTAGAACAGGCTTGCTCTGCTGAGAGCGCTCTTCAGAAACAGCGAACCCACCAAGCTTAACTGCCACGTGCTTCTGGAAATGGAAATGCCTCCTGCTCCTCGGGAGCATTTCATCTTCCTTGAATGGAGGATTAGACCGACCTTTGTCTGAGCTCACAAGATCCTTCATGGCTCAGGCAGGAGTGAGGATGGAAAAACGTGTTTGGACCCCAAGATCTGAGCTCCCACAGGCATTCAAGAAACCCAGTCACAGCTGTCTTTCCCACTATCATTTATTTTGTTTTCAGGAAGGTACAGCGAGGATAGATAATTTCACTGGACAGGATTCTGAGGGAACACAGAATCTGGGTCATATTTAGAAACATCTCTGCCTTCACACCTGCATGGTCAGTGTGTGTCAGCTGCTGTAACAAGGTCATGACTTAGTCCTGTCAAACAACACAGGTTACTTAGCTTACATTTGGGAGCCAGAGGCTGGAGTGGGCAGGGCTGAGTAGGTCTGGGTTTCAGCGGCTGCTTTTAACCCTGTGTCTGTGCTGCCTTTGCTTGTGGACACCTGGGATGGTCCCACTTTGGACCACTGCAAATAATGCTGCTGTGAATGGGGGGAGCACAGATCTCTTTCAGCCCCCACTTTCCATTCCTCTGTGTGCGTACTGGAGGGATTGCTCGTTCAACTGGAGGCTATTTAGTTTTCAGAGAGGCTGCATCTTTTCACATTCCCATCTGCAGTGCACAAGCATCCCCCCTTTTCCATGTCCCCCTCAACTCCTTTTACTTTTTTCTTTTTTAACAGGAGCCATCCCACTAGGTATGAGAAGATGTCCTGGCCACGTCTCCATAGAGGCTATCCTTGGGGGCTGCAGGGCCTGCTGGGGTTGCCGTCCATCAGCTGCTCCTGACCCTGCAGAGCTTGGTGCCCTCAAAATACTGGTACTCCCTGCCTCTGCCACTCTCTGGACAGCTGACTGACCAAGAGCTGGCTGGTGGAGCACCCCCAACACACACACGGTGAGTGTCTGGCCTGGGTCTCTGCCCTCCTGGCCTGGCTGGAGGTCCCTTTTGAGCAGCACATAGCAAGCACAAGGTGAGTCAGATGCCAACACTCTCTGCTGGGGATGTTAGTGATTACATGATGGCAGGACAAGAACTAAAGTGACGAGTGGATTTGCAGAATAAATAAGTTGGAAATTGTTAGAGTCATTTGCAATGGTGCTTTGAGGAATGGAAATGTATAAGCCCCAGTCAGTTTGTGAAGACTTGAAATGCAAAGCAAAACAAGACAGCCATCTAGATGGAGAGCAATGAATATTCATCAGATTCCAGGAACTCAGCTCTGTGATTGCAATGCTTGGGGAGAAGCAACCCTGGGCAGGGTTGGGAAGGGCATGGTAATTGTTTGGAAAGATGCCTGATGGGGCCCTTGTGGGAGGAGACCCCTTAGGGAAGATGAGGGTCCCCAAGATTGCAAATCTGCCCCCCAGAAAGCTGGGGAGAAACCTAGTGGAGAAACTGCTGAAGAGGATGGGAGGTGGTTCAGGGACAAATATCAGGCCCAGTGCCATAGCAGGGAGGGACTTTGAGGTTTTGGTGGGGTTGGGGAAGATATCCTGGGGGACTGATTTGAATTATGTAAAAGTTGAAAACAGCAAAAAATGTACTATGAGCAGAAATAAAAGAACATAACAAGCTAGGAGCATGTTTACAGCAAGCACGACCAGGGTCAGTTGGCATATCACTGCTCTACATGCAACACATCACAGCCCACAAAGGAAACTGGTCAAGGGTATTGGGTCGGGCAAGGACAATGGTTCGGTCCCAAGAGGAAGGGTAGGGGATGGCGTAGGATGAACTGGGATATTTTGTTAAGGGACAAGAATGTGAGGGGAGAGGACATGAAGTCAGACCTGAGGGAAGGAGGAACAGGATAGGAAGGAGGGTCCCGAGCACGCTGGAGACCAGAATGGTCAGAGGAGCCCAGGTCTCTGGACAAGGCTGGGCCTAGGCTTCCATGATATAATTAATTAAAATATATTACTAAATCAATGTCATCTTTTAAAATTTTTTTAAAAAAAGGAACCAGATGCAATTCATGATAATCATTGTAGATGGCCTATTATTGGCTCCTGGTGTGACATGACCCCGAAGCTGTGAGCCCTGAAGCAAAGTTGGGACCCCAACCCTCCTCCCTCCTTTTCCCAGCCACCATGAGCTGAACAGCTCTCTTTACCTTGTGCTCCTCACCACCATGTTCTTACCATAGCCCAAAGGCCTGGGTCAGTAGACCATGGACTGAGACCCCTGAAACCATTAGCCAAACAAACCTTCCTTGGTAAGTTGATTTTTCTCAGGCATTTTTGTTACTGTAATGGATAACCTCCCAACATAGGTGTCCTGGGTGCTAATCGTGAGCACCTTCATCATCTAATTTCAGTGGCACAGGCACAGAAGGTGGTCAGAAAAGATGTATGGGAAGAAGTGAAGAGAGACAGAAGGAGAGAGGAAGTGATGTGGGTCCTTGTGTATGGAACAAAACCCTGCATGCCCAGGCTTCTGAGGAAAGGCCCTTCTCTAGTTGCAGGTTGGGTCCAGTCCAGAGCTGTCTGATGGCAGAACTGTGGTTGGGCTGTCACAGCCTGATGGCTGGCTGATGCTCTTCCCCAGAGGTTTGGAGAGGCTCACTAGCTCCCAGCACAGAATGCACAAGTGGCCTTCCCCACATGGCCCTTCTCAGAGAGCACTGAACCCTCATCTTTCAGTTCCACAATAAAATCATCCTGATTCAGGTTTTATCTACGTGGTAGACCTTTTCATATTCCCTGGCTTTGCTAAGTCCAGGATCTTGAGCAGCTAGAGCAGTGCTCAGATGGCCTGGCCTGCAGTCTTGGGGAGAAGCTCACTGTGTGACACTCTCTTATGAGCAGAGCAGACCCTCAGGTATCACTGTGTGTGCCCTACACATCTAGGTACCTCGAGTGGTGGCTGAAGTTGTCCACCCAGCAGGCAAGACATTAGATAAAACTTGCTATCAATCTCCTTGTTACAGTGACTCAGTTCATGTACAGTTCATACACAATGCATGTCTTAGAATGAGACAGGATGTATTCCAAACTTACTATTTCAACTGCACCTCTTATTCTATTTTCAGATTCCACACATGGACTCTAGTTACTGCTGTCCAGGAATTTCTGTCCTTATGAATTATGTGGATAAATGGAGTATACAGATTGGGTTAGTGCAGAATTCTGACCTAGCATTTCAGTGATGAAGATGCTAATGGCAGTTACCAGGGGCTCAGACCTGGGCTGTCAAGAGTCCTCAGATCCCACTATGGAGC
The DNA here is from genome assembly GCF_012274545.1 of Fukomys damarensis. Taxonomy (NCBI): domain Eukaryota; kingdom Metazoa; phylum Chordata; class Mammalia; order Rodentia; family Bathyergidae; genus Fukomys; species Fukomys damarensis. The sequence continues at coordinate 72,343,127 of NW_022900913.1, read as the reverse complement.
TCTCCGTGGGCTCAGCTCTTTCAGTGCTTGACTGAGTCCTCTTGAAAGGTACCCAAATGCTGGGAGTGTCCCCACAGAGCCCAGGGCCCCAGCCTTGAAGAGCATTGGAGAATGATGCCCATGGCAGTGGGAAACCCCATCTCCATTTGCCCAAGGCACTTCCCGCCCTCAGCTGCTGAAAGAAGCAGGTGGTGCAAGGGTCTGAAGGAGCCTTTGCAATGCCTTTTGAAATTCAACATCACTGTTAGGGAAGGTGTGGATGTTAGGAGCTGATTAGGTCAGGAGCTGTGTCCATAAGAATGGATCAGCCTTGTGATGGCAGGAGTGGCTTCCACATAGCTTGAGCACTGGCCTGTGTGTACTCTTCTCTTGCTAACACTCCCTCTGTCCCTTAGTCCTGCCCAGGACCCCTTGGCCATGAGGCAGACAAGGCCTTGCCTGCTGGGATCCCTGACTCTGCTGTGGTACACATCTAGGGCACTAGGGGAAGAACTTGTGTTCAAGAGAAGGAACGAAAGATATTTGACTTAGCCTTTGCATAAGTCCTCAGCAGGAGGGGCACCCTGCCCTCTGCCCATTGGTTTCCTCCAGGAAGCAAAGGCTGAGAGGAGCTGTGTATGCAGGAGTCTCTGGTGTGACTTCAGGCAGGACAGAGCAGGGATGAACTCAGGAGGGCCTCTGCCAGTCCCGCAGGAGCTCCAGGCCTCTTGAGCTCCAGAGCTGTCTTGCCTGGCTAGGGAGCTGGGCGTTCATGCTAGGTTCTAGGGACTTGGAGTGGAGATGATCAGAAGTAGTTTTGTTTAGAGCAATTAAACCTGGTCAGGACCAGATGATGGAGAAGGCTCAGAGACTTAGGTATAAAGGGAATCACAAACCTGGCCCCACTGAAGGCCAAACAGAGCAGAACTTAGGCATTTGAGAGTCAAGCATACTGTGAAGGAGCTCTGTGAGGTGAATTGTAGAGCCAAGGGGGAGGCAGGTGCTGGCTCATCCACACTCCACAAATTCTAAGGCCTGTTCTCTTCCCTCTCTATAGTCTCCTTAATTTGTTATAAATACTCTTCATTTAAATTTATTGATTTGTATTATTAAATTTGGCCCTCAAATTTGTTATTAAATTTGGCCATGGTATGGGAGCAGAGCAATAGAGCTGCAGGACATGGAACAAGGAAGGGGTAGGGGATGGGGCTTCAAGCAGCACACAGACCGGAGAGTGATGGGATATAACTGCAGAGCCTCAGTGATAAGGGATGTAAGACAGGGCCCAGTGTGGGAGGGTGTGGGAGCAGGAGATGTTGCTGGTCCCTGGCCTGCTGTGTCTCTGTACTCGTGTGCTGGTGGGGCCTTCAGCTCAAATGCTTCGAGCTCATCCTGGAGGTGCAGCTGTCCAGGGAATCGAGAACAAGAACTGCTCATTCCAGGGCCCTCCCCTGGCAGCAAGAAAGTAGTCCCAGGCCTCACTGAGCTGGGCCTTTAGGAGGTCTCACCTTTGCTCAGAAACAGTGCAGAGCACTTGGTTGTTAAGGCAAACCCCTCCTGTCCAGTACAATAGTGTTAGCTCCAGGTCCAAGTGTGGCTATGATTAAAACTGGAGGTAACTCGTATGAATGCATTTTAAAGACCAAATTGCAAAAGTGATCAAAACCATTTTCTGAGTTTAGAAAAGCATACTTTATACTATGTCTTATGGAATAAATCAAGATGGTGCAGTAGAAGCTGCAGCAAGCAGATCATGGTCTCTGTGACCCCAAATTGAGACACCTGGAAAACAATTACATGGGAGACAGAGAAAAATTCAGGGAACCAGGGAAGGTAAAAAGTATGGAGAAACAGAAGGCAATGTAGCGAAAAGAACAAAGTAGTTCAGGGTGCTAACTCTGGGTCCTGCGAGAGGAAAACCAGCTCCACAGACACAAGGCCTTTTCATGTATATTATTGTTGCCAACTTCTTTCCTATTGCTGAAGGTGCTATCACTGGTTTTCTTTCTTTCTTTCTTTTTTACTGAGTATCATATCTGGTTTGTCTTTGTGTCATTACTGTTACTGTGGATTGTTTTCTCCCTGCTGAGCAGACCGGGGCACTGAGATGTGGATGAGATGCCCATCTCAAGAGATGCATGGATCTCACCATGGATCAGTGCCCCCTGTGATTGGTGGAGGTGCTGGGGAACAAGCAGGCACTCACCAGGAAACCAGAGACAGATGTCCCAGGGTGGGACCATTGGGAAACTGAAGTTAAGGAGCTACTTCAAGAGGCTGTAATCACAGCTCTGTTGTGAAGTGTGCAGAGGTGGGAGCTGAGTTGGAAGCAGAGCTGGGCCAGTGGCTGGAGAGGCTGATGTGCCATGGTGAGTTCACCACCAGTGTGCCAATGCCGACTCTTCCTTGTTAACATCTGTGTCAAGCTATAATTCACATGTATAAAATTTTATTTGCAGTATGCAACCAGGAAGATAATTCAAGGGAAGAGATTCAGGTTCAGCCTGGGTCATGGCTTCAAGAGCCATCAGGGCATATGGCGTGTTAAGAGATGGAGGCTTCAGATGGGAACAATGCTTTGAGGATGAGCTATAGGGAGCTGAGGCTCCAGAGGCAGGCAAGGGAGCAGATCCCTCACAGGACACATGGGTGTGTGTGTCACTGAAAGCACTTCAATGAAGCCCATGTGGGAAAGTGTGCAAAGCACTAGCAGTCCTGCTGCACTTGGTGAAAGCGCAGGAGCAGGTGAGGATGCCTGGTCAAAATGAGAGGCATGAACCGGAGGAGATGGAGTCAGTGAGTGGAGATCCATTCTTTGAAGAGATCTGTGAGCTCTGAGGTGAGATCCAGGGCCTTTCCTGCCTCCATGAGCTTGGAACAAGCTGGAGGCACTCAAAACAGTCCTGACCATTGCCTGGCTTCATTTATATGGTACCCGGGGCTTGGTCTGTCTCTGGGGCCTCACCCAGGAATCTGGGGACCCACAGGAGAGGAAGGCAGTGGAAAGATGATTCCAAGGCTCCAGCAATATCTCACTGTGGTGCCGGTTCTGCCATGTTCACTAGAGATGGTTCTACTGGGCTGGGTTAACATAATAACCAATTTTTGGGTCTTCTGTGGATTTTCTCTGATGAAGGCTGTCTTACTGAATGATTTACAAATATTTCTAGTCAAGAAGGGCTGAACCCTGGGCCTGCTTCCCTTTGTTCCAGCTTGGGGTGATGTTTCTGTCCCTTGGCAATGGCACCTGGAAGTCATCATGGAACCCTTTATCCACTACTGACCCAGAATCAGCAGGATCGGATAAGGCTCAATCCTAGAAACCTGGTGGCTCCTGCAGCCAGTGTTCCAAGATGGCATGTTACTCCGCATCCACATGGGCTGGCTTAGAGCCACACAGTGAGAGCTGAAGATGATCTTGTCCTGTCTTGTGAAGCCATGGCCAGGTAGCAGCAATGGGGCCTCTCCACTGTGGGGCTCTTCAACCAGCTTCTCAGCATCCTGGTCAGCCTCCTCTGGGAGGGCTGGGTCGCTGGCCAGCAGCCCATCTGCCAGGCTGGACTTCTCATCTTACAGACCACCAAGGCCATGAGAGCCACCCAGAAACGTCGCTGCTTCCTCTGAGAGGAATTGGGAAATGTTCCTCGGCCGTGTTAGAGCCTCTCGTCACTTTGGCACTGACCAACACATTCTTCTTTTGCAGATTTTAATAAAAATCTTGTAACATTCTGATCCCAGCCCTGTTGTGCAAAGTCTCTATGCTGTCCAGCAGAAAAGCCCACATTCAATTATCTGTACACTTCAGACAATTGCAAGAAACCTTTTCTCATAAATCCTGCTTCTTTTAAGCATCAACAAAAAACAAGTCAAAACCCCCCAAACCAACACTGTGTGTTTCAAAAAGTTTGGCTTATTAAAAAAGGAGAACATTCAGCACTGCTGATTTAAAACAACTCGAGCACTGTGAGGGGAGCCCCCTTCCTCTGCTCCTGTTGTTTCCTGTATGTAAATGGCCGTGCAGGGCCTCATTCATCACAGGGGCTGCAGTTTCCTGCCACTGCTGACTCCTACTTGTGCAAAAACATTCAGCAGGGAGCTGGAAACCCACATCCAACAACTCATTGAGAAAAAGCAATCAATTACTGTGCAAATAACCTCCGGGTGGTGGGACTGTTGACGTGGGCCTTTGGGAAGGGTGCGGGAAGGCGGTGTGTGGGATCCAGTGCCCTAAGATACCCTGTGCGCTTAGCCTATTTCTGGAATTCCTGGAAGTCTGTCTGGCTACGGAGGAAAGCCAGGTGGTGGTAACTGCTTCACCATGTGGCACTGAAGGGCAAGGCTTGGGGAGCAGCACAAATTAATCATAGGCTTTTAGGATGTCGTCACATTCCATTGTGAATTCCAGAGTGAAAGCTGGGAGAGAAAGGCCATTTTGGTCTTAGCTTTTGCTTTTTAAGATGCCAGTGGTATGAGTGTAGGCTCACTTTGATGCCAGGGGCCCAGTGCTTTCCAGGAGTAGGAATCCAGTGCACCTGGTGCATGAGTCCTTGTTTCTTGGAGCAGGAACACCAGGTTCAGGTGGCCAGAGAGTCTCACCAGCAATGAGTGCATGAGCAGCTGTCTGTGTCCTCCATGGAGCACAGCCATGCAGAGGCCCACCGAGGCTTCAGCAACCAGACACCTCAGAGAGAAACACTTCCTGCCTCTCAGAGCTCAGGATAGGCACGAGACAGGCATTGCAGCCCCCAAAGTTTGCTGAGTGACTTCATGCCAGTGAGGGAATCAGTGCTGGCATAAGTTGTCTCTCTTGCAAATATGCTTTGAGGGAAGTAGGCTGTCCTGAGCCAGCCTATTGCTGAGTCAGGAAAGGGGCACACTTTGAGAATCCACCTAATGGCCTTTCATGAACATGAGAAAGAACAGATGCAGTCACATGCTTTGGAAATTGCTTCTGGCATCATCCTCTACCACAGTCTCGGTTTTGGAGGCTTCTGTGTTTAGTTTTAGTGATTCTGCTCATCCGAACACACATCATCCAATCATCTTTGGTGTGGCTTAGACTCCATGTAAGAAGATAAAGTGTGCACAACAGACACTTCCAGGCTGTGAACAAAACTGCTGTCTGTGTTTGTATAAATCCCCTCCTCTGGAATGCCAGGGGATGCAGAGGGTGTGAAACTTGATCCCTGGAAACAGAGGCCTCTGCATCCTGAGCCTTGCACACCTGATTTTTTGGTACCCAAAGCTCTAAGACAGCACGAGGCTGGCCTGCGGGGGTGATATCTCACACTCACCCCATCTCTTGGTTCACCTTGGAACCCTGGTCCTGGAGTCACCAGAAGTCCAGGCCCCAGCCCTCCTAAGGCCTGCCTGCTGACAGGCCCAAGTCTTCTCCTATAGCTCCACTCTGCTCTGGCCACCCAAATGGAACTTTCTCCAAGGACACAGTTCCTTGGGTGACAGTCCCTGTACTGAGCAATGGAACCTACAGGGAGATGGAGCAGACAGGGCACTGGGGACCTCTAGCCATGATGCTGGGACAGAGGGTGACCTCCTGCCAGGAACACTTTTCCCTCCTTCTTTTTAGTAGGCAGCAGTCTCCATGGGGACAACTCACACCGTTCAGCAGAGATCTAGGTGTCAGATACCTGTGAGCACACACAGCTGCCTTCTGCTTTGAGAATGATGACTCAGTACCCCCAGCAGCTGGCAAAACCTTGGGAGTGGCATTTCCTATTCCATTAGGCTTTCATGAATAATGAGAAGACTCAGTGACTAGAAAGGGAAATGCTTACCTCAAGGATGTGAGAACATGATTCATCATCTCCTTAGAAAATTTAAGTGTGTAGATGTTTTATACTGAGTGAAATATCAGAAATCATGAAGTTTATGAAACACAAATGTGTGAAACAGGTTGAGGTAGACTGAGATTTAAAAAAAGACAAGATGAAAAGTAAGTGAAGTGTAGTGCTTCCAAAGACTGACAGAATTAGAATCTACTTCATAAGCAGTTTAGAAAAGAGCTGACCATAGACAAACCAACGAATCAGAAGCCAAACTCCATAGGCCGAGAGAGCAGGAGGTAAATGCAAAGCAGAACAGAATAGATACCAAGAATGGAAAATTCAAGATGTGCCTAATTATCATTCTGCAAAATATAAGCTAAAAGAAATGGCACAGAAAAAAATATCACTGCCTAGAAGAAAGCTTTTCCTTTTATAAAAAAGGAAATCTGGATTGTTCAGAATAAAATGAGTAATCTTGTGAGTAGAAACTTGCCTTCAGACTGTCTAAATGTGTTAATTTCAATGATAGTGAATAACCACCCCACATTACTCTTGCAGAAGGGAAAGGAAAATTGAAAGAGAAATGTTTAGAAAAAATTCTCACAGAGATTTTTCAGTCTCTTCCAACACGGAGCATTAAAAGACAATACAGAGATTCCTGTGGGTTTTCTTGGGGGAGAGAAACAGAGATTCAGCCCACAAGAGACATGCTTGGTTACCCAAGACCCATGTGTCTTTCCTGGACAATTTCTTGTGGGAGGAGGGATAAATCAAAGACAAATAGAAGGCTATGAGGAAATCATAATATGAAAGCCCTGTGGTTAGCGTTTTTGCCAGTTACACCCTTAGAGCTAAATATTAAATATTTTTGTAAATAAAGAGTTAACTTGTTTACACAAGATTTAAAAAGTTATTAAAGGAGAAGGAATATGACCTGTAAGTAATATGTTAATAAAACCAGTGACACTAATATAATGAGATCCCAGTGAGAGCTGTCACCCCGGCATTGGCGTTGAAATCTGCTCACCTAACAGGAGAGTAAGAAGAGATCGAATGTTCCTGAATCTGACAATTAGAAAAACAAAGAAAGCTGTATGCTTTGGAGAACCTTAAAGAGTACTAGAAATACATTTGAAATGGAATATTTGCTTCCAAACCACTGGAGAAAATAAAAACAAAGGATATGTTCTTAGGAAACCAGAAAGGAAACAGTAAAAGCATACCAAAGCAGAAAGCAGAAAACAAGATGATAGAATTAAGGACAAAAAATACAAACACACATAAAACCATGCAGGCTAGGTTAAAAAAATAGAATTTAATTACAGTGAACATAAAATACAACACTTAATGCAAAAAGATGTAGAAGCAGCCAAGTAACCCTAAGATAAACACCAGCCCCTCCTCTGCTGGTCAAATGCCACCCGTCTCCAAAAAGGGCATAGAGATGATTTTCTTTTTTCTTTTTGTTTGTTTTTTCATTATTTAGAGAATACTTTATTAGTTTCTGTAATAAAACCCATGTAGATATGACCTTACATATTTAGTACAATGCTTTACCCCTGTACAAATGGAAAAATAAAAAATAAAAATTAAAAAAATTAACATTTCTAGACTAATATGGCTGTCCATTTCTGTACAATGCCAACTCAACACAGTAAATTGGGATAACTTTTTCCAAAGTTGGCAGCACTGTTAAAGTAGGTTCTGCAGTCATCTGAACAAAATTGTAGACATTTAGCACAGTCCATTAAAAAAAAAACAAAAAAATAATAATATCCAGAAAACAGCAAAGTTCTGTTGCTGTTGGGGTACCTGGCACCATTTTTTTATTAGCATCTTAATCATCATCTGGAAAGAGAACATTCTAGAATAATATCATTAAATATAGCTCTGATAAAGCATTGTCACTACTATGTATCATAAAGCAGGTACAAGATATTTTACATTCATAGAGGTATGATACAGTACCGTCCTACATCAATAATACTAGAATCAGTTTTGGTTTGAAATTTGCTTTGTCTGCAAATAAGATTGCTACCCCTGTTTTTTTCTGGCCTCCTGTCACATGGAGAATTGTTTTCTATCCTTTCACTTTCAGTCTATGGGCTTCTTTTTGCACTAGGTGTGTTTCTTGTATACAACATATTGTTGGATTTTGCTTCATATTCCATTTTGCCAGTCTATCTTGATTGGTGAGTTGAGGCATTCACATTGATGATTATAACTGATATGTACTGACTTATTATTGACATGTTATTGGCCTTTTGTTGACTCTTTTTACTTTTTCATCTTCTCCTTTTAATTTCTTGTCTTGCCTATTTGATTTGCTCTGTTGGGCCTCATGGTGTTATTGCCTTCATTGTCTCTTTCTAGGATCTTGTTTAGAAATGCTTGTAGTGCTGGTTTGGTATTCATGTAGTTTCTCAGGTGTTCTTTGTCATGGAAGTGTCTTATTTCCACATCCATTTTGAAAGAGAGTTTTGCTGGATACATCAGTCTAGGTTGGAGGTTGTTCTCTTTTAGTACTTGAAATATCTCACTCCAGGCTCTCCTTGCCCCAAGGGTTTGTGTGAAAAAGTCTGCTGTGATTCTGATGGGCTTTCCTTTGCATGTGATTTGTTTCTTTTCTCTTACTGCTTGTACTATTTTGTTCTTCTGTTGGGTTTCTGGGATCTTGATTATTATATGTCTAGGTGTAGATTCTTTTTGATTGTAGCTAGTAGGGGTCCTATATGCTTCAGTTATCTGAATGTCAAATTCTTCCCTTCTGTTTGGGAAGTTTTCTGTCATTAATTCAGCGAACAGCTTTTTAAAGTCCTTTGTATTTTCTCCTGCTACTTCATGGATTCCTATCAGTCTTATGTTATTCTTCTTTGCATCATCTAGGAGTTGTTGGATCGATTTCTCATGATCCCTTACTATTTTTAAGAGACCTCTCTTTTCATGGTCACTGACTGCAATCTTATCTTCTATATCTGAGAGTCTATCTTCACATTCTTTTATTCTGTTGCATACACTTTCAATAGAGTGTTTGATCTCCTGGATATCTGTTTGAATCTGTTTTATGGATTCCGTTTCTTCCCTATGTTGGGCGTTTATTTTTTCCATTTCTTTCTTATGCTAGGCCTTCATGGCTTCTATCATGGTCCTGAGCTCATCTATTTTTTTGTCAGTTTCTGCTCTAGAGTCTCAAATCACAACTTCCATTTTGCTCACCATTTCTATGGTTATCTGGGAAATTATTTCTGTTTTGAATTTTTCTAGAGCCTGATTGATCTGTTTTGTCACTTCCTGTGCTTTGAGTTTAGGGTGTCCTGGTGGTTCACTATCGGCCTTTTCATCCTCATTTACCCTACTGTTTGCCATCGGTGAACTGGAAGTCTGTCCTTTTGTCTTGTTTAAGTGTTTTCTCATTTTTACTTTTGTTGTCAGACTGTCCTTGGTTTAATCTCTGGGTTATCACCCAAATCTTCCTGATATAGTTGCACCCTAGCTTCTGTGTCTCTAACGACTCACAGACATTCTCATCTTCTTAACATCAGAGAAAACAGCTCATCAAATCAACGGCAATGCTTTACCCCAACTGATACAATCAGCAACACATTAAGATCAAGCACAACTTGGTAACTGACCACCTGTGGTAGTCACTAGTCTATCACCCTTAAGTCATTTGAATTAAATTGAAATCAAGAAGCAGTCCAGAACATGTCTGTAGTGAACGAAATTTCAATATAGTACATTTACCATTTAATGGCTCAGACAGAATGAGGACACAAGACCCCTGATCTCAGTTAGCCGATGGCTGAACACCATGATGCTAACTGACCTTGGGCTGCAAGGCCCAGATTGAGTTCCCCAACCTTCTGAATGGTTCAACTCCACACCATTCTACTACAGGTTTCCCACACCCTTTCTTTAAAGATGTTCAAAGTTGGGAACTCAGAAAAATACCCTTGATAACCACCTTTGCCTCTGCAGAGTGGGTCCAAAGACTGGCATGGTCAGGAGGTCTGAGAGTGCGTGAGGGGGGGGTGTTGTAAGGGGAGTTATGGGGGCTCAGGGGCACTTGTGTGGCTACCTTCTGGCACTGGAGCAATGACAGCTGGGGTGGGAGAAGGCATGACTCTCCTTCTTGTCAGTAGTTCTTACAATGAAAAGTTTTCCCCTTAAATGCATTGACCCTCAAACAAAACAAAAAACAAACTTGAAGAACTCTCATGACTTGAGTGTTGGAGAATTTGTATAGGAAAAGAAATATTCACTTATGTTAGGCCCCAAAATGAAGAACTTGAGAGCAGCTGTACTAAATCCACCTGCGGGAGATATTTCCTCCACATGACAAGGGAGTGAGGGTACTGAGATGACTTCTAATGTCCCACATGGATATCAGAGATGATTTTCATAAGTAGCACTCAGTGAATAAAAAAAGAGAGTTATATTGTCGATGAAAAGCACAATTGGTAATAACAAAGAATGTAATTGAACCCAAACACATTCAGCAAGATACAGTGAAAGATAAAACAGTCCTGGGAAGCTGAAGGAGAAGTCACATTTATGGATGAGTCTCCTCTCAGAATGACTCAGACAACACAAAAGACCCTACTATAGGGAAGGGGCCTTGGTTATTGATTAAGCAAGGAAGCAGCCTCAAACCCTATAGTGGGTTGAGTGGAGGTGGCAGGGGAGTGACACAAACCTATAAGGTGTCACAGAAGATTAGGGAGATGTTCAGGTGGGACAGAGGACCATGGAGCTCCTGGAGGTGTGAGGGATGGTTGGGACCCCACAAGCATTTTCAATTTGGGAGGGAGTCTGAGTTGGAGTGGCTGGGATCCATTTCCACACCAGAGAAGCAAGGCCTGTCTGGAGAGGAGACCATGTGTCCTTGCCATTTGGATTCTTCCAATTGAGAGGCATGGCTGGAGACAGAGGACAGCAGGGGACAGTTGGAGAAGGTGATCCAGACCCAGCTTTGCAGCCCTGGAGCTGAGTCCAAGGAGCTAGCATGCCCTCTATCTTGCAGGAAGTGGGGTGTGCAGGGGAAAGGGAGGCCCAAGCTGCCACAGACCCTGGCCTGCAAAACAGCAGCCTTGGGCTCAGCCTCAGCAGGGAGGGTGACTCAGTTCAGGGGTCCAATTCCCAGGTCTCCATGTGAGTCTTCCCCTCTCTCCACCACCTTTGTGGAGCATTGCGCATTGGGCCTTTGCAAAGAAAATCTTCAGTGGGAACCACCAGTACAGACTGCCTCTTGCTCCTTCCAGGGACCTCTGGATGGAGCCCAGAGGCAGGTAGGTGGAAGAAAAGAAAAAACTGGATAAAGCAGCTAAACACAAGAACGATCAGAAACATGCAGGATGGCATGGGAGGGTGGATGTCAGCAGAGGCCGGGCTCCCTTGGTGGGACCTCATGTCTCTCAGCTTACCTCCCATTGGGCCTTGAACATAGACACAGGAGAGGAGGGTGGCAGCAGCACCTGGGCCCCACTACAGTGGGTACACCCTGTGGGTTGGACTTGCAATGCTCATCTACCCAGGCATGGGGGAGACTCAGCCTTCCCCAGACATTGCCAGGATTGAGTGCACTCCTGTCCCAGCCCCAGATGTCCACTGTCCCAGATAAATCAGAGCCATCGAGGCTCTAAGGCCATGGCTGGACCCTAAAATGCCTCTGAAGCCCCCTTCCTCAATTTGTGCTTAAGGCAGATGGGAAGGAACTGCTTATTTCCTCTGGTTCTTAGGTTTTCAGGTTGGGTTCACTGCTACAGAGACGAAGACAGATGCCCCACGTGGAGGAGAGAGGCAGCACAGAGCCCAAACATAGGGTAGGTTCAGGGTCAGGTAGCAATTGGAGGAGAGGAGAGGGCACCTAGTTGGTGCTTCAGTCCAGAGGCCACTGTACCTGAGTCCTCCATCACCTTTCTGGTGCTGTGATAGCCATGTTCTAAGAGCCCACCTCTCTCTATCCTTGGCCTCCAGCCTGCTATGGCACTTCGTGTTCCTGGTCCCTGCTGTGGGGGTTTGTCCTGTGTCTCCACATCTGGTCACCTCCTCCCTCCCACCCCCAATACCAAGCCAGGCTGACATTTAGTAAGGTGCAGTCTGATGCAGGGTCTGGTTGCTCTGTTCTGTGTAAGTGGTGCCCAGACTGTCACCATCTAATGTGCTAATTTTGCCCCCACCTCTTCAGTTCACTCGCAGGTTGACTCGTGGGGCCCCAGGGGCAGGGCCTGGGCTCATGTGTGCAGGGTACTGCTATGCAGACATCTTGGTCACCCACCTGGGCCCCCATGTCCTTTTGCCACCTCTGTCTCTGTGACTCCTCATGTGACCTGAGTGGTCACAGTTGTCTCTGCCCCTCTCTCCCAACACTGTCACATGCTGGTGCCCTGGGTGAGTGCTAGGTCCCTGCTTGACTTCAAGCTCCACCAGAGAAAGAATGGTGCTGGTCTTCTTGTCCCTATAGCACCTGGAGGTTTGCAGGGCACCTTTCTGTCCTGGTTGTAGATATCCTCCTCCTCCATCTCTCCCTCGGGCCAGGCTCTGGCTTTGCCTCTGAGCAGCTTCCTCTGCCATTCCCACCTCTGTGGAACTCAGGTATCTGTTCTTCTGGGTCTTACTCCCTCCTGAGCTCCAGTGCCAAGGCCTTGTCTGGAGTTCAGTCCTGGGAGGACAGTTTCCAGCTGAGTGCCAGGCCTTTCTGTGCCCAGCGCTGAGTGCCCCCCACCCCGTAGTCAGTGTCACCTTTCACACTGCTCTCTCCCCGGACACGAGGCTCTTGGCACCTCTCCTCACCCTTGGAAGAGTGACCACCCTCTGACCCTGGAGCCCTGCACCATCCTTTTGGGGCAGCTGCTTCCCCTGTGCCCAGTCAGCTGTGGGGTGAAGAAGCTACCTCAGGCATCCAGGGAACCAGCCCCTCTGTCCAGTCCTTCCCAAGAGTGGAGGCCTGTGCAGCTATAGAGCTTTCCCTCTGCTATGGCTTTGGCTGCATGATAGGCACCAGGCTGCAAGGGCCTGTCCCACTCCGCTCTGGCAGGGGAGATGCTGATGGAGTGTGGTCCAAGGCCTCCATGGAACCTGGCTGCACATACCTGAAATCGAGCAGGACACCTGCCCATGCCTTCCGCATCACCACCTGCTCTCCAGGGAAAGACATGCCACCTTACAGCTCTTGGCATCCTCTGGCTTGTGGCTTCCTAGCATTCCTTTTTCCAGGAGCCATGTGCATTCTGAGTGGTGAGCACTGCAGGCCTCTGAAGGGTAACTAAGTACTACTGAAAGTGTGGGTGTGAAGACAATGTAGGAGCAAACTCTGCCACTGTGCTAGATGAAACAACAGAGAATAACTAATTCCCCTTGGGAAGAAGTGGGTATGTGGTCAACTGTGGGGTGCTGGACAGAAGTGGGTGCACTGTCCCACCACAAAAGGAGGTGAAGGGTCAGTGTGCAGGGGCAAAAACCCTCCTGGCCTCTCTTCAACCTAAACTTAGAACACTATTTTGGGGAGTTGAGGGGACAGAATCCAGGGCTGCATGAGAGGGGCAGGTGCTGTGCTACACCCCAGAATGCATTTCTTTACACATGTTAATATTTTTCTTTTTCCAGGGTGAGTTTTATGCTCTTAAAGAAAACCATTTAAAAGACTTTTGTGTATTATACTACTAATTGAAGAAGATAAATATAAAAGTGATAAGAGTGCCATTATCCCAGACAGATGGGGGCAGCCTAGGTCCCTGCCAGGAAAGCCTGAGGTGGATAGCAGGGTCTCCCGTATCCCTGGTGAGGGAGGAACCCATCTGCAGGCTGCAGAGTGGCTGGAGGTGACAGGCCCAGCTTTGGAATTCCCCAGCAGGAGGCATGAGGCCCTGGAGGTGACATCAGCGGTCCTGCATTGTGATATGGCAGGAGTGCGTGAATGTGAACTTTCCTTCAAGCAGGAAGCAGAGGAAGGAAAGTGAATTTATGAAGACAATGGCCACCTTAGAAAGGGGTCATATTCTGAACAAAAGCCTGGTCCAAGCCTCTGCTTATTTGGCAAGAGTGCTGTGTGTGACCCAGCTGGCCTCCTGGTGCCATCTACATGGCACTTTGCCCTAAAGTTGGGTGAGGGGAGCCTTCCAAGCCCTGGGAGCCCTGCCCACACAGGCAGCAGAGGAAACGGGCCATTGGGAAGGTGTTACTGTGATGGAGGCTGAGCCAGTCAGTTCAGGCTTTACTCTCAACTCCCACTTAGTCTCACAGGGGCATCATGGGCAAGGACCAAAGGGAGGGTTCCAGTCTGCTCTTGTCCCTGGGTGCCTGGCCAGACCACCCAGTTCACTAGCATGGTCCACCATGGATCAGTGGGTCCTAGGGAGGGGTCTTGGGAAGACAGAAAAACCACAGGCAGATGGCAAGTGTGCTGGAGTTTGCAGATGCATGAGTCAATAGGAGAAGATGTCACACTGCCTCCCCAGCATCTGGACTCAGCACATCCATATTGGTTTTGCCTTCCACTCCTGAGAGCCTGAACCCTACACTTCAGAATGTCCCTGTCCCAGAGGGAAGGCTAATCACCCTCAAACCTTCAGGGAGGTGGCTCACTATTGTCCCCTTCACCTCTGCCCTTAGAAAACCCAGTCTTTGGAAGATCTTGGCTGCTTGGTGCCAGGCCTCATGGCGAAGCACACAGCACTTTCCCATGCCTGCAGCCACCTCTGCCTTAAGGTTTTCATCCCAGTGGGTTAAATGGGGTACCCCCAATAATGATGGATGGTTATCAGGGAGGGGCGCTGTGCAAGCTGGGAATGATGTTCTTGGTTGCTGCTTCCTCTTTTTTCTCTTGCAGTCCTCAGGAATATGACTTTTTTTTTTTAACTTCTTTGAGATTTAGGAGTTTTGAGCTTTTATTTCGAAAAGAAGAATCTGTGTGGTTTTACAAGGCAAGTCACTCTGAGTAATTCAAACCCTCATTTATCCAAACACACAGGCTCCAGCCCACTTAGCAAACCAGGTCCCCTGTGACCCAGCTCTTGGCAAAGATTGGGATCTGTTCTGGGCACTACTGGTGCCCTCTCTGGCATCCCTGTCAGCTTGGTGCTGCCATTCACCTTTGCAGGTGTGTACTTATGTGTATGCAGGTGCATGAATGTGCACACATGTGTGAGTGTGTGCATGGATCACATGGAGAGAGGAAAGATGCCTGCTGTTTACTGAGCCCCGCGGCAAATGAGGTTTGGGGTAATGAGGGGAAATCTCCCTTGGCAGGCATGGGCTCTCTGGGTCTGCTTCTCATTTTGGACAATTGCAAGCGGCAATCACTCAAGTTTTATTGATGCCAAAGCATTTTTCACAGTCATCAATAAGGGCGACGCAAATGAAGCCGCTGACATCTTATTTCTGGGGTTTTTCTCTCAGGTGACTAAGCCCTCAGGCATCATATATTTTGAAATAAGGCAGTTCTGTTCATTGTGAGCAATCTCAAGGCTTCTCAGGCCAATGGTCTCACGCACTTCCAGGCCTGGGCTGGTCCCCCCTCCCCCATCCCTCTCCTGCCTGTACAGCTTCTCTCTGCTGTCAGATAATCTTTCTGCTTCCATGTGCTTAAAGGGCATGAGATAGGATTTAACTCAGGCATGAAGCTTGTAGAGATTTCTAGCAGACCACATGCATTTGGCGATGTGCTCCTGGCTTGGCATTTCGTCTCGCCCTCAAACTCAGCTCCTGGAGGAGTTTGTTTACTCTGGGATGGACTGGGCTGGGGCTCCAGCTAGGGCTCAGCTGGGTAGATGTTTATGCTCACTCAGTGGCTGCAGCACCCAGGAGTGGGCGGCTCCTGTGTCTCTAGTGTTCCCAGCCGGAAATCTGCTGCCCCTCAGGCTGGGAAGGATACCTCTGTCCCACTCAGAGGGACAGCAGCTGCCCCAAGATGGGGGCATGTGGCCTGCTAGTCAGGGGGCAGCTGCTGCCCACCAGCCCTGGGAAACTCATCACACCCCAGGGAGTAGGGCCTGGCTGGTCACATGGCGGGGGAGCTCTATCCCTCAGACCATCTCATAGAGGTCAGACTGGAACCAGGTGTGCAGGAAGCTGAGTCATGAGTGGCCACCACTATTATACTCTGTCTGCTGGGAGTCCACACCATAAAAGTATTGACATTGTTGCCCTGGAAGGAAATGGGTGACCCGGAGAGTAGTATTAGCCTGAGAGTCAGTGGTGGCAGTGGCTGTCTCTCTGAGATCAGAGCTCAGTGAAATAACGGGATCTACGGAAGGCGTGTGTCATGCTTCAGGGATGAGCTTATCGCTTTTTATCAGGACCAAAATTGGAGTATTTCAGAGCCGCAAGCCTTCCTGCCAAGTGGCCCTCAAAGGTATTTCCATCCCTAGTAGGTGAATAATACTGCAGGAAGCTCTTGTGTCTCCCTGATGTCTGAGTGCTCCATGACACAGGCATAGCCATGTCACACTCCTGTGGAGGGGCACCTGAAGGCTACATAAGATTCCCAAACCCATATGAGTTTGACAGGAGCTGGGCTTTTTCCCAACCACTTCCTCCATCACCCTCTGCACATGTGCTGTGTATCAGGACATCCATCTGCAGGGGTCCCTGGACCTTTGCTCTATAGTCCCATTGGTATGGCTGGATGTCCTGAAGTGTACTTGAGGCTGGATCTTCATCCCAGGACTCCAGCTGTGCAGGCACTGGCATGGAGCCCCTGGGGCAGGCAAGAGTGTTCTCGTTATGTTTAGCCAGTGCTGGAGGGGTTGGTGGGGTGCAGAAACTGCCCCTGGGAGCTGTGATTGGGAAAGCACATGGTGAGAAAACCTTTATAACTGGCTGACAGAGGGATTATTGCCCTGCTTTTGAATTGGTTTGGATTCATACTGTGCAAAATGACTGCAAGAGCCCCCACGTTCTGGTTGAGACACACTCTTCCCTTCCTCTGCCCTCCTGACACCACACACATGATGTTACAGGACTGAGATGGCCCCTGCAAGCCCTGTCCACTGACCACATCTGGGATTAAAAGCTGAAGGTCTGAATGAGTATATTGACCAGAGAAGGTCAGTCAAGGGTCTTTCACAAGGTATTGCTATAAATGAGGGCATGTGCAGGTCTGAGCAGATGTCTTTTGGTTTCTCTGGCTCTGTGGGACATAGTGTTGCCCAGCGAGCCCACTTTGTGCTGCCTTTGGACATTGTACATAGTGGGTCTCTGAGAGAGGATCACAGCCTCTGTGGCCAGAGGCCTGCAGACAGCAGAGTCTGTGGGAAGTTGTTCGCCTGCAGCAACAGAAGATACAGAAACAGCAGAATAAACACCTCCACAAGTTGGTGATGGTTGGCACACTTCTTTTGTTTTTGATATAAGGACCAAACATGGGATCTTGCCCTTGTGAGACAGGCAGTGGCACCACTGAGCTAAACCCCTGGCCCATCACATTTATTTTTTTCTCATAAAGTTTATTGGTACAATTTAGGTATGCAATACAGTTACATTCATTGTTGGGATGTTGTACCTTTACATGATGTTTCTTGGTTCTTATTTTTCCCCATACCTCTGCCCTCCCTTCACTCCCTCCACCCCTCCTTATTTACAAAGACTTTGTTTTCATGTTTTTCCTTTTCTCATAATTTTCTTTTCTCTTATTTCCTTTCCCATACTCCTCCCACTTCCACTACTCCTTTAGACCTTTTCTTTCTATTATGCAATCTCAGTTAAACATTTAGATCCTTATTTACACTTTGAGTTTTTCACACCAGAGAAACTATTTCCTATTTACACATGTATGTCTTATTAATTTCACTTAAGAGTGTGGCCTTAATGTGCATACACTTAGCTATAAATGTCTCTAGTTTTTCATTCTTTTTTTAAAAATTGAGTTTATTGGTACATTCTAGGTATACAGTACAGTTACATCATTATTGGGATCTTGTACCTTTACATGACAGGTCTTGGTTCTCAATTTTTCCCCTTGTCCCTACCCTCCCTTCACCCCCTCCTCCCCTCCCCATTTACAAACACTTTATTTCCATCTTTTCATTTTCTCACATTTTTTTCTTTTCCCTTATCACCCTTCCCCTACCCATCCCACCTTCCCTATACCTTTAGCCCTTTTCTTCCCATTTCACAATGTCAGTTTAGTTTTTCATTCTTTATGGTTGAGTAGTACTCCATTTTATTAAAAAAAACCCCACATCTTCTTTGTCCAGTCTCCAGTTGATGGGTAATCAGGCCGTTTACAAGTTTTAGCTATTACAAACTGTGCCGCTATAAACATAGGTGAACATATAGCACTGTGGTATGATTCTTTTAATTCTTTTGGGAAGATAAACAGCAGAGGAATAGCTGGATCAAATGGGACTTCTAATCCTAGTTGTTTGCGGTATCTCCATATTAATTTCCACAGTGATTGTACCAGTCTGCACTCCCACCAACAATGAAGAAGGGTTCCTTTCTCCCTACAACCTCACCAGCATTTGTTATTGGTTGATTTCTTGACGATATGATACTCTACATAGAAGAGCCAAAAAATTTCACCAAAAGACTTTTGACTTAATTGACAGATTCAGTAGAGTAGCAGGATACAAGGTCAACACTCAAAAATAAATAGCCTTCTTGTACACAAATAACAGAGGCACTGAGAGAGAAATTAGGGAAACAGTCTCTTTCCGCATAACATCCAAAAAATGAAATATCTAGGAATCAATCTAATGAATAAAGGAAAAGAACTCTGCATGGAAAACTACAGCGCTCTGAAAAAAGAAATAGAAAAGGATATAAGAAAATGCAAAGACAACCTTTATCCCTGGGTAGGAAGAACCAATATAAGGAAAATAGCCATACTTCCAAAATTGCTATATGGATTTGATGCAATCCCAATTGAAATCCCAACAGTATATTTCACAGAACTAGAGAAAACAATCCAAAAATTCATTTGGAACCAGAAGACACCTAGAATAGCAAAAGCAATTCTAGGCAACAGAGACATGGCAGGGGGTATCACAATCCCCAACTTGAAACTACAATACAAAGCCTCTGTGATAAAAACAGCACAGTACTGTCAAACAAACAGACATGAGTATCAGTGGACCAGATTAGAAGATGCAGAAACAACTCCAGACATACTCAGCTGCCTCATCTTTGACAAAGGAGCCAACCATCCTCACTGGAAGAAAGATAGCCTCTTTAATAAATGGTGCTGGGAAAACTGGATTTCAACCTGCCAAAGATTAAAACTAGACCCCTGTTTTTGACCATGCACTAAACTAAAATTGAAGTGAACTAAAGATCTAAATATCAAAACAGAAACACTAAACTTGATGGAAAATGGGGTAGAACTCTTGAAGATATTTGGCAAAGGAAAAGACTTTATGAACAAATCCTTAGTAGCAAGGGAATGAGAACAAAAACCCAACTGGGACCCCATCTGGTTAAAAAGCTTCTGCACTGCAAGAGAAGTCACCAATAGAGCTAAGAGACAATCTACAACGTGGGAAAAAATTTTTTACCAGCTGTTCCTCAAACAAAGGTCTACTATCTAGAATATATAAAGAACTTAAAAAAATCAGACCCCCCCAAATATAAAGACCCAATTCAAAAATGGGCAGAGGGGGTGAAGGGAGGGCACGGACAAGGGGAAAAAATGAGAATCAAGACCTGTCATGTAAAGGTACAAGATCCCAATAATGAATGTAATTGTACTGTATACCTTAAATGTACCAATAAACTCAATTAAAACAAACAAACAAACAAACAAAAATGGGCATCTGAAACGAGCAGACATTTCTCAGACAAAGAAGTAAAAGCAAGAAATAAACATATGAAAAAAAATGTTCAACATCACTGGTCATTTGAGAGATGCGGATGAAAACAGCACTGAGATTCTACCTTATCCCAAAAAGAATGGCTGTTATCATACTTTTGATTGGGAGCTTCCTCCTCTCCACTAGATGCCACTGTGGTGGCTGGGGCTCCTGAGGTCATCTGCCTGGTCACTGCCACCTCAAGATTTAAGATATCCCAACTTGGGTGGGACAAAGCCAGCAGATGTTTAGATGTTGGGAAGAGAGGATGACAGGAGAGAGCAAGGTGCTGACCTCTGCTTGCACAGACTAAGGGGACCAGAGTGCAGGTCTAAAGTGAGTTCAGTCCAGAATGCCCAAGACACACCATGGTTCCTTCACTGTTTGTCTCCCTGGCTGCCTGCTCACTTCCCTTCTCTCTGCTACCACACATCTCCTCTCAAGCTTCCCTGGTGTCCTCGGCCTCTTGGTCACCCAAATGGGCAGTGGGAGGTCGACTTTCTGGCCCAGAGCGGGGCAGGCTCAGTGTAATGAGCTGGTAACTCTCAGGAAGGAAAAATTCTACCAGGAACACTGAATTCAGAGTGGGCACCTGTGCATCTCTGAGCTCTGATCTACTCACTGATGGCAGAAGATCACAGACAGAATAATTGGCTTCTTCCTGTAGTTCATTTCTCATTGAAGGTTGGTGGTGAGGGCAAGCCTGCCTGAGAGCAGATTCCTGCAGGTGGACTCAGAGAACCACCTTTCATGGTGCTGTGCTCTGTCCTATGATCTGTCTACCATTACATGAGGAAACTGAGGCGTGGAGGCTGAAGGGTTGCGTGAAGATGCCTGGTAAGGGGGAAGCGGTGCTGGGCCCTGGGCTATGAGTCTAGCTAGACTCAGTGGTCACAGCCACAGTCCAGTGACAGCACCTTCCCCTCTCTCCCTGCATCTGGATGGCCATTTGATTACCCCCCCCCACCGGCTACCTCCAGGGTCCTCTCAGAAAGTGGTCAAGTTGATTTTCTTTTCCAGAAGAAAATTAACCATGAGCCCAACATCTGGAACAGCCTGCACATTTTTCGGGGGAAACTTTGTATGGATTTAAACCATGAGAAAGGGCTATGCAGGGAAGGCCCTCACCCAATTGTGCATGGTCAGGGAATGCCAGGGTGCAGGAGCAGTGAGATAGAGTTGAACTTGATCCTGCTACCGTCAGCACAGTCACCAGCGACACTGGACAGCTGCCCGGAAACACCTGTCTGCAGGGCCAGCAGTGTGCAGGGCCTGGGGGATTTTGAGCTTCCCTGCCTTTACCTCCACCTCTCCCCTCCTCCTTTCCCTTTTGTCCCTCTCTTCCCTCCCTTTTCGAGACAGTGCACAAATCTTTTGACTCTCCAGGCCCCAGGACCCGTGAAGCCCACACGCGCTACACCAGCCCATGGGGTGTGGATCAAGGGCAAGTCCTCCCTAAAGGTCCTATCCTGGTGGGAACCTGTCTCCTTCCAGCAGTGACACCTCTTCCGGGGCCTTTGTCAACCCGGCTACCCTGGGTGACTGGCCCTTGGTAGGCTTCAGATCAAAGACCAGCACCCTCTGCTTGCCTGAGTGCTCCTCCTTTCGAGGAAAGCTGAGCTCTGGCTAATTCATCTTGATGATCCGAATTCAGTGCCTTGGAACTGCTTCCCATCCATTAGCTTTCAGTAGGCTGTGTCCTGAGGAACCCATGGCAAGCTGAAAATATCCCGAGTTGAAACGCATTGAGTTCACCTGACCTGCTGGGCACCAGTGGAGCAATCAGCACCTGGTGTAGGTTGCTCACCATCCTGGCTGTGAGGCTCACTGCAGTCCTGTGCTTGGAGAGGTGGAGGGACCGGGGAGGGAGGGGAGTGGAGGGACAGGGCAGGGGAGCAGGGTCAGGGTCCTACTGCTATTGCTGGTCTGGGAAAGAGCCTAATTCCCACTGGAAGCACAGTTTCTACCGACTCTGTGGGTGGTTCTGTGACTGTAGTAAGGTTGGAGAACTACAAGTGGAGACATAGGAAGTCAGACTGTCCACATTGCTCTTGAATCTGAAAACTCAGCACACTAGGATATAACCTTCCCCCTCAGTCAGTGAAGTATGGGATCCCCAAAACTCTCAGCAGGCTTTTTTTTTTTTGAGAAAATTGGTTATCAATTCAAATAAAATTTTAAAATACCTAAGAATAGCAAAAATGACTCTGAAAAACTAAAAAAAAAAAAAAAAAAAAAAAAAAAAAAAAAAAAAAAGGAACTTAAAAAAAAAAAAAAAAAAAAAAAAAAAAAAAAAAAAAAAAGAATAAAGTTGGAAGACAATGCTATCTGACCGACACACTTACCATAAAGCAACATTAATTGGGACCAGTGATGAAGAGGGAAGGCAGTGCAGTAGGGTTGAGTCAAGGATTAGACAGGGGCAGTGATAGGGAAGGGGTCGTGCATTTCCTGAGGGAAAGATGAGTCTTTCCAGCCAAGGGTACTGGGAGGATGGGAGCTCATATGAGGAATAAAGTGAACAATCTTGTGTTATTCACAAAAACTTAACTCAAAATGGATCTTAGGTCTGTATGTGAAATCAAGAGCTGTCAATCTCATTGTGGAGAACAGGAGAAAGCCTGAAGACCTAGAAAAGGGAAGTATTTTTGTAATTATACCAAAAATTAAATCCATAAAGAAAAAACCAAAACAGATAGTTGGACTGCATTAAAAAGAAAACTTCTGTCCCAACTGGGTAGTGCTCGTGGAATGAAAAAGCAAACATTGTCTGGGAGGGAATATTCACAAATTAAAGACCAGAAAAAAGACATATGCTCCTATGTAAAGCACTCTTGACGTCCAACAATGAGGAAATAACTCACTCTGCACAAGATTCCAACAGACGCTTTGCTACAGAGGTCACATGGATAGCAAATAACGAGAGCCCCAAAAGATGCTTGGCTTTTCAGGGAAATGAATATTAAAACCACACAGAGAGATCACTGTGCATATAATGAATGACTGTGAAGAAATAGGTTGAACATACCATGAGTTGGCAGGGATGAGGAGGAAAGCAGTTGGGGATTCCTGAAAAAGTTAAATATACACTTCTAATAGCATTCATCCATTCCTGACAAATCCAGAACCTGTGTGTTTACCCAAGAGAAATGAAAGCGTATGTTTTTACCGAGACAGATCACACGTGTTCAGAGCTCAAAAACCCAGACGCTGGTGGACAAGGTGTCAGGTGAGGCTCTGGGGTGCCTGTGCCATAGATTCCCAACCTGAAACAGAACTGAGCTCTTGACTGTCCTGAGGGCAACCTCCGCCTCCTGACCCTTGAGTTTTATCTCATCTCCTCTCATCCTTGCTGTGTTCCCTGGGACCTTCCTTTGTAGACAGTGATACAAAGTAAATTTTCAGTTCCTCGGCTCTGTTGCATTTCTCTGGCGCCTCTGAGAAACTCTGCTGAAATATTTAACATCCCTATTTAGCTCCTGAATTCCCAAGACAACTTTGCCAACAGAAAATCCTTTGCTGGAAAAATGAGATACAGATTGTCCAGGCAGCTTACAGGGTCCTTCTCTCATGTTCTTGGGTCCATGAACCCAGTCTCTGGGAGCCATGGAGAGCACTGTTCTCAGAAGACAGCTACACTGGACCCTGCTGTTGTCCCGTGAACAGCAAACCAATAGTCTAAATACAGGCATCCTTTCAAGAGTCACACTGAAATGATGTCCCCAGGATGAGATGCTAGACAGGAAGGGAGCACTTTCAGGCTCCCTGGGCCTCTGCCTCATGGATGGGCCAATCCCCTCGTGCAGTTAATGGGTGTATATCTGAAGAGCATATCTGCTATAGGCCCAGCTGGCTATGCCTCTCCAGGGCCCATTCTCTGCCACACTATGCCCTGCCCCACCCTGGTGCTCTGCCAACAGGAACACATCCGACTCTTGAAGCCCCGTGACTTCAAGAATTGAGAGCCAAAACAGGACTTTGTAACTTACCACCTGTGGTGTCAGGCTATTGGCTTCCTGTTCATGCATGGAGCTTCTCTCTGCTGTCCTCTGTCCAGCCTGAGCTGTAGGACACGGAGGCTCCCTTGAGGCTGAGGAAAGAGAGTCTTCCTTCTTCTCCCAGGTCCCCCTTTGTCTTGGGTGCTCTGCAATGCCTGTGCTCCTGCCTCCCTTGGGAGGGCCCTGTACTTGACACCTTGGGTTTCAGCTAAGGTTGGACCCTAGCTCTCATCAGGGCCACTTAGACACACCTCTGTTGGAGCTGGGAAGAGCAAGATAGACTGGAAGGAAGTCCTGGGGTGGCGTGGGAGGTGCAGCTCCCAACTCTGACCAAGTCCCTGTATCCCTCTCGGTTGCAGTGTCTCTGCACTCCCCACCTGAAGCTGGCCCTTTATGACCTAAGGCCAGAACACTGAGTGAGCTGCTAAGGGCAACCTCCTTTGCCTGCCTGGCAGAGACAGAATCCTCACTTCCTTTCTGTTAAACTTTCTCCTGCCAGTTCTCAGCAATGCCTGCCTCCCTGCTGGGGATATCTCTGCAGTGTTCACATAAGAGCTTAGCAGGCAGAAGGGCCAGATCTGCAGCCACTGCTGTGTCACAGATAGTGAAGCCTGATATGGGGCCTGGGGACAGTGGCCATGCAGCCATCCACGCTGGATAGGACAGAGTACCTACATTCACCAGGGCCCTCACTGTGGTGCACCCTTCCTGTACCACTCTGGGCTCCACAGGTTTCCTGGGCCCCAGAGGGACACAGTTTGGGCAGTATTGGAACCCATACTCAGAGACTCCAACCTGGAGGGGATACATGGGGAGCTGCCCCTCCCTAGTAGCTTTCATGGTTCAAATCTCTGTGGCACTCTGATGTCTCTGATGACAACTCAGGAGGACATTGCTCCTCACCCAGGACTCTTGAGTACCCAGGTCCCTCTGTGCCCTTGGCCCTGCTGTGTCTCTCAAGCACTTGTCTCCAGTGCTGAAGGGCCTGTTTCTTGTAACCAAAAGATGTGTGTTTCTGCAGGGCCATGCAAGCTGCACAGAGCTGGGACCCTTTGGGCCAAAGTTGCCCCTCTGCTGGCCAAGGGACAGTCCTATGTATGGGTGCTGCCCCTCAGGAAGCCATTCTCTGTGGCAGTCTCAGCTGGAGGTGCCCCTGCCCTCCACTGTACTTCACTGTTGCATCTCTGACCCCAGGGAAAGGGAAGAGGCCAGTGTCCTTTCTTCCATGGACCTCATCTTCTTCTGAACTCACAAAGCACACAGACAGGGGGTGGGGGGCAAGGGGCCTCATCTCACTGTGGTCCCCAGTGTGTGCAGAGCACTCAAATCAGAATCAGAGACCACAGCACGGCCTCAGTCTCTCCTTGATAGCGGAGAAGGGAAGCCCGAGTCCAGACTCAGGCTTGTGTCTGTGATAGAAGAGGTTGGGGAATTGGTCAGGCAGCTGTTTTAAGACAAAGCCACCTAGAAGCATTGAATCAAACTCAGCAGAAGCAGAGGAGAGAAGTGTGTTGCCTCACTGAATAGACAGGGATGCCATGGTGTGAGTGGCCTTTGCTAGGCTCAGCCTGGGGACCAGCTGATTTGTGGAGAGTGTAGCCTCCCCGAGCACTCAGCACCTAGGCCACAGCAGGAAGGTGAGGGAGGGGATGAGTCAGAGCTGCTGCTTCTGAGTGGCTTCCCTGTGTGGTGAAGTGGGGATACCCTTACTGCCGCTCAGTGGTCAGGTCCGGCTCACTGGTCACTGTGACCCCCCCCGCTTTTTGGATTCTCTCATGCAGCTTGGTGAGGTGGCACCAACCCTGGGGAGGTCAGGAGGTCCCAGATCCCCAGCTGTGATCTTGTTTACACCTTTGCAGTCAGACATGGTCTTCTGTGTACATCTAATCAAAACCCTCAAGTGCTTTAGGGACAGAGCCACAGCTGGGTAACAGAGTGTGCCTTCGATCATTCGTGATGTGATAGGCAGGGAGCTGTCTCCATTCCCTGGCATGGCTCCCCCGTCCTGGTTCAGAGGGCTGCACCTCCACTCACTTCGTCTGCTCAGGGTCATACCAGAGTGACTCCTTGACTGTCACTCCTTGGTGCCTTAGACTCTGGGGCCAGATGTCACAAGGAAGCTCAGACAGTCTACCGGAGTCCTCTCTCATAGGGTATTTGCGTCTTACTTAATTTGTCCAGGGCCCCACCCTTTTCAACCTTCACCAGGATGGAGCTTTCCCACAGTGAGCTGCTGGTATCCCTGCAAGCACTGTGGAGAAACCAAAACTGAAGCAGACTTCTTGGTAAAGAGGTTTCTTGGTCCTGGGGCCATAAGTGTTGAGAAGAACAGGTGAGATCCTGTTTTAGATTTCCAGTGAGCCAGGGGGAGCACCTGAGTAATTCTACATCATACCAGGAAGCAGATCTCCTCCAGCCCTGTGTAAGCCACATCAGGAACATTGTGGACTTCAGAATTCGCAAGCAGAACAGATCCTTTGGGGGGCTCATGGTCAGGGTGTTGGAAAAATGCATTTTTGAGACATTTTTTCATGGGTGTTTTGATTCTGGCTTGGGGGATAGCAAGTAGTATTCTGACTTCAAGATAATGGGAAGAAGCCTGGGCTCTGCTTGGCGCTGAGCTGCAGAGGAAGCAAGGTCCCAGGCTTGGTGGCTACAGACCCTCAGGGCAGGAGCGGCTACCAGGGACTTTGTTGGGACAGATGCTGTGTCAACCACCCTGAGGCAACACAGTGCTGGCTCCTCTTGTGGTGGTCTCTCCTCCCATGTCTCTTGGCTACCTCTTCTCCACCTAGTATTTGCCTAGGGCCCAGGGGCAGAAACATATTGTTGGGTATTGCAATGAGGATGGTGGCTTCCAGACTCCTAGCATAGCCCCTACCCTGGGTGTTGAAGCTGTGAACCCTGGGCCCCAGAATGTGACTGTGTGGACATAGGGTCTTAAAGAGATGACAGAAGAGATTAAAGTGAGGCCACCAGGGTGATCCTGATCCCATGTGACTGGTGTCTGTGTCAGAGGAGGGGATCAGGACACAGACACACACAGAGGGATGGCCACTGGGGACACAGGGGGGGACACATTTACAGACAGGAATGAAGCCAGCCTTGTGCTTCCTGTGTCCTTGCCTTGGCCACAGGCCCTGGCCCACTGCCCCTGCCACTCTGCAGGTACTGCAAGGCTCTGCCTTTCCTGGAGCTGCAGGGCACCTGTGTCCAGGGCAGCATACGGGGGAAAGCTAGCCAGGAGGGCCACATCGAGGCTCCCTGGTGCAGCAGTACCCATGAAACACCTTTTGTCTACAGGATGTTAGGCAGGGCAGGGCCTGGCCTTCTCTGAGGGGATGACTCAGGAGGGTTCTGTCTGGGGAAAGCTAACATCTTGAATGTGGGGACAGATGGGGTTAATTACCACTTGGATCCTTCAAGAGAAAGCCTTCCATGCATTGGAGAGACAGCTCTCAGGAGACCAAAGTGTGATGACCCCTGGGTCCTTCTCCAGGTCAGCCCCAACTGAGTCCCCTATACCTGGCTTCAGCTCCACACAAATCCTATGATTCCCAGGCTGCCTGGCTGTGTGCACTTCCAGAGGATCCTATTACTGGCAGGTTCTGACCGAGTCTATCTAGGTAGGCAGCAGGAATTTGCATTTCCCACCTGCATGGTGGGACTGTGCAAGGGGGTCATTTGCAGGGTTGGGCAGAATCTCACTACACTCCCTTCAGCACCCATCTCCCCCATTCCACCCTCTGCTCCCAAAGCACGAGCAACTCCTGTGTGCTCTGGGCCCCAGTACAGACAGACAGATGGACAGATGGACAGAGGGGCAGACTGCAAGACGGGGCGTCAGGGAAAGAAAGCACAGACCCTCACTGCTCTACACCCTCAGATGAGCGTTGGATCCACACAGGTGGAGTTTTGTTTCCCACAGAGTGGGTGAGCTGACCTGCCTGAAAGGGTCATTGCTCTGAGGATCAATGAGATGATATGCGTGCAAAACTCAGGGCAGGTCAGGGACGAGAGGAGCACTCTGAAGATGCTGGCCCTGTTTTGTGTCTGCCCACAAGAAACCCATGGCCTTATGGAAATGTCTGTTTGGGCCTGAATCATGGCCCAAACACTCCTGAGATGTAGATTCAGGTGGCACAGGGCGATTGAGGAAGATCTTCCATGGCCCGGTGCTGTTGAGAACTGGGTTCTGGCTGTAATATACTGTATCTCCATTGCCTGGAGAGTGTGGAGATGGCAGGAGGTAGATATGTGGTGCACAAAAGTCCAGGATGCAGGGCATAACCAGAACAAGACTCGATTCCCCCACCCAGGATCTTAGAGTTAATTATGGGAATGTGGTGGAGGGGCATGCCAATCAGGGAAGTGCAGGGCCTGGGCACAGGTGATGGCACCTACTGTTGTCTGGGGAGACGAGGAGATCAGAGATTTCTGAAGAAACTGCAGCCAAACTGGAAGGAGGAGTGGGAGGTGGCCAGGTGACAACCATGTATGTGTGAGGTGTGTGTGTGTGTGTGTGTGTGTGTGCATGTGTGGTATATTAGGTGTATGTGCATCAGGGGTGTGTGTGATGTGTGTATGATGCACATGTGTGGAGTGTGTGTATATCAGGTGTGTGTGTCAGGGTGGGGATATATGGTGGGAAAATTGCAAAAAGCATGCTACATTTCATAAGAAATAAAAACTATACTGACACTTCACTAACTTAGACAAAAAAGGTGAAAGTGAATGTCTTGTTTTCCCAGTAGGAGGCATGGTGGACAGAGGCATATGGGGAGAGGCAGGGGTGTTGCCTGGTGCTGGAGGGGAGATGGGATGTGGGACTCTGTGAAGATGGCTCGCAAAGGGGCTGCTTCCATTCAATAGACATTGAAACCTCAGGGCTTTGTCAGAAAACCCTTTGCTATCTGGGGAGGGAAGACAAAGCCACACATGCCTGTGCATGCAGAGCTGCGCCCTCTGCTCATCAACCAGCCTAGCTGGGACTCTGAGGTGCAGAAATTAAAGTAATGGTTCAGGAACATTAAAGTCCTTGGCTTTTACCAGAAGCAAATGTGAAACTACTGCTGCAGGGAAACCTTCACAGCCCGGTCATGGGAGTGCCAAGGAAAATGAACTTGACTAATGGAAGTTTAGCCCTAACACCCAAGAAGTAAATCCCAACAGGGAGAGCCAGCAAGCACAATAACCAGAATCCATGTCTTCAGAATGCAGATGCTTCTGGGCGGCAGCCCTGCAGGCAGAAGGTGGGAACCGGGTGCTGTGTTTCAGTGTTTTTGTACTATCCTGGAGGAAGGGGAAACAGTGACCAACTCTGCATTTATTAATTTAAGTAGCCAGTTGAAAATATAGGGATAACTAAAGCAATAGAAATAGAGTGCAAACCTCAAATCATCCAAGGGGAATATAGTTAAGTAAACTTAATCTGACAGCAGACAAAACAAAGAAACAATGAATTATGACAAAAGCATGGTAGACAGACAAGGTGGTAAAGAGAAGTACAAAAGGGTATAATTGTAATGTAAGCATTGATTTGAATTATAAATTGAAGGATTTTGTGTCTGATTATTACCAACAAATAATAAAAACCCCAGCCTTAACCTTTCATCCAAAATAAAATGGCAAAAAAGTTAAAAATAAAGAGCTGAAAAAATATACCCTAGAAATATTTAATAGTAGAAAGCAATTGCATTAACGTGGCCTTGACATAAAGCTAGTATTTATGTTAAAACATTTAGAGATTAATTTATTACTTAATAATAAAGTGCTTATTTTAGTAAGGTATAATTATCTTCAGCCTAGGTGTCACTAATAACATAGTTTCAAAAATCTACAAACCAGAACTTATGAAATTACAATTAGAGGTAGTAAATTTATGGCACAGTGGGACCAGTAAATGAATCAGAAGAGAAATAAAGATAGATAAGATCCGAAAGGCATATTACTAGTTTTGATCTAGCAGATAAATTCTGCGTCTAGCAATGGAGGAACGCGTGCCACTTGCTTTTACGTTCTGAGATGTTTTTGGTTTTCTTCATGAAAAGCCTTCATGTACAAGCATCATTCCTTCCAGGAAGAGCAGGTGTCTCCACTCCCTGGATGCTGTGTGAGGTGCCAAGGAGGGAAGTTGCCAGTGAGGTGGTAAGAGTTTCAGGGTCCCACCCAGCTGTACTGGGCTCTGTGACTTCAGACAAACCTCGGGCCTCCTGTGGCTTGATTTCCTTGTTTGTACAGTGGGTCTAACAGGAGCATCTGCCTCCCAGGGGTCCAACAGAACTGGGGAAGGAGCTGTGCTGAGCTGTGTCTGTCTGTCTCACACAAGTGTGTAGCACAGTAGCCACTTTGGTGTTCACTGAGAGTGTGCCTTCACCCCCCTCACACACCCATGCCAGTCGGGACTCTGCACCCTTGTGTTTTACAGTGTCTTCTCCACATATTTTATGGCAAGCCTGGGGTACTGTCATTTACCTGTGAGAAACAAGGATACCTCCAGATAGATCTGAAATAGCTAGATGCCCTCTCAGTGAGACAGAGAAAGAAAATGATTCTTCAAACATTGTATTAAGAGCGTGGCGTGGTACATGCCTGTGATCCTAGCACTCAAGAGGCTGAGGCAGGATGAGTACAAGTTTGAGTCTTGCCTAGGTAACAGTAAGATCTTGTCTCAAAATAAGAAAGATTGAGGATGTGCTCAGTGCAAAGGCCCTGGGTTCAATGTCTACTAGTCCCCCAGACACATAGATGCACAACCAGACAAAAAGACACACACACGCACAATAAGGACTCCATATATCACAGAGCAGGTATTAAAGCCTATAGGGGCAAATCATAACCATGTGTTACATATTATTTTATCAAGTTTATTGGCATTTTTTGGTGTACAATACAGTTACATTCATCACTGGGGACTTGTACCTTTACATGATGTTCTTTTTTTCCCCATTCCCCTGCCCTCCCTTCAAACCCTCCACCCCTCCCTATTTACAAAGACTTTGTTTCTATTTTTTCCTTTTTTCATATTTTTTCTTCCCCTTCTTTCCTTCCTTCTACCCCATTTAGAACTTTTCTTATTATTTCAGATTATCTATTATAAATTTTGATCCTTATTTACACTTTCAGTTTCTCATACCAGGGATACTATTCAGTATTTACATGTGTGTCCTATTTATTTCACTTAAAAGAGTGGCCTCAGTGTGCATCCATTTGGCTATAAATGTCTCTAGTTCCTTGTTCTTTATGGCTGAGTAGTACACAGCTTCTTTATCAAGTCTGCAGTTGATGTGTAACAGTTGATTGGTTGTTCCAAGCTTTAGCTATTACAAACTGTGCCACTATAAACATGGGTGGGCACATATCACTGAGGTATGATTCTTTTAATTCTTTTGGGAAGACATCCAGTAGAGGAATAGCTAGATCAAATGGGAACTCTAATCCTAGTTTTTTGAGGTATTTCCATATTGATTTCCACAGTGGTTGCACAGGTCTGCATTTCCATCAACAATGGAGACGAGTTCCTTTTTTCCCTGCAGTCTTGCCAGCATTTGTTATTGGTTGATTTCTTGATAGCAACCATTCTTTTTGGGGTGAAGTAGAATCTCAGTGTTGTTTTCATATGCATCTCTCAAATGACCAGTGATGTGGAATGTTTTATCATGTTTATTTGCTGATTTTACTTCTTTGTCTGAGAAATGTCTGTTAATTTCAAATGCCTATTTCTGAATTGGATCTTTATATTTGGGAAGTCTGAATTTTTAAAGTTCTTTATATGTTCTCTATAGTAGAACTATGTCTGAAGAACAGCTGGTAAAAATTTTTCCCACCTTGTAGGTTGTCTCTTAGCTGTTGGTGGTTTCTCTTGTATAGAAGCTTTCTAAAAATATGAGATCCCAGGCGTTGATTCTTTGTGCTAATTCCTGTGCTACTGAAGTTTTGCTCATAAAATCTTTTTGTATGCCAGTGTCTTCAAGAGTTCTACCTATCTTCCAATAAGTTTAGTGTTTCTGTTTTAATATTTAGATCTTTAGTACACTTCAATTTTAGTTTAGTGCATGGTCATAGACAGGGATCTAGTTTTAATCTTTGGCAGGTTGAAATCCAGTTTTTCCAGCACCATTTATTAAAGAGGATATCTTTCCTCCAGTGAGAATGGTTGGCTCCTTTGTCAAAAATGAGGTGGCTGAGTATGTCTGGAGTTGTTTCTGCATCTTCTAATCTAGGCCTCTGATCCTCATGTGTGTTTGTTTGCCAGTACTGTGCTGTTTTATCACAGCAGCTTTGTAGTATAGTTTCAAGTTGGGGATTGTGATACCCCTGCCATGTCTCTGTTGCCTAGAATTGCTTTTGCTATTCTAGGTCTCTTCTGGTTCCAAATGAATTTTTGGATTGTTTTCTTAAATTCTGTAGAATAATATTGTTGGGATTTCAATAGGGTTTGCATCAAATCCATATAGCAGTTTTGGAAGTATGGCCATTTTCACTGTATAGGTTATTCCTAAGCAGGAACAGGGATGCCTTTCCATTTTCTTATATCCTTTTCTATTTCTTTTTTCAGAGGGCTATAGTTTTCAGTGCAGAGGTCTTTTGCTTTCCTCATTAGATTGATTCCTAGATATTTCATTATTTTGGATGATATTGTGAAAGGGATTGTTTCCCTAATTTCCTTCTCAGTGAGTCTG
Organism: Fukomys damarensis; assembly: GCF_012274545.1. Taxonomy (NCBI): domain Eukaryota; kingdom Metazoa; phylum Chordata; class Mammalia; order Rodentia; family Bathyergidae; genus Fukomys; species Fukomys damarensis. Next base: position 72,310,896 of record NW_022900913.1, on the reverse strand, counting down.
TTATTTGTGTACAAGAAGGCTATTGATTTTTGTGTGTTGACCTTGTATCCCACTACTCTACTGAATCTGTCAATTCAGTCCAGAGGTCTTTTGTCTGAGTTTTTTGGATCTTCTTTATAAAGTATCATGATGTCAGCAAATAATGACAGCTTAACTTCTTCCTTTTCTATCTTTAATTCCTTTTATATCTTTCTCTTGTATAATTGCTGTGGCTAATGTTTCCAGAACTATATTGAGCAGGAGTGGTGATAGTGGACATCCTTGTCTTGTTCCTGATTTTAGCATGAAGGTTTTCAGTTTTTGACCATTCAATATGATGTTGGCTGTGCATTTTTATAGCCCTTTTCAGGTTGAGATAAAGACCATCTATTCCAATTTTCTGTGAGGCTTTTTAAAATCATGAATGGGTGTTGGGTTTTGTCAAGTGCTTTTTCTGCATCTATTGAGATGATCTGTGGTTTTTGTCCTTGGCTCTGTTAATATAGTGTATTACACTTATTGATTTACTCATGTTGATCCATCCTTGTATTCCTGGGACAAATCCAACTTGGTCAGGGTGTATGATCTTTTGATGATCTCTGTATTCGGTTTACCAGTATCTTGTTGAGGAGTTTTGCATCCATGTTCATTAGAGAGATTGGCCTGTGGATCTCATTTTTGGTTGGGTCTTTTCCTGGTTTTGGAATCAAAGTAATACTTGCTGCCAGGAATAAATTTGGAAGTATTGCTTCCCTTTCAATTTCATTGAAGAGTTCAGAGAATAGTGGCAGTAGTTCTTCTCTAAATGTCTTGTAGAATTGATCAATGAAGTTATCAGGACCTGGGCTTTTCTTTCTTAGTAAACTTTTAATTACATTATCAATTTCACTGAATGTAATTGGGGTGTTTAGACTTTTTATATCTGCTTTGTTCAACTTTGGAAGTTCATATGTATGTATGAATCTGTCCATTTCTCCTGTGTTTTGCATTTGATTAGGTACAAGTTCTCAATGTATGTATTGACAAGCCTCTGGATTCCTACTGGATCTGTTGTGACTGTTGTGACTTCTTTTTTGCTCCTAATTGTGTGGATTTGAGCCCTTTCTTTCCTTTTTTTTGATAAGGTTGGCTAATGGCTTATCTATTTTATTTATTCTTTTGAAAAACTAACTCTTCAATTCATTGATATTTTCTATCATTATCTTAGTCTCCATTGAATTGGTTTCTGCTCTGATCTTTATAATTCCTACCTGGTTCAAGCTTTGGGTTTGTCTTGCTCTTCTTTTTCTAGGAGCTTAAGATTCAGCATTAGGTTGTTTATTTGAACTCTCTCTGTTTTCCAAGCATGGACACTCACTGCTATAAACTTCCCTCTTAGAACTGCTCTCATTGTGTCCCATAGATCCCTGTATGTTGTATTGGCATTATCATTTAATTGTAGAAACTAAGTTCTTTGATTTCCTCTGTGACCCATTAGTTACTCAGAAGAGTGTTATTCAATTTCCATGTGTTTGTGGAGTTCTTGCAGTTTCTTATGCTATTGATCTCCAATTTTATTGTACTATAGTCTGATAATATACAGAGGATAACTTAAATTCCTCTGCATTTTCTTAGACATGTTCTATAAGCTGGTCTATTTTGGAGAATGGCCCATGTGCAACCAAAAAGAATGTACATTCTGATTTTATGAGGTGGAACACTCTGTAGACTTACATTTGTTCAAAGGCTTGGTTCAGTTCTAGTATTTTGTTATTGATTTTTTGTCTAGATGATCAGTTTATTTGTGACAGTGGGGTATTGAGGTCCCCCACTACAATTGTGTTAGTGCTTATTTGGTTTTTCATGTCCCTTAATATTTGCTTTGTATAGTTGGGCCCATTAGTATTTGGTCCATATATATTCATGATAGTCATCTCTTCCTCTGGGATTGTTCCCTTTACAAGGTTGTAATCTTCATCATCTCAGTTAATTAGTTTTGGTTTGAAATGTACTTTGCAAATAAGATAACTACCCCTGCTTTTTTCCCAGGTTCATGTCACATGGAGAACTGTTTTCTATCTTTTTACTTTTAGTCTATGAATTTTTTTTTAATTAGGTGTGTTTTTTTTCCAGCTTTAATTGAGTTTATTGGTACATTTTAGGGATACAGTACATTTACATTCATTGTTGGGATCTTGTACCTCTACATGACAAGTCTTGGTTCTCATTTTTTCCCCTTGTTCCTGCCCTCCCTTCATCCCCTCCTCCCCTCCCCATCTACAACCACTTTAGGTGTGTTTTTTGTATACAGCATATTGTTGAATTCTGCTTTTTGATCCACTCTCTCAGTTGATTTCTTTTGATTGTTGAATTGAGGCCATTTATATAGATGGTTATAACTGATATATTTTGACTTATCCTTGTCATGTTATTTTCCTGTTGTTGGCTATTTCATTTTTTATTTTTCCCTCCTCTCCCTTTATTTTTTATTGTCTTGCCCAATTGCTTTGCTCTGCTGGGCCTCATGGAGTTGTGAACTTCATTTTCTTTATTCTAGCATGTTGTTTAGAATTATTTGGACTGCTGGTTTGGTATTCATACTTTTCTCAGGTGTTCTTTGTTGTGGAAATATCTTTTTCCCCATCAATTTTGAAAGATAGTTTTCCGTATACATCAGCCTAAGTTGAAGGTTGTTTTCTTTTAGGGCTTGAAATACCTCCCTCCAGGCTCTCTTTGATTAGGCTTGATGATTTGTGTTGAAAACTCTGCTGTGATTCTAATGGGCATTCCTTTGTATGGGAGTTATTTCTTTTCTCTAACTTCTTGTGGTATTTTGCTCTTCTGTTGGGTTTCAGGCATCTTGACTATTATATGTCTAGGTGTAGATTTTTTTGACCACGGCTTGTTGGAGTCCTATATGCCTCACTTATCTGTATGCCAAATTCTTCTGTTCTGTTTGGGAAGTTTTGTAATTAATTCTGTGAATATTTTTTTATGTCATTTGTACTTTCTCCTTTTTTGTGGACTCATATCAGTCTTATTTTAGTCTTCTTTGTGTCATCTAGGAGCTTCTGGATCTATTTCTCATGGTCCTTTACTGTTTTAGGAGATCTCTCTTTTCATGGTCACTAACCACAGTCCTGTCTTCTATATCTGATAGTCTATCTTCACATGGGCTCATTCTGCTGTGAATACTTTCAGTAGAGCTTTTAATCTCCTGGATGTCTGTTTGAATGTGTTTCATAGATTCCATTTCTTTTCTATGCTGGGCATTCATGATTTCCATTTCTTTCCTATGTTGGGCATTCATGGTTTAAATTTCTTTCCTATGCTGGGCATTCATTGCTTCCATTATGGTCCTGAGCTAACCTATTGTTTTTATCTGTTTCTGTTCTAGAGTCTCTAATCATGTTTTTCATTCTGCTTACCATCTCTGTAGTTATCTGGGAAATTATTTGTTTTGAATTTTTCTAGAGCTTTGTTCTTCTGTTTTGTAACTTCTTGTGCTATCAGTTGATTGTGCTGTCCAGGTGGTTGATCATCAGACTGTTCCACCTTGTTTCTATAAGAACTTGCCTTTGGTGAGCTGGAAGTCTGGGTTTGTACCTTGCTTAGGTGTCTTCTCATTTCTATTTTTGTTGTTGGTGCTGCTTTTGGTTTAATTCCTGGGTTGATACTTCAATATTGCTTATTGTTAAGTATCTTTTGTTGCTTGTATTTAGAACCATTATGGAATGATTGCTTCTCAGAGGTGTCTTCCAGATATAGCTGGTCTTTAGATTTTGAGTCTCTAATGACTCTTAGGCAATCTCATTTGCAGTATGCCAGGAAGGACAACAGATTAGATCAGTCACAACACCCTAGCCCACGTGGCACAATCAGCAACAACAATAGCATCAAGTACAGCTTAGAGAATGACGATGTGTGGTAGCTATTAAATCCATCACATTTAACAATGTGAATTAAATAAAAATTGAGGATTTGCCCAAATATGTTTATAGTGAATAAACTCTTCAATATAGCAACTTTATCCCTCAGGATGAGGACTTAGATGGAGTTGGGAAAGGAGAAAAACATAGGTAGAAGGATAGGGAAAGGTTAGAAGTGAGGCCAGAGGACACAGTAAGATCAGGCAAACTCTGGGAAACTGTTGAAGAGAAGAGGAAAATCAGAATGAAAGAAAAAGACAAGAACAGAAAAAACTAAACACAATAGGGAAGCTAGAAACTATTCACTTTCCTATAAAACTAATGACAATTGAGAGAAGGAAAAAGAGAGAAGAGAAGAAAAAGAAAGAAAAAAGAAACCTGAATTAGGATAAGGAAAGGAACATAAAGGAAGAGAAATAAATAACAAGGTGGGGGGAGGAGAGGAGAAAAGAAGACAAAAGCAAAAAAAAAAATCCAAAAAGAATAAAGAATAAAACATAAAAATTAAAAATAAGATAAAAATAACTGAAAAGCTAAAAAGGTCTCCTTTAGGTTATACCTCTGCTGTCACAGTAGGAAATTTGGGCAGCAGGGTGCAGATACAAGTCTGTTAGTCCCAGCAAGCCAGCAACAGTCCACTGAGATTCAGGCTGATTTTGGCTGCAAGGCTCAAGCTGAGCTCCCTGACCTCCTGCTGGGTTGAACTCTGCAAGGTTCTGCTGCAGGTTCAAGCTGCCCTTTCCCTGAAGATAGTCCAGGTTCTGATGGGAGGTGTTGATCCCTCCAACTTATCAACTATGGTGGTCAGCTGTGCCTTTATTGCAGAGATTTTCCTCACTTTTCCAGTGGGCTTTAAGTTTCATCAAGGAACCTCAGAGAGGTCCTCTTCTATTGTTTCCTTCTGCTATATTTTCTAGAGCTCAGAACAATGGCCTTTATGACCCCCTGTGCCTCTGCTGTGTGGATCCCAGTACAGGCATAGCCTGGAGGCCAGAGGTGGGGGTGCAGGGATGGTGCTTGGCTCAGCTCCTTGGAAGCCTTGGGATGGTGCTAATGGCCCATAAGGTATTTTTAATGCTGATGCACTGAGTAGCTTGGTTTGTGGAGCTCCAGTCTTACCTGCAGCATCACAGATACAGCAGGATGGTACCTCTAGGGCTGAGGGAAGAAGGTCTTCAAAAGTCTCCCTGTGTATTGACCCCAAGCCTTCCAGTAAATCCCAGAATCTCCCTGCTGCTTGTGCAGACTCAGATGGGAGCCTCAGGTATTTTTCCTAAATATCTGCAGTCTTATGTGTGCTGCAGCTCCAATCTGCCAGGGGCAGAGTGGCTTGAGCACTTTCATCTGTACTGATGGTGCAGGTTCCTCTCCTGGTCATTGCTCCCTACACAGAGAAGGATGACAGATACATGCCTAGTTTTGACATGTAAGAGGTACCTAAGTCACCTGGAGAAGGTATAAACTGTGATGGGAAAACATGCAGTGGTCCCGAGCCTGTCCTTTGCAAGAGGCTGGCATTGCTGCTTTGGTTGAGAGGCTGCTGTAGCCCTGGCTGACCTGTTGGTGGTCACAGTGTATGGCAGGGGCCAGGTGCTCCTCAAGGCTCCAACTGCATCAGGAGGAAGCATGGGGCTCTTTCAGGGCCCGGGCACTGAGGGGTCTCAAGGCCTGTGGTGCCCTCAGAGAGTAGGCCAGGCCCCCCCGTGTAAGCAAGGTTTCCTTGAGGCAGCCCTATACCTCAACAGTGAGAGCAGGGTGGGGATGCTGAGATCCTGAGCTGCACCCCAGAGGGACAGAGAGCCCTTGAGGGCTGGAGGTGGGAGGGTGTGCTGTGCTCCTGAGGAGTGCCAGGTGGTGGCTTGTGTGTGATCTGGGTCAGGACATCTTATAGTGTCAGGTGCATAGTGGGTTCCAGGCATGGGGTCATGGACAGGTGTTAGCCGGTGGGTGGTTGTGGCACTCAGCATTTCCAGGCCAGTCTGAGCACAGGTGATGTGGGGCAGGTCTTAAGTGGAGGAGCAAGGGACACTGTCTTCTGCCTGTCAAATCCAAGTTGGCAATAACATGGTTACACATGTGTGCTCGAGGTACCCTTGCAGGGGCACACTGTGTCCTGTCACAGTGCAGTCCTGGTGTCTACCATGGGGTCCAGTGATCTCCAAAGTGGGTGTGAGCCTGAGGGCTTGGGCAGCTTATCCTCTGCATCAACCTCTTGTGCAGTCACATCAGGCTGTGTATATTTGTGACTACCCAGAGTGCCTGCCTGAAACTCTGCAGAGAGGGGTGTCACATACCTTAGGGGGGGCCCAGCATGGGCAGGGTCTGGCTGCTTCTCCCCTCCTTGTGCACCTCAGGACTTAGCTGTTGGTTTGTGCCTGGTTTGAATTTGCAGGTTTTCTGTTCTGCACTGGGCCCAAAGAAGGCTGGGTGGTGTAGGGCAGATGAGGATCCGGATGGCCTTGGGCTGACGGGAAATGATTGGAAAAGACTGAAAATGGTGGCCTAGTGTATTTGGTGTTCCCTCCAGCCACCCATTCTGAGTGAATTTTGGCCCTACCCCAGCTCCTTGCACCACAAATTGTGATAGAAGAGCACAGCTCAGGTTTGGAGACAGAATCTATCATTTGACAGCCCAGCTTCTAAAAGAAAGTGCCAAATAATTCTCCCTCCAGACTCAGACATTCTGAGTCTGATCACAGTTCAAACATGCCTTTTCTGTTTGGTCAGCCTGAGTTAAATGATTCTGGGCACTTTCTAGTTTCATGAGCAGGAAAAAAAATAAATGTTTTCAACTTGAAAAATAAATGGAAGCCATTCTTTTTAACTCCAAATGCTGTGTAACCTTTTAAAGAGCTGCAGCCCAAGTGAGTTATTTCCTTGGAGAGGCAATCTGCAGGAGCTCTGTCAAGTAATGTCAAGGAGAAAATGTTAAGTGATGGAAGAAGGAAAAATATTTTTAAGACAAACCTCGGAGCCAATTATTCTCCTTGATTTCCTGTAAGTCATCCTATGACTGGGTTTTAGCATTGTTGGAAATGTTTTATATTGTGGCAGTATCCAGATTCAGTTGGACAAACACACGGAATGACTTGATTTAGAAGGAGTGATTATTAAAAAAAACAAGTTTCTGCAGAAAAGAGATAACTTGATAGTTGGCAGTGCAGATTTGTGTTGCACCTTGCAAAAAAAACTCCAAATGGTACTTTTCTCTAGGTAGATGCCTTAGAGAATCAGCCCACCAGGCTCTGGAAATGGATCATTTATGCAAATTCATAAAATACAAATAGATCTTTTCACCTTGGAATGTTTATAATTCTTTCCCTTGGAAATAAGATCCTTCAAGGGAAACCTCCATGGTCATGCTCCATGAAGAATATGATCATAAATGCATTGCTAGGTAAAAGAAAATATGAAATGCTGGGTTACACAGAGAAATAGTAACTTGATTTTGTGGCTGAGGTGTTATGGATTCTCTCGAGTGCCATATTTCACAGATCTTTATTATAGTTTTGCATGGGTGTTGCTATTTTCTCTACTCCTGCTGGCCCAGTGGTGGGTGAAGGGCATGTGATCAGACCAAGTGCTGTTTCCTGGCCTCTGAGGGCCAAGGCACCTCAACCACTGGATGGGACAGTCAAGAACATGGATGGCTCACACACGGAGTGCAAATTCTCCATGGCCAAAGGCCCAAGTGCTGTGGGAGAGTAGGGGATTATTAGTCAAGGTTTTAAAGGCATCTGGAATCTTGCAAAACTCCCACATTCTGCAAATACTCATTGAGTGTCCTCTACAAGCTGGTCATGATACACTTACCATTTCATTTTAATTTCAAATGCATCTCCCAATACTTTTAAATTAGACTCCACTAAGATCAACACACCAAAAAATGGCTTTCACAATCACTTTTGTCTTTACTGGCATCATTCATGAGAAATTCTCACTGCCTGGGGAATCAAAGCAAGTGGTCAGATGTCAAAGGACAGATTTCCAGGAGATCCCAGGAAAAACACTACAGAGGGAGCAGAAAAAGAAAACCTTAAAAAGAGCAATTTGAAAAAACAAACAAAAAAACCATCGCACAGAAACCATGGGCCCAATAAAGTGTTTTGCAACATAAAGAAATTGCAAGGCAGAGCATCTTGAGAAATTTCCACATTTCCAGGGCTGAACCACAGTTGGAATGCAGGGAACAACTCCAATCCCTGAGGAATGGACAGGAGGCAGCCACAGTGCCCAGGAGAGGTAAGAGGACCTGTATCTCCATAAGAGGACATGGAGGGCACTTGGGAAGCCAGGGGACATGAGAGACCCTGTCCATGGCAATCCAGGCCCAGGACAAAAGAATCAACTTGATACTTAGAGGAAGTTGGGACAAAACAGTGGACAACCAAACACAGACATAGGAATGAGGGAAACAAGGTCGGGTTTCAGACCCCATTGGACCCATGCTCACCTTGGGAGTTTGGACTGTGCTTTTGTTTAATTTTAAAGAATATTTTCTATGTACATTCCTGGTAAACTTCTTGCTTTGACAGTTGACTCTGTTAATATTTTAATGTATTTTACTCAGGTTGCTGGTACCAGAACCTTGATCACCCAAGGATTTCCTTGTCCAGAAATAGAAGGAAGATTGATAGCTGTGCTTTGCAGTACCTTGCTGCCACCGCCATTCCCTGGACATTCCCACAGCGGAGCTGGAGCTGGGTGAGTGTGGTGCAGGGCTGTGGATGGGAAGGTGCTGTAGATGGTAGAGCACACGTCCATGCAGTCTCTGGGATGCCCCAGGGCAGCAGAAGGGCCTGCAGTTGCACTGGCTCCCCAGATCATACAGGAAGGCTGCCCAGCTGTGAAGCCCACAGTGCGTGCCATGCACCATCTCCTTTCTGCATCCACAGTCCTCCTGGGGAGCAGCCTTGGGGCTAGAGCTGCAGTCTGCGTGGCCTGGCCCTTCCCTGTACTGCTGTGGGGCTGCCTGGCCACAGGACCCTGTGCATGTACCTGCCTCTGTCAGGAGCTGTTGGTCTTCACCAGATGTTCCCTGCTCATCAGGCTCTTCTTGTCTCCTCTCCCGAGGCAGTCTTGCCTCCAGCTCATAGCACTCCTCCCACACAGTACCACCCAGCTTTATATAAAGCATATCTATGTAGTTTACATAAAACATGTGCGACCTCCCATGCTGTTCTGGTCAACATTAGCAGTTGGGCCCCAGGGTAGATGTTGGGGTGGATGGTCACTGAACAGTGCTCCCCAGTGCTAGAGACGCTTTCCTCACAGATAACTGCAGGGACTGTGTTGACTGGCTTCAATTCCTGAAAGTCTCCCAACTTGTTGTGTGAGCGCATCCTGACAGCTTCAGCACTCGAGGGCTCTCTCACTCCAGAAGTCCCTTAGGTGATCCAGGAGGGCAGAGTGCCATGTGCCCTGGAAACTGCCGTGACCTAGGTGCTCCACAGAGTTCTTGGCTCACAGCAGAAATTCCTCAAGTGGTTGTTGAATGAATGAATGAGTGTGGACAAGTGTTTTCCAGTCAGGTCCTTGTACATAAAGAACATGAATTCTTAAGGGAGGGCATGGACAAGGGGAAAAAATGAGAACCAAGACCTGTCATGTAAAGGTACAAGATCCCAATAATGAATGTGACTTTACTGTATACCTAAAATGTACCAATAAACTCAATTAAAAAAAGAAAGAACATGAATTCTGTAGTGGCCATGTTTGCTCACATGAGAACTTTGCCTGTGACCTCACTTATGGCTGTAATGTGCTTTCTTGATTTTCATTGGTCATCATTTGTAGCACAACTATTCTATACTTAGGTAAATTTTATCTCATTAAAAACAGCATTATTGTAAGTATCTTTGAATATAAATATTTCATCAAATCAGACTTAGTGATATTTGGTTTGTTTAGAATCAATAAAACTATGTTAAGAGGTCTGGGAAATTAGTTTGTGAGCATTTGATGGCATTTTGAAATTAAAATGATATAAAAATGTTTGCTCAAATTTATCTGATACTAGAATTTTAAAATGTTCATTTTTCATAATGTAATTAATTTTTTAAATTGTAAGAAATACAGTAAAAACCAGGAGAACAGACAAGGAATCTACAACAGAGGAGAAATCTAAAACATTGATATTTTTATAAAATTCAGTATGCAAAATAACTATCATAAATAATTCAGATGGTATAGTTAAAATGAATTGGGGACTATTTGTAACAATATGTTAAAAGTTAATTAAGTCCATCTTTCATATTATATATATAAAATAAATATGGATAAAATAAAATAACAACTAAGAAAGTACATTTAATGTTAAAGGGACAAAAATGAGAATTTTCTAGCAGTTAAAGCACTAAAAAAATTGTCAAGAAGTTTAGTATGTTTCAGATTATATGGGATTTAAAAAATTCTGTTCCATGAACACTATTAGAGTTAAAAGGGTCATGACAACTCTGATGGACGTGATTCTATTAAAATCTATTTCCAAGGATCAGATCTCCAGGAAATCAGAAATGGACAAAACTAAAGGTCGTAGTGTTTTGTTTAAATGAATGTTCAAATGATTCCTGGGTGACAGGGAAGGCAAAACTGAGTGCCCTACTCCCAGGCAGGCTCAGGGTAAAGACACTGTGCACCCATCCCTCTTGCTTCCCCTATCACCCTGACCAACTGTGCCTGGCCGCCTAAGTCCTTCACTGTCCCACTGAAGACCATGTCTGCCAATTCCTGACTTGGTCTTGGGGGTCCAGCAGCAGAACCATGGGAGCCAGCAGGGCCTGGAGTTGCTGGTGGCTGTGCTGTCCACTGAGACACCAGACCTACATTCTCTTGACGTTGATAAAGCTGGGCCCCAAGAAGCAAGAAGGCAGAAGCAGGTATGTTTCAGACCCAAGTGTTTGGTCCCTATCTGAAGCTTAAACATGGACATAGGGGTGTTGGGATCCTTATGCCCTTAGGACCCACAGGCACAATTCAGCCTAAGAACGTCAAGGCTGTGGAGGTGCTAGAGCACGTAGGGTATGGATGCGGAAAGGAGGGGACATCTTGGCAGAGGGCCCAGTGAGTCACATAAACCATTTCCTCTTTTAAGTTGTGGGTGTCACACATTTTGCCCCAGCAACAGGAAAGCTGACTGATACAACACATTAAATCAACAAATACCAATTGCCAGTGCTCTGCTGGGCACTTCACGAGGCCTGGCAGGTGCAGCAGTGGCAGGGCATGCCCAATCCTTGCTTTCATGGGCCATCCCACTGTGACTCTGTGCCTAGTAATGATCTGGAATCCCAAATCTTAGCCCCCAAATTGATCTCCTGGGTTCTCCTTCCTTTCATAGATACACAGAGTTAGGGAGACTCAGCCACTAAGCTCAACTTAGAAGAGCAGGGCCCGTGTGGGGGGCAGCGCTTTGGGGACTTGGGGCTTCCCCCTTAGCTCTTCCCCAGGCCCTGTGGTCCCAGTAGTGTCCCTCACAGCCCCTCCGCTCTGTGGCTTCATATTCTGCCTGGTGGGAGGGCCCAAAGCTGCAGCCTGCGGGTCTTCAGAGCAAGGAATAAAGAAAATGTGAGTGAAATAAAGCATGTGCCCAGGGAGGGACGGCCTGCATCTGGGACCTGTCACCTGGTAGTTTGTGCTTCTATCCATGTGAGTAGCCAATGTGCTGGAGTCCACAGGGAGCTCAGGTCCATCCTGACTCAGCCTCTTACCCATGGCTGGCTGTCCTGGAGTGTCTACTTGTGGGATGGGCATTCTTCTTGCTGTCCAGCTGGTGAAGATGGAACTGTCCACAAGCTGCTCAGCAGGAGCAAGGTCCAGCTCTGGCCAGTGGTGTATTTGCTTCTGGCAGCGGGGATGAAACCAGGCCTCCTGCCTGGGTGCACATACCTCCCATACACCCTTGGCTCCCAGCTTCTCCTCCCACACCAGGATCCTGGGCCAGGGAGAGCCATGCCCTCCATTTGCTTAACCCAGCCCCTCCTGCCTGCTCCATTTTGAGCCTGTGCCTAGGAGAAAGGAGCTGGAACTTGGGCACTGCTGTGGCTACCAGGCTGTGTGCTGTGGAGTCTAGGTGGCTCCATTGTCACTTCACTGGGGAGCAGGAGGTCCGGCTGTGTGCCCATTCATTGTGTGCTGGGCCAGTTGCCAGGCGCCCTCACTGTGCAGGGCTGTGGCAGAGACTAGCTTTCCTGGAATTCATGGAGCAAGAATTGCGCCAGCTCTTGAGTCACCCCTGATTATTTTAGCTTCGTTTTTAGGCTCCCTCTTGGCATTGTTTTCTCAGGAATTCGAGAGAAACAATTGGGAAAAATCCAAACACTGCATGGCCTGTTACCAAGAAAATAATCGTAAGACAAGATCCTGCGCATTTGTCCAGCCACAGCCTAGGGTCAGAAGGGAGAGAGGCCACAGGGAGGGCCCTGTCCTCAAAGCTCTTCTTTGGGCACAGGCACCTGGCTGATGCTACATGGGGTCTGCTGTCCCTATAAGAATGAGAAGTTTTGAGTTTGCCTTTTGTGATTTACAAAGTGCACTTTAAGCCACCTACTCCTTTGGGGAAAGATTCCTCAAGCAAAAAGCTGATTGTCGCTGATGATTTTTGGATATTGGAGTTATTAATTTAGCCCTGTCTGGTCTGGGGGTTTGACTGAGTCAGGTGCTATCAGAGAGAGCAGAGGCAAGCAATGTCAAGGTGTTCTCTCCCCACCGGAGTCCTCCCAGGCTAGGCTGGTTGTCCTCGAGGTGTCCCTGCTTTCCACTCAGCCATGCTATCTAAGGTAGACATAAGAGGCTGGCCCAGGGACAGGACCCAGGGAAGTGCATGGGGAACAGGTGGCTCCAACCCCAGTCTCCTCTGTTTAGAATTTGACACCATGACCCCAACTCTTCAGGAAGCCCCCCTGAGTCAGCTGCTCAGTTAGCCCAGTGCCAGGTGTGATAGGAAGGTGTCTCTGTCTCAGCCTGCCGAAATCCAAGGGCTCCGGAGTGGATCAGGGAGGGTGCAGTCATGCTCAAGAATGTAGCCAGGAGCAGGATCCTCTCCCCTCACTGTTATCATGGCCCATTGCAAGGTGGGCCCAGATGGGACCCCTAGAAAACCCTAGTCCTTTGGAAATCTCTTCCACTCTGCAGCTTCTGTGGCTGAAAGGCTGGTGTCCCTCCGATCCCTCAATTGGCCTGTGGGTGACCCCAGGCTGTAGCATCCACACTTCCAAGGCCTCAAAACTCTGCATGGGGGACAGAAGTACAGTCTGGGACTGTCACAGAGCCTTCTGATTGGTCTCTGGCTGGTCCCTTGTCTTTTCCTTTTAACTGACCTGACCTTCCAACAGGAATGAGCAGGAATCACCTATTGCTTAGCTTGGGTTTTCTGTCCTTGTACCTGTTCCCATTTAGGGTGGTGGCAGGAAGCTGAGCAGAGTTTGGTGTCCCCTCCTCCTCAGGGAGTGGAGAGAGGAGCACACTGCAGTGCACAGGAAGCACTGAAGATAAGGGTGGTCCAAGCTGGTGACACCTGTTTTGCCTGAACCCTGCTAATTCCCCCAACAATGCTCAGCTCAGCTCTGGGAGGCAGGGGCTCTGGCCCACTGTTGTTGGGACTGGCACTTGCTCAACACAAGTGTTGCTTCTCTGCAATGCAAAAGCACAGGTAAGTAATGGATGGACACACAGATGGCCTCCTCACACTATTGGTGGCTGTAGCCCCTCAGGCATGTCTGGGATTGAGTGGCATTGTCCCTCTCGGTGCACACAGAGCAGGAAATACCTTCCCCATATCAGCCGGTGGCAGGGCATCATTTTGGCCTCCCTGCCTAGCCTCAGATGTTGCATCTTTGCAGAACTTGTAGAAAAGAATTCATATCCTTGTGATCTTCACAAGGCTGATTCTGAGAGAAAGCCTCAAGCCCGGCAGACATCTGTTTGGAGGTTGTGAACATCTCCGTCCTTCTGTCTAGAGTGGTTGGTTATTTTTCCAGCACAAAGAGCAGTGCTTGGGACATGAACTAAGAAGCAATATGGAAAAGTTGTGTGAACTGCAAGGCCCACACTCCATCAGCTCTAAGATCCACAGCCCACTGTCTGCTCTTTCTTGGTGTCTCCTGGACAGCCCAGCCTGTCCTGCCCCACCTGTTCCACCTCAGTGACTAGTGACTCTTGTCCTCACTGGTGGTGTGGTGTGAAGGGCTGTGTCTTCCTTCTTCCCCTAGTGAGCATCCCACCAGAAAGCCTCTTTCTCACAAGGACGCCTTGCTCTGACACTGGCCTTCCTGCCCTTTGGAAAAGCCTCCTTAGAAAGTCGTCCATTTTGTGAGAGACAGCTGTCTGAGACAGAGGCACTTCAAACGCTCAGCCTGAGGGCACCAATGCCCTATCTCTGTCACCTACCCATTGATACCTTTGGTCCACAGACCATTTGGCTGGAACCCCCTTTTAGTTAACCCCAGATGTCTTTTGATCTTTGGCTGCCATTGGCTGTGTGCCATGGTCTGGCTTTTAAATGCCCTTTAGCCCCAGGATCCTGATGCTAAGACTGGGTCCCCAGCTTGTGCTATGGGAAGGGTAGAGCCTGTAGGAAATATGGCCTAGTGGAAGGAAGTTTCAGTGGTACCTTGAAGGGGACATTAGGACCCTGACCCCTTCCAGTCTTTCTCACTCTGGGCCACCATGAGGTGGAGGGGCCTCCTGGCCATGTGCTTTGGCCATATGGTCTGTCCTGTCCAGGCTCTAAGTGATCATGGAGGGGACCCTGAAACCACAAGCCACAGTGAACCTGTCCTCTTTCATTGTGTCAGGGGGACAGGAAGCATGGTAACACACTGGTTGTAGTTCTGCTCTCTGAGCTGAAATAGGCATGCGAGCTCTTATTTTGTATAATCGCTCTTCAAAAATCCAGAAATTTCTAGTATATCCCCTAGTCTTCCCTTTTCCAGGATAACCACATTCTTTCATCCAGACATCTCTCCTGTCTTTCCTTCCTCTGAGGAGTTCGAAGTTGTCCATCATGTATGTTCCGAAGGTGTGGTGGAATGGGTTGCAGTATTCATACAGGATCTGACTAGAATAGGGATGATGCCTGGGGCTGTCCTGCTCATAGGTTCAACGCTGTCAACTTACAAAGTCTTAGGGCCTCTTGTGCCTGCTTAGTAAATGTAAACCATTATTTGCATTTATTTATTCAACTCTTTGTTTCTTATTCTTCTCATTCCTAAGGTGATTTTCAAAAATATAATACAGACACATATAGAGATGTTAGTTGAAAACACCAGCACATGGATAGGTCGAATAGGGGACTAGAGAGAAATGGAAGTCACGCTGGCAGGGAGATGCATTCTGGCAGGTTCTGCAGCCACAGACTGGGCTGAGTTTCCCATAGATAGTGAAAGAAGGCAGCATTCTAGTCCACATGCCAGAGTACAGATGAGGGCAAACAGGTCAGGGTTCCAGACAAGTATAGCTGTCCTAGTTCTGAGGCCTAGAAAAGTGTGTCCTGCAGTCCTGATGCAGGATGTGTGGTGTGGTTGCAGTGTTGTCTTTGAGTGAGCACAGTGCATTTCCCAGGATTCAGGCTGCTTCTGAAGTCCCTGCCTGCCCCTACCTGTGTGTGACCCAGTGTGAAGCTCATGGCATCTACTGTTTGACACATGCTCATCCCTGATGCACTTTGAGGTGTAGATTGGAACCCTTACTAAAAAAGAAAAAGGAGAGGCTGCAGGAGTCTCTGTCTCACCCAGTGTTCCAAGGCCACCTGTGACAGTGCAAGTTCTGTGACCTCCGACCCTTTTGGTCTACCCTTGTACTATTCTCCCAGCCTCCTGTTGTCATTATAATTTTAAAAAAATACAACGTATTTTAAGGTCAAGCACATTTATAGAAACCTTTCTGTCGTGCTGCTGGAGTTCAAGGCAGATCTATATGGAAATGGGTTGTGCGAGGCATCTGCCCCAGGGCAGAAATTCGTCTTGGCCACCTGGAGCCTAGATCAGGTTCTCCCAGGTGATAGGAGAGGACAGATAGGCCATGCAGACGCCTGAGAGGCTCCAGAACAGCACAAGGTGGGCAGTGGCCACTCCTCCTGCAGCATGCGCTTGGCTGATGGGACACTCACAGGCCACTCGATGGGCCAATTCTGTTTTGGTGGCCTGCTCCAAAGCTGCTCAAGAATTTAGCATGTTGCTCCTTAGTCATTCTAACTGCTCATCTTGGGATTTTGGCCTCTGTGATATTACTTTTATGCATCAGATTGTTTTTATATGAAATTAGCATAAATGGATAGAGTTGGAATAAAGGAGATGTCCTTCCTGAGTGTAGGTGGGCTGCATCCAGTTAGTCAAAGGCTGAAAGAAAAAGTCTGACCCTCTTCCCCATAAAGAGAAGGGAATTCCTCCTGCCTTGTGTCCTTCAAACTGGGGCACTAGTTTTTTCTTGTCTTCAGAAATGAACTGAAACATCAAGTCTCCTTTCATTTTAAGCCTGTTGGCCTTCAAGCTGCTGCTGTCTGCTCTCTGGGTCTCTAGCTTACTAACTGTAGTTCCTTGGACTTGTCAGACTCCACAACTGCTTGAGCCAATTTCCTATAAAAATCTTTCTCTCTCCCTCTGATTAACTATATCCTACTGGTTCTGTCTCCCTGGGGAACCAATGCGGCCTTTAACTGACTTTGGTGTCATTCTTGCCTCCTTTCTGACTTTATCAGAACTCTATGCCTGGCGATAACTTCCTGGTCACTCAGTTCATCTGTACTCCATGTGGTGGCTAAGTTGAATTGTCAACTTCATTGGCTTGAAAACCAACTAGGGTATTAGTAAAATATACTTCTAGGTGTGTCTGGGTGGGCTAAGCAGGTGAGATCTTGGAGTCCATGTCTGGTTCCTCTCTCCTGCCTCTCTGGTATTGTTCTCCTATTCTGCTTCCTCCACACCATGAACTAAGTAGCTATGCTCAGCATACCCTTCTGCCATGATATTCCTGTTTTGAGCCAACTGACTATATAGATTGGATCCCCTGACTGAGAGTCTCCTCCTTTAATTTATAGATGTTGGATATTGTGTCCCATTGAGAGGAAAGCTGATTGATTGATACAGAAAATTGCTACCAGAGAAGTGGGGTTCTTGCTGTGACTACTTAATCATGTGTTTCAGAAGCCTTTGAAATTGGTTTACAGGAGGAGTAAGCAAAGTCTGTTGATGATTGTGTATGGAGCTCAGAAGACCATAATACTTGTAGGAATGAGGACAGTAAAGGCCAGGCTAGGAGGTTTCAGCTGGGAATAAGGACCCTGTCAGCATGTGAACTAGAGGCCATATGTGTTACACTCTGGCAAAAATTTGTGTACATTTTCCCCATGTCCTGAGACTTTTCAGGAGACTGAGATTAAGGGCAGTGGACTGATTTGTGAAGGAAATTTCAAGGCAGCATAACATTCAGGCTATGACAAAATTATAGTGAGAATCAGGGCTAAAAGACAGAGCAGAAAAAATTGAAATGCTTAAATTTTGACTCAAAAGGATCTGTATGTAACTTTGGAACCAGAGGATGTATGACTGCTAAAGAGATTAGCAACATTACAAACAAACCAAGAAGAGTAAAACCTTGGACTGTGAATAATTTGTTCTGTGAGTGTTTCACAAGACAAGCAAACATTTTTAATAAATGTTAACTGATAAATGAGTAAGGTCTTGCAATATGTGCAGTATGTGATGATGAATGTTATGTGATCAAAAATGAGCCAATGGTTCTCTCTCTTGCTGTCGTGCTGTGGGTGATCATCTCCTACCAGCAAGAGCTATGGATGAGATCTCATCTGCAGAGGAGGAGGAGAAAAAGATGGAGGAATTCCTCATTTCTAATAAGATTAAGGAGTTGTGTAAAATGTGGGAAACAGTGCAAAATTTTGTAGAAAAGCACCACCTGAAGAAGGCTATAAAAGTGTGAACAATGAATCTGTTTAATGACAATGCAAAGTCACATTTCCATGAAATCCTCAAAAGGAATCAAAACCAACTGTCATTGGATAGGTTCTTTGTTAAAGTTGCATGAAAAGCAAAAGATTCCATTGAGCCAATAGATAGCAGTGATTTTGTGAGTAATAGTGAAAGTCATTGTTGCCCTCATACCAGCCACGAAGACTTTCAAAGGTATGTGTGGATTAATTTGTTTTTTTGAAGTATATTTTGTATTTCATTTTTATTTTTGTCTTATATTACAGTATTGTAATCATTTTTATATGAGTATTTTTGGGTTGTGGAATGAATCATCTGAGTTTCTATTGCTTATTGGGAAATTCACTTTGATACACAAGTGCTTTGGAGTACAAGCATGTTTCCAGAATAAATTATGCTTTTCACAAACAAGGTTTTACTGTACTTTGTACAGGGACAAAAAGACATATATCTTGCAGGTGTCTTAGGAATCTTGCAGGTGTCTTAGGAATCGGTAAGACCCCATCCATTTTGTGCTCAAGAGTACAAAAATGTCAACTTTTCACCTGAGAATCCCTGGGGTACTTACTCAAACAGGACTTCCTCAGAAATTTGTTTCTGCAGTTTCATTTTATGCAGCCATGGTCCAAGACAGCCTGGCTAATGCTCAAGTGGCAGACCTTAGTGTTGTTCATGTGATGCTGGTTTTACTAACATGAGGGATGCAAGAGTTGTGAGGTTACGGAGGCTTCCATCCAGATTTCAAAGGAAGGCCTTAGAGAGAAAGCAAGGGGCCCCTGAGAGGGCAATGCCTGAAGCTATAGGAATAAAGTCAAACATGCAACAGAGACCTAGGAAGCCAGAGAAGCCAGGAATCTGGAATGTCTGTCAGGGAAAGCTGCAGGCCATGAGCAGAGCTGCCCAAGAGAGGACTTATGGATTGTAACTGGCAAGGGCCTAGGGGTGGGACTTCAGAAGTCACATCTCACCACCATATATGTACTTTGAGTGCTGGATATGGAGCTGCAGGACTTAATGTTTGCCTTTTTTATTTTTAATCTTGGTATGGTCTAATTCTTTTCTCTCTACTTATTCCTCCCTTTTGGAGTGGGAATGTTTGCCCTGTGCTATTGCACCTTGGAATTCTGTAACTTGTTTTTTATTTTTATAGGAGTTCATAGCTAAGAGTTTGCCATGAGTTGCAGAAGAGATTTTGACTTGGACTTTTGAGAAATGCTAGAAATATCGAGACTTTGAGGGAAAGAATTATTAAAAGATTATTGTATCATGTTGGGTGGAATTGTGAACTTGATATCTAATTTTGAAGAGTAAGTATATTTTAAGATTGTGTATTTGCATGTCATGTTGACAAAAGGTAGAATGTGACTGTTAAGCTTAATTGTCAATTTGAGTGGATTGGTAGCTGTCTAATGGATTAGTAAAGCATGATTTTTGGTGTATCTGTGTGGGTCATAACCTTGGGTATCTGATCCTCACTTCTTCCTCTCTGGTACTGTTCCTCTATTTTGTTTCCTGGCAACCATGGACTAAGCAGCTTTACTCCACCATTCGCTTCCAGCATGATGCTCCTGCCTTGGAGTCAGCTAATCATGGATTGAATCCCCTGAAACCATGAGCCAAATTTAACCTCTCCTCCTATAATTTGCTGTTGGGTACTGTTTCCCAGTGATGGAAAAGCTCACTAATACACCCTTTAACACTGCATCTGGTTAGCCAGGATAGAGGTTGCAGTTGGGCTGGGCTTTGGAAACATTTCTCTTTGTTCCCCAAGGACTTTATAGTTTTGCTTTGCTTTCAGTTTCCTCAGGTTTTGCTTGCATCTGCAGGTCCCACTCTAAATCATGGTATCTTGCCCCTTGATGTCAGTGTCACATACACAGGTGGGCTTTTGTGACTTTGCCCGGGGGAGCAGACCTGGAAGTTTCATGGGTTCTAACTTCAACCATTAATATCTCTTTTGGGAATTTGTCAATCCCCAGGTTCTCTGCATAATTTTCAAGTTATGTATTTAGTACAGGTCAGTAAGTTCCCCTAAAGAAAGTTCAGGTTCAGGAGATGGGAGGCCCTTTTCTGCCTGGGGTTTTGTCCCACATGGTAAAGAAGTTAGTATAAGGGGTATAAAACATTCAATCCAGATTTTGGCCAAACAAATTTTCTCTTTTTCCAGTGAAAATGGCCAAAGCTTTAATTTCCATTCTGTAGATAAGGTAACCCAGTCCCAAATCATTTCAGCAATTTTTCCAACTCAGGATGAGGAATAAACAAAACTCCAGTAGTGTCTGGGTCTGGGATTTGGAGTGAGATTGAATTTCCAGTCTGAACTAGGTCATTGCAGCCCCCAACCTGCAATAACAAAAGAAACAGTGATGGTTTCTGTTTTGTTTTCATTAATGATGACTCAAGCCAAGAGCAAGGCAGAAGAGAAGAGAAAGGGCTTCTTTACCTGGATGGCCAGCTGCTTGCCTGCCTTGTGTGTCTGAGAGGCCTGGGGTTTGTCCTCAGGCCCTGGGGTGCTGTGTGCGTAGCTGGGGTGGCAGCCTCACACATCTGCTCTTCCTGCTTGGAGGCCGCTCTGATGTGATCTGAAACAAAAATACAACTGATACTGGGAATTTGGGGTCCTCACTCATCCGAGATGGATGAATGTGCACCAGGCACACATGGCCACATCTAATGTGTGCTGTATCACTCAATCACCACATAACTGGGATGGAGAGATCATTATTACCAGAAACAGGACAGCCCCTTCTCATGACACGGCAGAGGTCTGAGGAGTGGTTTGAGGAGTGCTGCATTTGCAACCAGGGCCTTGAACTTGCCCAAGAGCTCATGGCCCATCTGTTCCCAATCCCTGTGACTTCAGCTTGGCTCTGTCACTTGTGGCACCAAGCATCAGGACCACCCAAGCCCAAGGCAGCCGGAATCTGCTCCTCCCTGGAGTGCAATGTCTATCAGCAGCAGCCATACTTAGACACTGCCATGGAGAAGGGTCTGAGGCCCCCTGTGTCTATCCACCGGGAGAGAGGAAGAATAGGAGTTTAAAACGATGACACATTCTCTCTTATTTCTGGAGCTTGTGGCTCCAAACCCACTTTAGTTGAGTAAGAACCAGTGACCGGGCTGAGGCCTGTGTGAATCTCAGCCCACACTGCACCATGTGGAAGGTTCTGAGCTGTGGCTCCCTGGGTATCTTTGAGCAAACACACAGGCTTCTGCCTCAGACATATCAGCATGGAAACCAGCTTATTTTAAGAGTCTACGAATCTGATGGCTTCACATTTGCTCTCAAGCAGCAGCCTGAGTTTAAAAAGTGCTCATGTTCAGAAACACAGCCCAGAACCCCTCTTTTTGGGAGGCTCAGAGCTGCCACTGCAGTGGGCAGACTGATGGGGATAGCTCATTTGCCTCATTTCCTCCTTTGAATTCTTTCAAGCCTGGAAATTCTGACATGAGCTTAACTGGATCTTTGCAATTTCCTCCTATAGATAGAGATGGTGGGGCCTGAGAGTTTCTCCCTGAGACGACACAGCTAGAATCAATGTGGGAGGCATGCTAGAGTGTACTAAGGGCTCTCTAGGGAACAGAATCTACAGAAAATATATGTACAATGGTGCAAGGGAGCTGATTAGGCTGGCTTATGGAGTCTGAGGCAAAATAATCCACAGGGGCTGTCTGCACTGCTGAGCCAGAGGATCCAGGGGCTGCGAGTTCAAGAAGATGGAAGCTTCAGAACAAGAGCAACCAAGAGCACAGCATGAGATAGTGACTGGCAGCTCCTGGAGCGTCTCCAGAGGCTGAAGAGCCAGGAGGTTGAGGTCCAAAGGCCATGGCAGCAAAGGACGCACCTGCCTGGGGAAGCCTCCATTTAAAATCCAAGCCTACTGGTTGGATCTTTCCTCATCACCCAGACACACCAGAGCTTCAGTGGTGGCCCATCAGTTCACACTCCAGTCAAGCTGAAAAATCACATCATGGTCACAGAAGGTGATGGGCTACCTCTACACTGCACTGTACACAGAAGTTAGTAGAGGCAAGGGCAGTGGGTGGGGACATTGGGTATGGTACCCATGAGTACCATCCATCAGAGCCCAGGGCCATGTGAGCACAGCCCCTTGGCTCTGAGGATGAAGTGGGGGCACAGCAGAGGTCATGGTGCTGGGGGAGCTGCAGCACATGGTGCTTAGCATATCTGAGTCAGGCAGGTGCAATGGGAGGGTCCCATGGACCTCGGATGGTGACACGTGACTGAGTTTGTGATGTGGTTCTCAACCAGAAATCTAGTGGCCCTGGATGGGACATGTGGCACTGTTTATGTGTGGTGTCACAGTGGGGTTGCTGGGGGCTCCCAGGGAAGATGGTGATGCCGCGGCACAGTGGAGCACAGTTTAGAAACAGCTGGGCTCATGCTGCCTCCTCACATGTGCACCCTCATGGATCTGACACCCTCTGGGCTAGAGCAGGGCCCATCTGCCACATGATGCCCTGTGCACAAAAACTTCTGGGGATGTCTGTAGCCTGCCATGGCCTTGGGGCCACCCAGGGTGAGCTCCTGGACATCAGCCCTACCAGAGATCGAGTCCAGGTTTACCTTCTGCATGGGAAGTGAGGGCATGTGTGTTTCCAGGGCGTTCCCCTGAGAAGAACCCTGGGAGAAGGCCAGGCTCCAGAAGGCCTTCCATGTTCCAGCTACACGTGGCCAGGGACTCCAACCTTCCTCATGTGTGTGGCCTCAGGTGCCACTGGAGACAGATCTGCAGGACTTTTGAACATGGGGGCTGTCTCTGAGACTGTCCCTAGAGACCCCGTGTGGTATGAGGGAAGGGACACCCCTCAGCCAGTGACTAGGACCTATGCCTATGCATGGGCTTGGGAGATAGTTGAATGCCATCACCAAGCACATGTGGGAGAGATGCTGGGGGAAGCAGGGTGCAGATTGTCACTGCACCTAGGGGAAGGGGACAGGAAAGAGACTGGGGTAGATGAAGCCTTGGGGAGACACAGAGGTGACCATGGAGTGACATGTCTGGAAGGGTCTTTCCTCAGCCACATAGCCAGTGTCCACATCGCTGCCATGCAGCCTGGCCACCTCTCTTTATGATGTTCTTTCAGGCTGGGACATCTCCATGTGCGGCCTCACTCTTTGCGGCAGGTGCTCTCTAGCCTAGGTCAGAGTCTCACTATCTGCACCTGCACCATTGGAGGCCACTTGCTCTAGAAGCGTCCCCACCCTTGGGTGGGAAGGGACCCTTATCTTTTTAGGGCTGCTGGGGGCACAGCAGGGTGATCAGCCCATCTCAGTCTCTGCCCCTTGCATCATGTGTGTGAGATGCAAAATGTGTTTGTGAATCTCTATCACTTCCTACCCAGGGGCAGCTTTTATGAGCAACAGTAGATGCTGAACTAAGGATAAAATGCTAAGTAATGCAAAGATTTCATTGTAATTTTTAGGAGCAAGTGTGTCTCTACCCACAGGGTTCCTGTGTTTTGAAAGAAAGGGGTGACTTGGTGCTAGAGCATATGCTTGGAATGCACAAGGCTATGATTCTAACTCCAGGTCATCTCTCTCCAAAGAAAAAGAAAAGACACAGAAAAAATATGAGTATTCTTGAGTCCTGCCAGCATGCATCTTCCAGTGCTGTTCTTAAGCCCACAGACTTCAGTGCTGAGGGGGTATTGGAGTTCAAAGCACCCTAGAAGCCAGGCTGAAGATGATAAGTGATAGGGCCCCTGCGGGAGTGAGTGCATTTCCTGGTGTTCAGCCAGAGCAGGAGCGTCCGTAATCCAGACATTTAAGACTCATTGGGTGAGTAGGTATGAGGTTTGTGGAACAGCCAGAGTAGGGTCCTGGGGGATGGGCTGATGGGAGGTAGAGGTTCGGTCTGACCGTGCTCAGATTCCACCCTGCACATCTGCTTTTGATTGTGGCAGGGCCCTGGGCAGGGCGCCATCGGAAGGAGAAAGGCAAAGCCCTCGTACTGCACATCTGGATGTTCCCACGACAGGGACCCACTGAGCCTAGGGCCAGGGAGACACCGGGAGGCTTGGCCCAAGCTTGGGCTTGCTCTCTGAGCCCCACACATGAAGGACTCTGCAGCCTATTAAGGCCCCATTGGAAAAAAGGACACAAAGCAGGTGCATTCGAGGCCAGGGGAGGCAGACCCAGCTGGAAACAGAGCAGACCTGCAGATACAGGGCACAGTGGTGGCTCAGAGTCAAAATCAGACCCATGCTTACCACTGGTAATACACCCTCTGGGGTGTGATCTCAGGGCTCCCCAGCACCCCCCCCCACGCTGTGTAACATGGGGTTGTTGAGACACAGCATGTAAAACATCCATGGAGTGGGGCTGCTGGTATTTGACATCTAACCCTGGCTTGTTCATGGCCAGAGAAAAAACAATGTTTGAGGCTTTCTCCTCTAAAAGAAAGAAGGAAGAAAGTCCCCCCTCCTGTGCCTCAGTGCACTGTTTAGAATGGTGGAGCCTCACAGGTTGGGGGTGGCCTTGCTCCCTGCTGGGCCCAGATGTTGGGGACCCTCAGGCAAGTGCATTGCTGCCTGAAGGATGAGAGCTACAGTCACGTGAACAAGAGCCACGGTGGCCAAGCTGCACAAACACACATGGCAGGAACAGGCGGGGGAGGCAGACAGCCCAGGTCCCAAGGTGGCGGGGACGCAGATTCCTTGGAATGCTGCAGAGTACAGGGCTGTGTAAACAAGAGATCAAAACCAGCCTTGCTGGCCCTTTAGCCCAATAGATGTTCAACCTGAGTGTGCAACAGAATTCAGACCACCGCCGTCTTTTTGTAGTCTGAGTTTTAAGAGAACCCCAAAGGAGACTTACTGGTGGGGCCAGGGGATCCTTTGAGCCTGTGGTTCTCTGGAGGCTGGGCCACCATCCTGGGACAGAGAACCCCCTGCCTCTTCAAAGCCCGGCCTGAGCACTTGGCCCTCCAGCAGTCCCTCCATGATGGTAGGGCTGCCTGCCCCTCCCCCTTGTCATGGGAACGGACATCAGGACCACCGAGGAGCCGGCCTGTCTGTGAGTAGGCAAAGGGGCTTAATGAGGAGGAAAACGGTTCCACCAGGTGTTCCCAGGGCTGTAAACCCTAGCAAGTAGCCCCTTGTCTCACACTTGCTACTGATGTGTGGACCCAGGTCCCAGGGAGACCAAGGCCCCATCCTCTGGGCTGCTGCTGCCACTGCCCAACTTAAGGGCTTCTGAAAACAGAAAACACACGAGAGAGAAATGTCCAAAGCATGGGCTTTGTTAGGTTCTGTCTTTGTATGACATCAACTGGTTGTGACAACTGTATGAACAGTTAAATACAGATGCACAGATAAACACAAACGTAGACAGTGAACAGCCTGGCCAGCTCCCAGAGGCCTCTCTAAGTCCTAACCGTCTTCATCTCTGGGTGAGGATCACCCTCACTCTCTCCCTCTGCCCATTCATCACCCTGTCACTCTTGTCATGAGTGCCAAGTTAACGTCCTGGCCCTGGCTCGGGGTTCTGGTTTCCTTGGGAAGGTGGCAGCGATAAAGCCAGGCTTGAGAAAGTTCCCTGGGCTTTGTTTTTGTTGTCTGGCCTGTCTGGCCCCATTCAGGGACGACAGTGATTACCAACCTCAGCCCTGGGAAAGCACTTGTGTGGGCTTGATCAGGGACCTAGGAGGGGCAGGGGACCGTACTGGGTGCCCAGAGGGGAAAGCCGTGTGAGGACAGGGGTTGTGTGTACACATGTGCACATGTATCTGTGCAGGTGTGTATGTCCATGTGAGTGTGTGTGTTACCCCTCCCTCCACATGCTTTTTTCTGTTGCTCACTGTGTGAGCTGCCTGTGCTTGAAGGCTGCAAATACATAGGTGGAGCCTGGTGCTGGTTTGTTGAGAAAACCAACAGTCTTTGTTTTGCTTTCTCGGAATGCAGAAGACTTAGGGCTCTCTGTGGCTGGGAGTAGTGACGATCTGACTTGTGTCCCAAACAGTTCCCATGTTGAAGCATAAAGCCCCAGCACCTCAGAATGGAGTGATATTTGGAGAAAGGTCTTTAGGCAACTGAACTAAATGAAGTCATTATGGTGACCCTTCCCCATGTAACTCTTGTCTGTGCTACTTGTCCCATGAGCCTGGCTTGCCCTGCTCCACATATGGTGGGATTGGCCCAGCTCACAGGCTCCAGGAGAATTCTTCAGGAGCATGTGGCTGGTGGGGAGGAAGGGACAGAGAGGATTTGGGGCCAGGTGGAGGGCAGATAAGTGGGTTCTCACAGTAGATGACTGGGTTTGTGCCCTACCCTCCTTCTTTCCTGGCACCTCCCATCAGTGACCCCCAGCTCTTAGCTCTGCCACCCTGGGTCCTGAATGGGGCAGATGGAAGTATGGGAATTGGTGAGGAAGCCAAGGGATGGGCTGCATGCCTGGGAGTCCCAGAAGGAAGGGGGCAACACAGTTGGGGCAAAGGCTGCAGCTTGCTGATGTGGTCCCAATGCTGGTTCCTGGGACCCCAGGGAGGCTGTAACAAGGATTGCATGGAGGCTCTGGCCTCTCTGGGATGCTGGGTGCTGGTTCCACCCTCTCAGGGCCACGTCAGCCTTGTGCTCAGCACCTGCACCCAGACCCTGCACTTACCGGAGCTCCAGCCAAGTCCTGTGAGTGCTGGGACCAGTGCTGTGGCTTGGGCATCATGACGGATCCATAGCCTCAGGGCAGTTTTCACGAGTCTCCCAAGTTCAGTGACCTCTGTTCTTAGTGACAGTCTCCGACATCCATGCAGACAAGAGAAGTGCTGGGATGGAGCCCAGAGCCTTGACTGTGGTAGGCCGGTGCCCCACTACTGAACTGCCCACCCAGCAATGTGTGCACTGGTTCCCCATGATGAATGTACTAATTATGTATCACAAACACACTGTACAATAAATAGTTGTTAAAAAAACTTCAGACACTAGAGCCCGGTGTGGTGTAACTAGACCTGTGACACCAGCACTGGGGAGGCTGAGGCAGGAGAATGGTGAGTTTGAGGCTACTCTGGGCAACTGCATGAGCCTCTGTCTTGCCAGAACTCACAAAAACAAAAAATCTACAGCAAAGAGTGATAGCAAACAGCCAAGGAGGCTCAGGCAGAGCTACTGAAGATGAAGCAGCCTCACTGATCTAACTAAAGAGGGCTTGGTTTCCGCTTCCTCCCTGAACCTCTGGCCCAGGTGGCATTACAGCTGTGGACTTGGACAGAGGAGGGCAGGGGTAGTGTCAGGGGAGCTGTGGTCTCCAGCGGGAGGCCTAGGAGGAAAATTTGCATTCCCAGTCCCCGAGGGTTTTGTCCAGAGCCGGAGACTGATGACACCATGTTCCATGTTGTTTTTAGAATTTAAGATGATATTTTCCTATTTTAGCTAATGGCCTGAGAAGGAGATTTTGGTTGTTCACTATAAATTACTATTTGGGAGTATTGGTGCCATGGGTCTCTGTAATCCAAAGTCTTTTCACAGCACACTGTGTCCCTCTGGTCCAGAGATGCACTGAATCAGGGTGGCAGTGACTCGTGACCCCATGTGGTTGTGAGCACACGGGGCCTTGTGAGCTCGGAACAAGGAGCCCAGGGACCCTGGGAACAAAGGAAACCTCAGGACAGGTGTCCTGCCAGAGCTTGTGGGGAGCCCCTGATGTGGTTCTGGGGTATGCAGGATAATTGGGGGTGCTCAGGGCTGTACCCTCACATGTGTTGGTCCAGCTCACCTCTCTCCCTCCAAAGTGCAAGGGAGAGGCAGGCATAGAATTTTCCTTGTCTATTTTTATTCTGATCATTTCAAAAGGGGCTTCTTCATTCATTAGTCTCAGTAAACCTTTCCCTCTCTCTTCTAAAGAACAGTTTGGGCAAGGTGTTTCTCAAGGCAGCACTGACTGTGTCTGTCCCAGATCCCCGCTGCCTGTGCCATGGACGGCACCCACCCCGTTCACACTTTCTTTCCCCAGTGCACGTACCTGTGAGAGAACTCAACAAGTCAGTCAGGCAAGAGGGGGAACAGCACAGTGGCTAAGAACACAGCAGAAGAATCGGAGTCATACAATGTAGTAGAAGTTCCCGAATCATGGTCTCTGTCTCTCTACACATCTTGTACTATAAATCTCAATGCCCTCTGGGTCTCTCTGTCTACCATTAGCCATGGACCTTAGGCTTTGGCAGGGGTGGTCTTGAGACCACAGAGAAGTCCTAAGGGAAATGGGGCTGGCAGCCCTCCCCCGCCACATCCAGAACTCTGCCTTAGTGGCTCTGGTCCCTGCGCTGATGTCCACAGCTTCTCAGGGATGCTGGCTTAGAGGATGGGCCGGTCAGCTGCAGATAGTGAGCAGGCTGCTGCTGTTATCCTGTGGGGAGCAACAGACTTGTGTTCAAAACACAGTGCCTCACAGCTCAGTGGGGAAAAGCACACAAACACCACATGACGATGCCACTGGTTCCTTTCACACCCCCCACTGTGTGTTGCTCTGGCTTGGGGCCCGCAGCTCTTCATCCTCAGGGACACTGCCAACTCCATGCTCTTCTCTGCTCAGAGCTCTCAAAGTAGAGTGTACTTAGGAGGTGGAAGTCTCAAAGACAGAGGGTAGCGCAAAGACTGCCTGTGTATGGTGTGAACATGTACACACATGACTGGGATCAGGTATCTACACCAGCATGAGTGGTCCCGATCTGAGGAAAGTGTGAATGATCAGGGCTCTGGTGCAGGGATGGTTGGCCCCTTTCCTTGTGGGTGGTTGGGAGGACCCTGATACCACCCCTCCTCACCCCGGCTGTGGAAACCCAGCAGGCAGAACCCCCAGGAAGGGGTGTCAGGAGGTCTGGAGGGCACAGCATGAAGCGGGGCACCAAGGACTCTACAGGGTCACCTATCAGAAAAAACTTGGGAGACCCTCCCCGGGTGCTGGTCCCCACTAATTGCTTTTCACCTGCTACACATTTTGTGCAACTCAGGAAGCTGAGTGATCTCCGCCTAGTTAAATGGCAATGTGAGAGGTTCAGTTTTGTATCTCTGTTAAGGACATTTCTTTATGTATTAACATATGGTGATTACCTGTCCAGCTATGTGTATCCATGCATTCCACTAAAGAATGTTCAGCAGGGGGCAGAGAGGGCATCACTATCTATTGAGTACCCTAGTCCCAAATGTCAGTGTATCCTTGCAGGGATGCTTTAGAGCACAGGTCTCAAACTGGAGCCAGGTGTTGGAACTCTGGGTCTCCAGAGAACACATTTTTCACTGACTCAGTGTGAGCTGGGGTCTGGAAGGTGCTTTGTGCCCAGTTTCCAGGTAAGGCCACAGTGGGTGCTCTGTGAACCCCACTTTGAGAAGTGCAGCTCAAATATTTTAGCCTGAGCTTTGAATGTGGCATCTCAATTGTGGAGTCACACACCCAGGTCAGATGGGGATGAGGACCTGCTTCTCTGCCAGTGCTCAGCACAGAGGCCCCTGGGCACTTTAAGCACATAGATCAGGAACAGCTGGGGCTGCATCCCCAGTGCAGTGAACAGAAGCCACAAATTTGTGGCCTATGTGGCTGGAAGTTTCACAGCTGCAATTTCGCTCTTGGTATCTGACTTTTGCCTGGCAACTGAGTGGCTTATGAACAACTGGCATTGCTGCTTGAGAGTTCACTGGTGCTGGGTGGTTCTGCTGCCCACGGAGGGCTGGGTGTGTGGTCTGTAGTGGGGTCCTCTTGTTTGGAGGTGGCTCTTACTGGCTGAGCAGTAAGGGGGACTGGGCCAGAGGCTCCCCATTAGCCAGCAGGTGACCTGGCCTTGCTCTGGAAATGAGAGTGAAATTTTGGTGGTGTGCGGAGGGTGAGGAATGACATGGCCCTCACTTGTGCCTGGTCCATACACTTAAATGCCGGAGCAGCAAAAAGCCAGGAGGTAGAAAAGAGGTCCCCAGTCTGGAAGGGGTACAGGAAGTGGGTGGACTGTGGGACTTGCATGCAGCTTGAGATCCACAGCCTACCCAGCCTCTCACTTCTCCCGTTCTTCCAGCACTAAAGAGCACTCCTGGCTTCCCTTGGGGATGTTGGAAGATGTCTTGTTTTCCGTGGAAAGCTACTGGGAGCCATCAGGTAGGCACATAAACATGGAGTTCCCATGGAATGTCCAGTTTTCACAGCTGTATCTGTGCTAAATTAAAAGAACAAGAAAACAAAGAGAAATTAAAGAGAATGACCTCTGGCTTTTTGTGACAGATCAGGGGCACCGGCCAGACCCATTCCAGTCCCGCGTGGCCGGATCGCGACCCTAGTGCTTCCAGGTTGGGCTCTTAATTAATCATGGCTGGAGATTTGCACTTTTCCTCCCAGCCTGGTGCTTTGTTTTCTTGTTCCAGGGCCCACGTGAGCATCCTGTAAACCCATAAACCATCTGGGAGGAGTTAGAAAAACATGTCCCTTTGCTTACAGCGAACCGCTAATTGATTTTTGAGAATCGCTTAATTGTGTGACTTCAGTTAGCTAAACCACAATGCCTGTTTTCACACCCACAATATTAGCTCCCCCTGCCTCACGGCCTGCCCAATGAGACACATTCCACATTGCTGGCTGTAAATCTGGCCCCTGCCAAGGCCTGCATATTTGTTCCAGCTTTGTTGTGATGTTTTTACTGCTTTGGTTGCCTTTAAAAAAAATTTATAGCTGGCAATAAACCCGGGGAAAGGTTTAAGGGTAGAAAGTGGTTTTTTGGGGGCCAGTCTATGTGAGCTGAATTTTTAATTTCTTCCTTAAATAAAATGAGGAAAGGTGGTTTTCTTCTCTGCCTGACCCAGCATGGATCGCTGTAGGATCCACTTAGATGGAACACGAGAGAAACCTGAGCCATGGCCTCGTTTTATGGAGATTTCCAAAGGCCCTGCTGGGTTAGATTAATTGCCTGCAGTTTCACAGGTCTGAGTCAGTTACAGGGCCTTACTGGGAAAGCCAAGGTGACAGGCAGGATGGGGAGGGGGACAGAGGGCCTTGCAGAGCAGCAGGAAGCTGCTGAGCAGATACGAGGAAGTGGGATGGAGGCAGGATGTCACCTGAGAGGATCCACTCTGCAGAGAAGGAAGGGAAAGACCACGCCCCAGTGCCTCTGGAAACCACCTGAGGGATCCAATGGCTAATTACTCTGCAGCATCATCAAGGTGCAAGTTCCCCTGGAAGTCACAACCTGGATGCAATAGGTGGTTTCAGCTCTGTGTCCTAACTCCAGGTGGCAGCCTTTTGTTTTCCTTTCTTCAGAGAAGAAACCCAAGCAGAAATAAAAGCCATGACTTGCCTGGTCCTTCTTGCCACATGACCCGGAGCTGGCCGCAGTGTTGATGTGGACTACCTTTGTGACACCCAGAAGTTTCATCCCTGCTATCTTAAGGATCTGAGTAGCTGGAAACTCCACTGACCATCGTTTCTGCAGGTGGAGTCTTGGAAACATCAGGTTAGACCAGGGCATCAGGCAGAACCCGTGATCCAATCCTGGTTGCTAAAGGAAGAGGGGCAGACTCTGC
The DNA here is from genome assembly GCF_012274545.1 of Fukomys damarensis. NCBI lineage: Eukaryota > Metazoa > Chordata > Mammalia > Rodentia > Bathyergidae > Fukomys > Fukomys damarensis. Next base: position 72,279,557 of record NW_022900913.1, on the reverse strand, counting down.
TGGGACACACATCCTTCCCATCTCTTTCAACACAGGATCCTTCGAGCTGCTGTGGGACTCTGCCAGCGAGGTCCCACCATAACCGATCCAGGCCAGCACCATGCCCGAGTTAGGTAAGCCACTTTCCTCAGGAAGTTGTCCTGCCTCGGTGCTCCATCACAGCAGCAGAGGTTGGCTAGGAGGCAGGCTCAGGTGCTCTGTGAAGGTCCCTTTCTTAGCATCTCACAGGCTCCCGGGGTGCTGGCCTTATGGTTGCACCATCTCACAGGTGCAGCAGGGTATTTGGCAGAGGGTGTGCTGGGCACTGCAGCCTGGTCCACCCCTTAGGCAGTTGTCTCCTTCCCCTTTGTCCGGACGAGTCCTGAGTGTAGGGCCCAGGCCACCAGCTGCATGCTGGGAGATGTAGGAGGGCCCCTCTGGAGGCAGAGGGACAAACGCTTTCCATTTCCTTTCGGATCTCCTCCCAGGCTGGGTCTGCTTGCCGTTGGCTGCTTGCTGTGTGGTGCAGGATGAGGCCCTCTGCCTTATCCCAGCACTGGGGGAGGCATACAGGCTTCTATCACAGAGCTGGGGGCTCTCGTTGATAGTCTTTGTCAAGCAAAGGGAGTTTTTTGAGAATTCTTATCAAAAGTGAGAGCTGAATTTTGTCAAATACTTATTCTGTGTCCTAGGTGTGACAGAAGGATTTTTTTTCTTCTGTTAATATAGTGGATGGTGTGGCTCCCTCTTCACTGTCAGCCAAGCACCCCTGGAATAAACCCATATAGATGCAGTGTACGCTCTTCCAGCGTGCTGCCGACTTTTATTTGCTGGTGTGAGGTGAGAGTTCTGGGAATGTGGGCCTGTGATGGCTTGATGTTTCTGGCTGTCCCAGCTTCATGTGGCCAGGTCCTGCTAGGACCTAGTATTTGCGGTGCCGAGTGACTGAACAACAGTGCCAGAGACAAACAAGACTTGAAGGGTGACAGGCCAGGCTGGAGCTGCCTCCTGTGAACTGTTCCTTTCTCACAAAAATGAATAAGCACAAAGTCCAAGGACTGGTGTGGCCCTGGGGAAGTCTCAGCCAGGGCCTGGGCTGTGGTCCATGCTGACTGCCAAGCAGGACCCCTAGGTCCCACACGCAGCTTCTGTCCTTGCTAGAATCTTGACAGACTTGCATATCAGCTTAGCAATCAATACCATTATCATATTAAGCCTCCCAATCCAGAAACACAGAACTCAGCACCATTTATTTAGATCTTCTTTGATTTCTTTTTATTGAGTTTATTGGTACATTTTAGGTATACAGTACAGTTACATTCATTACTGGGATCTTGTACCTTTACATGACAGGTCTTGGTTCTCATTTTTTTCCCCTTGTCCCTGCCCTCTCTTCACCCACTCCTAACCTCCCCCTTTAAAAACACTTTATTTCAATTTTCTCATATTTTTTTTCTTTTCCCTTATTCCCTTTCCCCTACCCTTCCCACTTTCCCTATACCTTTAGCCCTTTTCTTCCTATTTAACATAATTAATTATCCCATTAGAATCTTGTGTACTACTATAGTTTTTCACACCAGAGAAACTATTCGGTATTTACATATGTGTGACTTATTTATTTCACTTAAGAGTATATCTTCAATATGTATCCGTTGTCCTATGAATGACTCTAATTTCTCATTCTTTATGGCTGAATAGTATTCCATTTTGTAGAAAAACCACATCTTTATCCAGTTTCCAACTGATGGGCTTTTTTTCTTCCATCAACATTTTGTACTTTTCAGCACAGACATTCTGCAATCTTGTTAGATTTGAACCTGTGTTTTAATCGGGGTGGGGGTGTTAAATGGTGTTTCATTTAAAATCGTGGTTTCCTATGTTCATTGGTGGTATGTGAGAGTACAATTGATGCTTTATGTTTCTGTGTGTCAGTTCATTTCCATGACTGTAATGAAGACCAGAGAAGGGCTACTTTATGAAGACAGGAGGTTTCCTGTGGCTCCCAGTCCTGGTCCATGTTTGAGGGTTATCACCTGGTGCTGGTCATTGTGCTGACTGGGTCCCCAGGTAGCACTGAGTCTCAAGGGGCAGAAGGTAGGAAGTGAGTTTCTTAGTTCTGAACTTTTGTTTCTTGTCATCCTCTCTTTGTTTGATGAGATTTTTCATTTCTTGGCTGAAGCTTCTGCATTTTCCTTTGTTTCAGCCAGTATCCAATCACCAGTTGGAGCACTTTGTATGCTGGCTGTCACTTCTAGTGGCTGCATCTTCCAGTGTTGAGTGCCCTCTCCTTTCCCTTGAGTTTTTTTGGGTTGGTAGGATGGTGAGTGACTTTGGGGTGAAATCTGGACATTTTGGGTATGTTTGGACTGTAGATCTTATTTAAATTGTGAATTGCCAACATGTCCTTGGCATTTCTCTGGTGGACTAGGTGAGGGCTTCCTGGCTGCCTTCTGTTGGGGTAGGAGTGCCGATCCTGAGTGCATGGGGGCCAGGCTGGGGAGGGACTCCTGGCTGCTGGGATGAGAGCGTTCAGGTTTATGCAGTCTCCACTGGCCAAGTTTCTTGAAAAGGCTTCCACTTTCCTGGCTTTTTCTTTCTTCTTTGCCTAGACAGAGCAGATTCTTCTTGGGCCACTTTGTGTCCTTACCTGCTGACTTTCCAGGGCCTATTCTGGCTACTTGAGGAAGCAAAAAAGCAGGGGTTTCAGGACCCTGGCCAGTCTGTCCTTCAGGGTCTCCTAGTGTTTGTTGTATGTGTGGTATTTGGGCACCTGCTGTATTTTGCAAGAGGCATGAATGTCTACTTCATCTTCCTAGAGAATGAAAGTCCTCCTCTCAGAGTCCCTTGGAAATAAGCTGTGTCTTGAGAGCAAGTTAGGGTGAGACCCAAGGGGACACTGGCCTGAGACTCATCCTGGGGGGTGGTAAGTGTAGACACGTGGGGCTTCACACAGAGCATCTGGGAGAGTCCAGACAGGGAATGGGTGGAGGAAACATGTGAGGGTGAAAAAGAGTGCACAAAGATAGTCTGCTTGGGATGTGACCACCCTGGGGCACTATAGGGCTCCATTTGAGGGTGACAAGGAATCAGGGACCCCAGGCCTGAAGGGACAGCTCCAGAACCTTATGGGATGGCATGGGACTGAATGAGCAGCTGGGGGTAGGGAGCCAGGGGTGTATAGACTCTGACCCCACCATGGTCGCTGGACTCTTCCCTGGTGACCTGGCCATGTTGGGCCATGACATGGGGACCTGGGTGAGAGGATCGGGCAAAGATCTCATTGGCTTCTCCAAGACCAGGGGTGGCCCCCTGGTGGAGAGAGAAGCAGCAGGGAGCCAGGGCACCCCAGACTAGTGCCACCCCTGCTGCAGTGTTCCCACGCCATGCATCCAGAAAGCGACTTCTGCAATTTCATCCTTATCTGCAAAGTGGGCTCAGGGACAGCTTATCTCATAGGACCGTGGCAAAGAATACTGAATTGAAATAATCAGAGGGCACCCAGTCAAGTTTATAAATCTCCATGCAGAACAAATACAAAAATAAATACAGAAAGGCTCGCCCTTTCTCCAGGAAGCCTGCTGTCTCGGGGCTCAGGAGGAACACAGAGGGTGAGGGCACTGCTCTGACAATGGCTCTGACGCTTCCGTGCCTGCACCCACAGCACCCTCCTCCAGGTCCTCAGGAGAGGGAGGCACTGGAACCTGCCTGGTGCTGCTGCTTCTATGCAGCTAAAATCTCAGCAGAGCAAACTGCAACTCTCCTTCACGTGGAAACTGCTCAGATTCTCATACCCCGTGACCTGTGGGGCCGCCTTGCCCCTTCTGGCTTTAATTACACATCTCTGATTAATCCCAAGTGCTCCTGGCCTTCTCGGCTATCCCTGGCAGGGAATGTTGCGAGTAGAAATGGAGCTGTGTGCTCCCTCCAGAGCTGATCCTGAGTGTCTGAGAGAGGCCTCCTGGACTTCAGAGTGGGATGTTCACCTGGCCACTGGAACTTCACATGTGTTTCTCTTCTGGGTCTTCAAAGAAGGCTTTGGGGATATGCTTTGGCATTTTATTTTTATTTTTAAACATTTTGTCCATAAGAGCTATACTATAATACAAGGCAAAAGTGTGATCTGCCTTTCTTTTCATCAGCATTTCATTTACTGTCTGTGCCTTGCAGCCTGGCATTGCTAGATCCAGGCTTCACTGGAAATCGAGAAACAGTCACAGCTCCTCCAGGAGCAGGGAGCCCAGGGAGGTTCAACAAGGGCATGAGGCTCTGGGTGTGAGCTTTGGTTCTCCACCAAGTCTGTTCTTGATTCTAGACAAGGATTTCACTATTATTACTATTTTTTAATTCACCAAACAGAATGAAGCTTTTTGTGTGAGAATATGTAGAAGAATGGAAAGCTTCCACTGTGTTACAGAGGATTGGCAGGCATCCAGTGTACTAGACCCTTATTATAGAATCCATTTTACAGTCCTGCGTTTTTATTCTTGAAATGTGTGTGAATATGAATAACAAGTAAATTAATGACATTTTTTTTGGTCTAAAAAGGCATATTTTCTAGCCCTGTCCATTGGGAACACCCAGAGAAAGTGACTGACACATCACAATTAGCATGCCAAGGGCCTTGGTTGTGATTCTAAGGACAATTTTCCAGTAGAACAGTAAAAGGGGAGAGGCTTCTCACAGAAATGGGTGATTCTGGGTTTGGAACAGAAATCGGAGATGATGGGCTTCTATATGTTTTCAATTAGAAAGACCTGGCTGGAGGCAGATGATTTGAACACACCAAACAAGAATGGTATTGTGGACTGAAGCCCAGCAGCAGTGTCCAAACACTGAGAGTACTGAGAGCAAAACATTGGGAAACTGTCAGCACTCACTTTTCATTATTGCTAGATCACCAATTCATTACTCTGAATATTTACAATTAAAAGAATTGCCACATATCCTACATTTTCTTTATGAACTATAACCAAATAATAGTTTCCTTATAGAGATTAAAACTAGACCCTTATCTTTCACCATGCACTAAATTAAAATACAAGTGGATTAAAGATCTAAATATTAGAACAGAAACACTAAACTTGCTGGAAGATAAGTTAGGCAGAACTCTTGAAGACATTGGCATAGGAAAAGACTTTATGAATAAATCCTCAGTAGCATGGGAACTAGCAGAAAGAATCAACAACTGGGATCTCATCTTATTAAAAAGCTTCTGCACTGCAAAAGAGACCATCAACAGAACTAGGAGAAAACCTACAATGTGGGAAAAAATTTTACCAGCCGCTCCTCAAAGGACTACTATCTAGAATATATAAAGAACACAAAACAATGAGCCCCCCCAAATATAAAGATCTGATTAAAAAATGGGCGTCTGAAATGAACAGACATTTCTCAAAGAAGTAAAAGCAGCAAGTAAATATATGAAAAAATGTTCCACATCACTGGTCATTCGAGAGATGCAGATGAAAACAACACAGAGATTCCACCTCACCCCACAAAGAATGACTGTTATCAAGAAATCACACAATAACAAATGTTGGCGGGGTTGTGTGGAGATAGGAACCCTTCTCCATTGTTGGTGGGAGTGCAGACTGTTGCAACCACTATGGAAATCAATATGGAGATACCTCAAAGAGCTGGGACTAGAGGTTCCATTTAACCCAGCCATCCCTCTGATGGGTATCTTTCCAAAAGAATTAAAAGAATCATATCACAGTGATATGTGCACACCCATATTTATAGCAGCACAGTTTGTAATAGCTAAAACTTGGAAATAGCCCATTTGCCCATCAGTTGGAAACTGGATAAAGAAGATGTGGGTTTTCTATAAAATGGAATAATACTCAGCCATAAAGAATGATAAATAGATTCATTCATAGGAAAATGGATACATATTGAGGATATACTTCTAAGTGAAATAAATAAGTCACACATGTATAAATACCAAATAGTTTCTCTGGTGTGAAAAACTATAGTAGTACATAAGATCTTAATGAGATAATTGACAATGTGAAATAGGAAGAAAGAGGCTAAAGGTGTAGGGAAAGTGGGAAGGGTAGGGGAAAGATAATAAGGGAAAAGAAAAAATATGAGAAAATGAAAAAATGGAAATGAAGTGTTTGTAAATGGGGAGGGGAGGAGGGGGTGAAGGGAGGGCAGGTACAAGGGGAAAAATGAGAACCAAGACCTGTCATGTAAAGGTGCAAGATCCCAATAATGAATGTAACTGTACTGTATACCTAAAATGTACCAATAAACTCAAGAAAAAATAGTTTCTTTATAGACAATGCTGGTTCATGCAAGTAGGAGAAATAGAGAAATAGAAAAGCACATCTTTATAATCCTGAGGGAAAAATGGGGTCTATTGCACATTAGGCAGTGGTCACCGTGGCTGCCTGAACCTGGACGTGAACCAGTGCTGGGCACCGCACACAGAGTGGCACAGCCAGGAGACGAGGCTGAGGAAAGCTCATGCGAGTGCAGAGTGAGGGGTTTTGGATTCAGATCCCAGGTAGATGTGCTGATTGCTTTTCCAGCAGGTCATCCCTAGACACAAGCTTCTTTCAGGCAGCTGGCATCTGTGGATGCTCACATCCAGCCCTGTGTCTCCCATGGCTGGAGTGAGAAGTCAGAGAATGTGAGGCTGGAGAGGCCAGGTATGCCCAGGCAGCATCAGGCTTTCTATGAACAGGGCCAAGCCTGAGTTGCACGGTCTTAGGGGCTTTCGTCAGGCACCAGTGAGATCCACATCTTGAAGGAAATGAATTCTTATTAAAGATGTGGAATGGTCATCAATAGTATAGCTTTAGGTACCAGATTGCATGCAAAATTATGAGAGGAACCACCAGCTAGAGTTCCAGTCTTGTAAACTTTGTTTAAAGCATGACTATAAAGCAAGGAGTGGAAGCTTCAGGTGAATGCTAAGTCTGCAGTCACTAGGGACGACAGACACCAAGTAGCCCACCATGCTTCTCACTTCCAAGTCACTGCTCCTGCAACCTGTATCTCTACTGTTTGTCCTCAAGATCCTACCCACTGAATGATAGTCACAGGCTGTCTGAAAATCTGGAATGGTAGAACAAGGAACATAAGGGGAACATTTCAGCCTATGGTAGGGGTACAGAAATAGAGTAACACCCACTTTGTGTAAATTAATATCATAAAATTCAAGTCAATATTGTTGAAAGTATAGGAAAGGAAGCAGCAGGGGTGACCTCAGGGCAGAGTTTCCCTGCTGTCACTTGAGGGGTTGTGATGACAAGATGGGCTTTGGTTTCTGTCCTGATGTGTACAAAAGTCATCACATCCATTTTCACAAGGAAAAAGCTTGACAACCAAAGTCAATGTCTCTTTTTAGGTTCAGCAAAGGACTGAGGTCATGGGGCAAAATGATGCTCTACCTTCCAAACTAGGGCCATGAGGATGCAGAGAATCACAGCTTGCAGGGAGCAGAGCCACTGGTGCCAGGAATAGGGATTCTGAAGAAGAACAGGAGGATTTGCAGCTAAAAGAGATATGACACTCAGACTCTATTTCAGAAAGAATGTTTCGGGAAACTCAGAGACAACAAACGATATAAAACCAAAGTCCCAGAGGAAATCAAAGCCTTAGATAGTGATGGTTAAAGCAGTAGGTAAGCAAAATAGCTCTTCATCAAATTAAAAGTAAAAAAAAAAAAAACCTTTTACACTAAAGACCTAAGAACCTCAGTTCCTCTTGTGTAATACATATTGAGCATTTTTCAGGGAAAAATTTTCAAGGTCGGTAAAAGGCAAGAAAGAACATGGTTTTAAGAGATAAATAAAAAACAAAAACAAAATACAGAGCCAGATTCAAGTATGGTACCAACTTTGGAATAATGAGAGCAAGAATTTAAACTAGCAATGATTGATAATATGCTAAAAGCTCCAGTAGAAAAAGTAGACAGTGCACAAAAACAGTTGGGTAAGATAAGCAGAGAAATGAAAACATGAAGAGAGAATTTGCAAGGGATTCTAGAAATTAAGAATAAAAAACAGAAAGAAGAATGTCTCTGATAGAGATTCATTCACCAGTACACCAGGGCGGTAAGAAAGAACCGATGAGCTGGAAATGTACCGGTAGATGCTCCAGATCTGGGAGGGAGCCCAGTGGGAGAATGCTCATGTAGCATGTGTTAAAACTCTAGTTCCACTCCCAGTGTCACAAAAACAAAAGAAATGAACAATAAAAACAAAATAACTTCCAAAACTGAAATGCAAAAGCAAAAAATAAAGACAAGGAATAGAACAGCTAAGAGCTATGGGAAAATTACAAAGATGAAATATGTGTGTATAAATGGAACATGAGAAAGTTAAATAAAGCAATGGAAAAATACTTGAAGTAGTAATGGTTGATAATTTTCCAAAATAAGTGACATGCAAATGGGCTGTTTACAAATTTTAGCTATTACAAACTGTGCTGCTATAAACATAGGTGCACATATATCTCTGTGATATGATTCTTTTAATTCTTCTGGAAAGATACCCAGCAGAGGGATGGCTGGGCCAAATGGAAACTGGATAAAGATGTGGTTTTTCTATAAAATGGAATACTACTCAGCCATAAAGAATGAGAAATTAGATTCATTCATAGGAAAATGGATACATATTGAGGATATACTCCTAAGTGAAATAAATGTCACACATGGGTAAATACCAAATAGTTTCTTTGGTGTGATTAAACTATAATAGTACATAAGATCCTAATGATATAATGGACAATGTGAAATAGGAAGAAAGGGGCTAAAGGTGTAGGGAAAATGGGAAGGGTAGGGGAAAGCTAATAAGGGGAAATATGAGAAAATGAAAAAATGGAAATGAAATGTTTGTAAAATGGGAGGGGAGGAAGGGTGAAGGGTGGGTAGGAGTAAGGGGAAAAATGAGGACCAAGACCTGTCTTGTAAAGGTTCAAGATCCCAATAGTGAATGTAACTGTACTGTATACCTAAAATGTACCAATAAACTCAGTGAGGAAAACAAACAAACAAACAAACAAATACAAAAACAAAATTAGTGATATGCTTCAAACTCTAGGCCCAGGAAACTCAGAGAACCCCGCACAGGAAAAATACTGAAAACACATCTACCCATATCACATTCAAACTGCAGAAAAACAAAGGCAAAGAGAAAGTCTTCAAAGAAGTCAAAAGGTAACAAAGTGTCTGATTTATAGAGAAGCATGATAAGAATTAGACATCTCTTCAGAAATCGTGCAAAATGAAGAGAGTAAAATGTTCATTGTGTTGAAAGAGCAAAGAAATTCAGTAAACCTAGAGTTTGATATTTAGTAAAATTATCCTTTGAAAGTAGAAATATATACCAAAAGTAAAAAGGAAAGAAAAAAAGAAAGAAAGATATGCTTATTAGAGTGGTCTGATATGAAATGTTAAAAGTTCTTCTGAGAGGATAGAAATGATGTAGGTCAGAAATTTGGATCCACATTAAAAAAAAGGAAGTATGCTAGTGAAGAAAAAGTAAAATAAAGAATATTTAATTTTTAATTTTTAAAATAATAGATGACTTTTTGTTCAAAACAATAACAGAAACAATGCACTGCCTGTTTGTTGCTTATGGACAAGGGAAATGAACAACAGCAATATGACTGACGGGGGGAAGGGGCTGGGGACTGCTGTTGTAGGGTCGGCACTGCCTGAGACATGGGCTTGGATTTCTTATAGATATATACTATAGACTCGGGAGTAGCCAGAAAAAAGAGCTTCAAAAAGAAAAAGAAAAAAATATGTATTGGACACTAAGAGAGGATACAGAATGGAATGCATAACATGTTTGATTAAAACTAGGCAAGGCAGAAAATAAATGAAGGAAGATGGCGCAGTCACGAGCAGCAGAGAAACAGTCTCTTTGAGATTTCTTGTCCAATGCTTGAATATAGTGATGTGAAGAGGAGAAGGAGAGAAATAGGTCCCTGAGACCAACAAGGATCGGATGTGAGAAGTGAAGCCCACGCGGGGAGTGGACAGAGAGAGACTTCAACAAAGGATGTGGCAAGCAGCACTTTAAAAAAATCTTTATTAAGTTTACTGGTACATTTTAGATATACAATATAGTTACATTTACCCTTGGGATCTTGCACCTTTAAATGACTTATCTTGGTTCTTATTTTTCTCCTTTCCCAAGTCCTCCCTTCACAGCCTCCACTCTTCCCTATTTACAAAGGCATTGTTTTTATGTTTTTCCTTTATACATATTTTTTCTTTTCTCTTTTTACCTTTCCCCTACCCATCCTCTACTCTTTTAGACATTTTCTTCCTATTACACAATATCAATTATACATTTTGATCCTTATTTACACTTTTAATTTTTCACACCAGAGAAACTATTTTGTATCGACATGAGTGATTTATTAATTTTACATAAGAGTATGGCCTCAATGTGCATCCACTTAGCTATAAATATCTCTAGTTTATCAGTCCTTATGGTTGAGTAGTACTCCATTTTATTTAAAAAACTACATCTTCTTTATCCAGTAGCCAGTTGATAGGCAATTGGGCTGTTTCCAAATTTTAGCTATTACACACTGTGCCGCTATAAACATGGGTGAGCATATATAGCTGAGGTATGATTCTTTTAATTCTTTTGGGAAGATACCCAGCAAAGGAATAGCTGGATCATATGGAACTTCTAATCCTAGTTGTTTGAGGTATCTCCATATTGATTTCCACAGTGGTTGCACAAGTCTGCATTCCCACCAATAATCGAGAAGGCCAGCATTTGTTATTGGTTGATTTCTTGATAGCAGCCATTTTATGTGGGGTGAGGTGGAATCTCAATATTGTTTTCATCTGCATCTCTCAAATGAGCAGTGATGTTGAGCATTTTTTCACATGTTTATTTGCTGCTTTTACTTGTTTGTCTGAGAAATGTCTGTTCATTTCAGATGCCCATTTTTGAATTGGGTATTTATGTTTGAGGGGGTATGATTTTTTTGAGTTCTTTATATATTCTGAATAATAGACCTTTGTCTAAGGAACAGCTGGGAAAAAAAATTTTTCCCCGCATTGTGGGTTATCTCTTAGCTCTACTTGTAATTTCTCTGGCAGTGCAGAAGTGTTTTAAAATGATGAGATCCCAATTGTTGATTCTTTGTGCTTGTTCCCATGCTACTGAGGATTTGTTCATAAAGTCTTCTTCTAAGTCAATATCTTCAAGAGTTCTGCTGAGCTTATATTCCAGCAAGTTTAGTATTTCTGTTTTAACATTTAGATCTTTAGTCCACTTGGATTTTAGTTTAGTGCATGGTGAAAGACATAGGTCTAGTTTTAGTCTTTGACAAGTTGAAATCCAGCTTTCCCAACACCATGTATTAAGGAGGCTATCTTTCCTCCAGAGAGGATGGTTGGCTCCTTTGTCAAAGATGAAGTAGCTGAGTATGTCTGGAGTTGTTTCTGCATCTTCTAATCTGTTCCACTGCTCCTCAGATCTGTTTCTTTACCAATACCATGCTGTTTTAATCATAGTAGCTTTGTAGTATAGTTTCAAGTTGGGGATTGTGATTTCCCCTGCTGTGTTTTGTTGCCTCGAATTTCTTTTGCTATTTTAGATTTCTTCTGGTTACAAATGAATTTTTGGATTGTTTTCTCTAGTTCTGTGAAATATACTATTGGGATTTCAATAAGGATTGCTTTGAATCTGCATAGCAGTTTTGCAAGTATGTCCTTTTTCACTATATTGATTACTCCTACTCAGGAACAAGGGATATCTTTCCATTTTCTTATACCCTCTTCCATCTCTTTTTTCAGTGTTATAGTTCTCAACATAGAGGTCTTTTGTTTCCTTTGTTAGATTGATTCCTAGATATTTCATAGTTTTGGATACTATTGTAAAAGGGATTGTTTCCCTAATTACACTCTCAGTGAGTCTGTTATTTGTGTACAAGAAGGCTATTGATTTTTACTGTTTACCTTGTATCCAGGTATTTTACTGAATCTATCAATTAAGTCTAGAAGTCTTTTGTCACTGTTTTTTTGGGTCTTCTATGTAGAATATCATATCAGCAAATAATGACAGTTTCACTTCTTCCTTTCCTATCTTTATTACTTTTATTTCTTTCTCTTGTCTCATTGCTGTGGTTAATAATTTCAAAACTATATTGAACAGAAGTGGTGACAGTGGACATCCTTGTCTTTTTCCTGATTTTAGCATGAAGGTTTTCAGTTTTTGACCATGTAGTATGATGTTGGCTATTGGTTTTTCATAGATACCCTTTATCAAGTTAAGATAAAGACCATTCATTCCAATTTCTGCAGCATTTTTTAAATCATGAATAAGTGTTGGATTTTTTTAATGCTTTTTCAGCATCTACTGAGATAATCCTATGTTTGTTGTTCTTCACTCTGTTAACGTAGTGCATTACATTTATTGATTTATGTACGTTGAACCATGCTTGCATCCCTGGGATAAATCCGACTTAGTCACTGTGTATGATCTTCTTGATGACCTCTGTATTCTGTTTGCCAGTATCTTATTGAGGACTTTATGCATCTATGTTAATTAGGGAGATTGCACTTTTTCCTTTATCCCTGACTTGCTGTGTGAGAAGGGTGGCTCAAACCTGCAAATGCATGGTGACTACTGGTGATCCAGAGGCCTCCATGGAGAAACACACCAGTGGAACTGAGCAGTAGATGCAGTGGACTACAGTGGCTGGTGAATTAGTCAGGTTCAGACATCCACCGAGAGAAGGCAATTGTCTGGTAGCCAACTGGAGAGAGGCCAACTGAACTCTCACCTTAGAGCAGCTGTGGGTTTGCTCCATCTAGCAGCTCCCAGTGTCAGGCCCAGGTGGAACAGGGTTCAAGTCAGCAGAAGCTCAAGGAGCCAAATTAAAGATGGCAGGAGGCATAGGGAGTGTTGCAAGGAAAAAAAATCTGGTTGCTGCTTCACTGCTAGAAATCAGTTTGAATTTAAGTGGAACTAAATGTGCAGCCTTGCTGGGATTGCCCACTACCTTCCATAAAATCTACAGCTGGTATCCTTTGATGAGTCAACATGGATTTGGCCTCTGTCTGTCCACTCTTGTTTACCAATGATAGCAGAGACATACCCTGAAGTGGGCATTTTTTTCCTTCATGTTTCTTCTTTTGTTGTTGTTGTTTTTCTACATTGTTTCTTCTTAATTTTATGAGTGTGAACATTGTTTTTAGCTTTTGGTCCTGTTGTTCTGTTTCTGTTTTTTTCTTCTCTCTTTCCCCCCAGTCTTCATCACCAGTTTCCCAAAGTTCACATAATCTTCCTTTGTCCTCCAGTCTTACTTCTAATCTCTTTCTCTTCTTTTATCTATTTTCCACCATAATCTCTTTAAAATTTTCATCTCTGAGGGTAAAATAGCTATATTGAGGGAATGTTTACCATATACAATGTTTTAGTTTGTTTTAGATTTTGTTATATAACCACAAACTTAGTTCATACACTTAAAGGTAGCAAAGTATTAGTTACTACAGTTTGTAGTTTTCTAAGCTATATCTGATGCTATTGTCATTACTGATTTTACTACTTTAGCCGAAGTGACATAATTGTTCTAATCCCTTGTTCTTTCTTCTACACCAAGACTGAAATGGCCTGAGGGGCATAAATAATATTATAGGCCAGTGCCAAAGAGCCAGAGGCTAGGCTAATAGACTCAAGACCCAAAAGGCAGCTACACCTGGAATACATTTCCGAGAAATAGTCATTTTGTAAGGGTTCTAAATACTAGCAATATAGCAATAAAGGAAATTGTCATAAATAATTTACAAGCATCAACCCAGGAATTAAACTAAAAGAAAATGAGAAGATACAGAAGCAAGACTAACTCCCAGACTTTGAGCTTGTCAAAGGCAAATCTAGGGGACAATGAGGTGGAACACTTCAAAACCCACCCATCTGGACCATTCTGAAGTGGAATGGCAGAAGTAACAAAGCAGATGAATGAGGCTCTAGGAAAAAAAATTATAACAGAAATAATTTCTCAGATAACTACAGAAATGGAAACCATAACTAAAGACATTATTAGTGACTCTAGAGTAGATACAGATAAAAAAATGCAGGAGTTTAGGAAAATGATGGAAACTATTAACACCCAACATAGCAAAGAAATAGAATCCATGAGACAGATTCAAACAGATATCCAGAAGATTAAAAATTCCATTAAAAGCATACATAGAAAATGAGGCAATGTGAGGACAGGATATCAGAGCTAGACAACAGAGTTGAGATTAGCAATCATGAAAGATTTCCTAAAAATAGTAAGGGATCAAGAAAAATCAGTCCAACAGGTGCTAGATGATGCAAAGAAGAATAACATAAGATTGATCAGAGTCAATGAAAAATCAGGATATAGCACAAATGACATTAAAAAAAACTATTCACAGAGCTAATAGCAGAAAACTTCCCAAACATAGAAAAAGAATTTGACATACAGATAAGTGATGCATATAGAATTCCAATTAGCCATGATAAAAAATACACCAAATCATATGATAGTCAAGATTCCAGAAATTCATTAAAAGAACAGAATATTAAAATCTTCTAAAGAAAAGAAACAATTCACCTATAAAAGAAAGACAATCAGAATCATAGTATACATCTCAACACAAACCCTCAATTCAAGGAGAGCTTGAAGTATGTCAAACCTTAAACCCAAATAACTTCCAGCCCAGATCGATGTAGTTCACAAAACTATAAAAATTGATGGACTAATAAGATGCTTCCATGATAAAGAACATGAATAACATGAAAAAATTCATGACCACCAAACCAGCACTCCAAAATCTTTTGAAGAATATTCTAGAAAGACATAATGAATACTAGAATTCCATAAACCCCAATAGAATGGATCCACCAGATGAGGCAAGCAACTAAACAGAAGAGAAAGAAGGGGAACCAATAACAGGAAAATAATACGACAAGTAAAAGTCAATGCATATCAATTATAAACATCGATGTAAATAGTCTCAATTCACCAATCAAAAGAAACAGACTGGCACAATACATCAAGAAGCTAGATTTGACAATGTGATGCATACAAGAAACACACTTAATTAAAAAATAAATTCATAGACTGTAAGTCAAAGGATGGAAAACAATACTCCATGCAACAGGAACCAGAAAAAAAAAGCAGAGGTAGCTATTGTATTTGCAGACAAAGTGAATTTTAAGCCAAGTGTGATTAAGAGAGACAAAGAAGGTTACTACCTGCTTGTTAAGGGAACAATCCAAGAGGAAGAGATAGCAATTATAAACATATATGCACTAAATACCAGCACATACAACTATATAAAACAAAAATTAATGGACATGAAAAATAAAATAAGCATTATTACATTTATAATAGAGGACCTCATTACCCTACTGTCACAAAGATCAACTAGACAAAAAAATCAATAAAGAAATATCAGAACTGAATCAAATTTTTGAACAAACGGACTTAGTAGATGTCTACAGAGTATTCCATGCTATACCATCAGAATACATATTCTTTTCAGCTGCACACAGGACATTCTCCAAAATAGACCACATACTAGTTCATAGAACAAGCTTAAGTAAGTACAAAGGAATTGAAATTATCCCATGCATATTATCAGACCATAATGCAATGATATTGGACATCAATGACAAAAGAAACCACAAAAACTTCATAAATACATGGGAATGTAAATAACACCTTATTGAACAACCAATGGGTTACAGATGAAATTCAAGAAGAAATTAGACAGCTTCTAAATTTAAATGATAATGCCAATACAATATACTGTAACTAATGGGACCCCCAGGAAAGCAATACTACAAGGGAAACTTATAGTGGTGAATTTTCATACCAGAAAAACAGAGTGAACTCAAATAATCTAATGTTGAACCTCAAGTGTCTCCAAAAAAAGAGCAAGTCAAGCCCAAAGCACACACAAAGGAGGGAATTATAAAGATCAGAGCAGAAATTAATGCAATTGAGACTAAGAAAACAATACAAAGAATCAATGAATTAAAGAGTTGGTTCTTTGAAAGATTAAATAAAATTGAAAAATCCTTAGCCAACCTTATGAAAAAAGGAAAGAAAAGACTCAAATTCATGCAAGTAGGAATGAAAAGGGTGAAATCACAACAGATCCTGCAGAAATCCAGATCATTAATACCTACTTTGAGAATCTATATTCTAATAAGATGGAAAGCACAGAAGGAGTGGACAGATTCTTAGATATATATGAATTACCAGAGCTGAATTAAGAAGATATAAAAATTCTAGACAAACCAATATCAGTCAGTAAAAGTGAAGATGTAATTAAAAACCTGACAGCAAGAACAACAAAAAAGAGCCCAGGTCCTAATGGATTAAATGATGAATTCTCCAAAAAATTTAGAGAAGATCTAATGCTGCTGCTTCTCAAACTCTTTAATAAAATTGAGAAGGAAGAAATACCCTCAAATGCATTTCTGGAAGCAAGCGCTACCCTGATACCTTAAATAGAGAAGGATTGAACCAAAGAAAACTACAGGCCAATCTCTTTAATGAACATAGATACAAAAATCCTCAATAAGATATGGCAAATAGAATGCAGCAAATAATCAAGAAGGTTATATACCATGACCAAGTAAGATTCACCCCAGAGATTGTTCAACATACACAAATCAGTAAATATAATACACCATATTAACAGAGTCAAGGACCAAAACTATATGATCATCTCAATAGATGCAGAAAAAGCATTTGACAAGGTCCAATATCCATTCATGATAAAACCCTACAGAAAATTTGAGTAGACGGTCTTTATCTCAATCTGATAAAAGTCATCTATGACAAACCAACACCGAACATCATAGCATATGTTCAAAACCTGAAAGCTTTCACTCTAAAATCAGGAACAGGACAAGGATGTCCACTATCACCACTCCAATTCAATATAATTCTGGGAACATTAGCTAGAGCAATTTGATAAGAGAAAAAATTAAAGAAATAAGGGTAGGAAAGGAAGAAGTTAAATTATCATTATTTGTGGATAACATGATACTCTACATAGAAGACCCCAAAACTCTACCCAAAGACTTCTAGATTTAATAACCAAGTTCAGTAGTATAGCTGAATACAAAGTCAACAATCAAAAATCAATAGTATTCCTGTGCATAAATAACTCAGTGAGAAAGAAATTAAGGAAACAACACCTTTCACACTAGTATCCCCTAAAATGAAATACCTAGGACTCAATTTAATGAAGGAAGTAAAAGATTTTTACATTGAAAACTATAGAACTCTGAAAAAGGAGATCAAAGAACGTAGAAGAATATGGAAAGATATCCCTTGTTCTTGGGAAAATGACCATACTTCCAAAGTTGTTATACAGATTTAATCAATCCTGATCAAAATACCAATAGCATATCATGTAGAAATACAGAAAAAAAATCTTAAAATTCATTTTGAACCAGAGGAGATCTAGAATAGCAAGAGCAATTTTAGGCAACAAAAGCAAGGCGGGGGCATCACAGTCCCTGACTTGAAATTATACTACAAAGCTACAGGGATAAAAACAGAACGGTACTGGCAAAACAAAACAAAAAATCCCCAACAAAGTACAGACCCTAGGAAAACATTAGAAGATGCAGAAACAACTCCAAAAACACTCAGCCACCTTATATGTGACAAAGGAGCCAAACACCTTCACTGGAAGAAAGATAGCCTCTTTAATAAAAGATGCTGTAAATACTGGCTTTCCACATGCCAAAGATTAAAACTAGACAAGTATGCCTCACTAATCACTAAACTAAAATAAAAATAAGGGCTGGGAATTTAGCTCAGTGGTTCAGTGGCCTGCCTTGCAAGCGCAAGGACCTGAGTTCAATCCCTGGTACAAAAAAAAAGGATCAAAATCTAAATATTAAAACAGAAACACTAAACTACTAGGTGATAGATAGAACTCTTGAAGACATTGGTGTAGGAAAAGACTTTGTGAGCACAGCACTGCACAGAGAATATCACAAAAAAAATCAACAACTTGGATCTCATCTTATTAAAAGGCTTTTGCATAGCAAAAGAAACCACCAACGGAGTGAAGGCACAATCCACTGTGTGGGCAAAATTTTTTGCCAACTGTTCCTCAGACAAAGGAATAATATCTAGAATATATATATTTGGAATATATAAAGAACTAAAAAAATAAGACCCAAAAATTTAAAGACCCAGTCCAAAAAGGGGCATCTGAAATGAATAGACACATCTCAGATGAAGGAGTAGAAATGGCAAATAAATATAAAAATAATGTTCAACATTACTGGTCCCTTGAGGATGAAAATTAAAACAATGCTGAAATTCCATCTCACCCCAGGAAGAATGGTTACTATCAAGAAATAGACAAATGCTGGCAGAGCTGTGGGGAAAAAGGAATACTTCTCCATTGTTGGTGGAAACACAGATGGGTGTAACCACTGTGGAAATAGTGTGCTGATATCTCAAAAAATATTAACTAGAGGTTCCATATGTTCCAGCTCATTCCCTTCTTGGTATCTTCCTTAAGGAATTAAAAGCATCATACCACAGTGATCTATGCACACCCATATTTATAGTGGCATAGTTTGTAATAAGTAAATCTTGGACATAGCCCAAATGTCTACCAATTGATGAATGGATACAGAAGATGTTTATTTTTATACAATGGAGTATTATTCTGCCATAAAAAGGATAAGCCTGAGACATTTCTAGCTAAATGGATACACCTTGAGATCATACTTTTAAGTGACATAAATTGAACATACATGTTTAAATACCTAATTTTTCTCTGGTGTGAGAAACCAAAAGTGTAAATAAGGACCAAAATGTATAATAGATATTGGAAAATGGGCAGGAAATGTCCCAGTGGGAAGGAGAACAAGAGAGAAAGAGAAAAGAAGGAAGCAATAAAAATGAGAATAGAAAGAAAAAATAAGAACAAAGCTTTTATAAGGAAGGAAAGAAGAGTTGAAGAGGGGAGGGGATGGGAAAAAAAAAGCAGCAAGATATATCCTGTACAGGTACAAATTCCCTATGGTGAATGTTATTATGTATATCTAAAATATACCAATAAAATAAAAAAGAAAAGAAGTGAAAAGCAAAGAGGAAAGAAAGAAAAAAGAGAAAGTACAATAAACAAAAACAGCAAATGTGAGAAATATTAATTTAACTGTATCAGTCATCACTTTAAAGCTCATTGATATAAACATACCAATTAGAAGATAGAGACTTGCAGAATGAACAAAATACATGGCTAAGCTGTATTATTCTGTGATAATTCCATTTTAATAGAAATGCAGAGAGATTATGAGAAAAGAGAGGGAGAAAGGTATGTAATGTGAATACAAATCTAAAGAACACTAAAACAGCTTTACTAATTTCAGCCAAAGACAATTTCAGAACAAGGAAAGTTGCCAGGGATAAATGGGACATTACATAAGGACAGAGACTTGTTAACTGACTGATCTTCACCTAACAACACAGTACCAAAATACATGAGAACAAAGATGACCAAGGGCAAGGAGAAAAACATGAACCTATGATTATAGCCGGAGACGTTCACTTCCTTATATTAACACTGGCAGATATGGCAGGTGACAGGAGGTGCTAACACAGTGCAACTGAAGAGTGCCATCAGTCAACTAGACTTAATTGACATTTATAGATTTTGTCCTCCAACAACTGCGGAATGCATATTCATTCTAAACTCTCAAGGAGTGCTGACCAAGACAAGCAGCATTCTGGGTCATAAAACACATTGAACTAATTTAAAAAAATTCATACAAAATATGTTGTCAGACCACAAGGACTTTAAGTTTAAGTAGAGACCAGTACCAGAAAGATAGCTGGGAAATCCCCAAATATTTGCAGATTAAAAGACATACTTCATAGCAACAGATGAGTCAGCAGAGAAATCTCAAATAAAATTAAAATATTTGGAACTAAGTGCAACTAAAGATACAACCTAATTAGCAAGATACAGCAAAAGTAATGCTAGTGTTGAATGTGTATACTAGAAAATAAGTACATAAAAACAACAGTCTAAACTTCTGCCTTAGGAAGATAGAGAAAGAAAAGCATTATAAACCTACAGCAAGCAGAAGAAAAGAAGTAGCAAATATTAGAGCAGAAAAGAGTGAAACTGAAAATAGGAAAACAGAAAAAACTACAACAAAACCAAAACTGATTCTTTAAAAAGATGAATAATATCAATAATTTCTAACCAAGTTAACTAAGAAGAAATAAAGAAATACCAAATATTAGCTGAGAAATAGAAGAAGAAAATCACTGCTGATTCTACCAACACGAAGAGATAATAAGAGATGATTATGAACAACTACAAAGCCACAAATGTGATAACTTAAGAGAAGTGGAGGAATTCTTTAAATGAATATAGAATACAAATGAGGGAATGACTTGATTATTTAAATAGAATCAGTATGCTCTAATGACTATAAGATGTACATCCTGGTATAACTCCCCATATTTTTTCCTCATTGAGTTTATTGGTACATTTTAGGTATACAGTACAGTTACATTCATTATTGGGATCTTGTACCTTTACATGACAGGTGGTGGTCTTGGTTCTCATTTTTTCCCCTTGTCCCCGCCCTCCTTCACCCCCTCCTCCCCTCCCCATTTACAAACACTTTATTTCCATTTTCTCATATTTTTCCCTTATTCCCTTTCCCCTACCCTTCCCACTTTCCCTACACCTTTAGCCCCTTTCTTCCTATTTCACATTGTCCATTATATCATTAAGATCTTATGTACTATTGCAGTTTATTCACACCAGAGAAACTATTCGGTATTTACACATGTGTGACTTATTTATTTCACATAGGAGTATATCCTCAGTATGTATCCATTTTCCTATGAGTGAGTCTAATTTCTCATTCTTTATGGCTGAGTAGTATTTCATTTTATAGAAAAACCACATCTTCTTTACCCAATCTCCAAATGATGGGCAAATAATTTAAAGCACAGTCAAATACATTGTTAGCTGTCAGTTATAATAAAGTGTAATCATTTGTGATGATTATGAGGAGGACTAATGAACTCTGTAAGGTGAAAAAATGTTAGAGTATCCCTAGTTATTTTTTTTTTAATCCAACATGAGTATGTAAAGGAAAAAAGAAAATGCTTCATGCTATATGCCTTAGTTTTGTGACAAAATGTCTAGGAAATTTGAGAGAACAGTATAATGCAGTATGTTCTTTTCAATACAGATTGTGGAAAAATATGAAGCTGGTTTAGCAACTCTGTCTCAGCATTTTGATAGATAGTTTAGTCTCAGCACTATGGGGCCTTGTGGAGGACCCAACCACAACGCAATACTGCACACTTCCATCGTCTCATTCAATGGTCTCATCCAGGACTGGAGTTAAATCCGGGAAGGGACAATGTAATATATAGATAATGAGACGATACCTGAACTAAATTTGATGGTGGAAAGAGAAGACACCAGGATCAATTTTAACAGGAATGTTTTTAACCCTAGATTGCCCCAGTCCAGTGACTTCCTAGGAGGCACAGAGAATGCCGTGTGTAGTTGTATCATGGCAATGACTTACTCGAGTGCAAGGATGCAGAACTAAATCAGCAAAGAAAAGAGGTGAATGGGGTGAAATCTGGGAGGACTCAACCTAGCTTCCAAGCATCCTCTCCCAGAGGAACACACAGGATGCCCGGAATTCCTGCAGCAATGGACTATGACAAAATGAGCTCCATGCCCACCAGGAAGGCTCGTTATACATGCAGTGCCTCGGTCACATAGGTGCTCTCTGCCCGACACCTACCAGAGTTCCACACTACAGGAAGGAAAACACACATTCAGCATAAGCCATACTGTTTAAACAAAAAGTTTAGGTGCAATGAACCTTTCTTATCAAGCAGTTGTGGAAACCTTCTCAAAATCTAAGTTCCCAAAACCCTGGCCCTCCAATGTGGGCAAGCCTTGCAAACAAGCCACTCCAAGGACCACAGTCTCTTTTGAGACCTGCCATGGAAACTGTTAAGAAGAGCTCTGATTCATCATGCAGGTATAAAGTAGGGATTGAACCACTGGTAGCCTCTCAGATGGAACAGATCTGCTGTTCTTGGTGAACTAAAATATCACAAGGCTTGGACTGTGAGGGAAAGATCTTGGTCTTACCTCAAATACCAGTTATCGATGACTGACTCTGAGAGCTTTTCCATGTTACATAAACTGAGTTTCAGCTTCTTTGTCTGAAAAATTGTATATGATTAATAATAATTAATTTTGATTTATTATAGGCATTATAGACAAGTTATGTAAAGAATTTGGCACTTGATAGCTATTTCTGCTAAACTAATTATTAACCAAAACTGCAATGTGATTGACAAAAATTAACCCACTCCACGGCTTATTTTGGCCAGTGATAAACAGATTTCAATCAACATTTAACAGTTATTTCCAAATTATTGGCAAAAGACTCCTCTGGTGCCAGGTGACACCCAGGGCAAACCATGGAGTCCATGGTACTGAAGAGAATATCTTGCTCTGAGTGGAGACTGCGTCAGGTTTCTTCAAAAAGCCCTGAAGGTGGGGCATGAAATAGGAAAGATGTGATAAAACTGGTGTCAAACATTCGAGGCAGACTTTGTAAAAGATGAGATTATAATTTTATGAAGTTATGATGTATGAAGTTGAGACAATTTTTTTAAAAGTACAGGAAGACTCAGACTGGCTGAAATAAAACATTTTTCCATGGTAATGATGCCTGTTCCCTATTGCAATGGAAGGTGGTGAGCTTCCCACTCTGGGATGTGTTCCAAGGGGACCCAAACATTGAACAATGCCTGTGTGAAGAAGAGTGAGGTTGCAATGCTTCGGGAATCTTTTTAGGTATGTTGCAGAGAAAACCAGTCATCCATCCTTGCTCAGCATCCCTTTCTGCCATTTTTGTCAATAGCATCTCAATTTTCCAACCCCTGTCCTGTCTGTAAAATTTAGTGTCACATTTGTGACCCTAGCAATGGGAAGCCTGCAACTTAGCCCTGCAACCCAGAGCGCTGCCTCTTCCTGCAATAGTGGTAGTGGCTGTAGGACCAGAGATGTGCATCAGAACAGGCCAAATGGAGTCTTCGTGGGGCTGGGGTTGGAGCCACTGGGTGGACTTGTCCCCTAACTGTGACCCACTGGAATTTCCAAAGCGGGCCTGCAGGTTGATCCTTCTGGGATCAATCTGCCACCTGAAGGAAGAGATGACTGGAAAACAGACAGCATGGAAGAAGGGTAAGCTGCAGCCACAGACAGGAAGTGAGTGGACTACCTGTAACATCTCGCAAGGCCCAGGGGCCAGCCAGTTGCCCAGTTTTATGAGCAGGTAAAACTCTATTTTTTACTCCAAATAGTTTGAATCAGGACTCAGCAAAATGCAACCAAGTGAGACTTAATAATAATTTATGTTCTCTTGGGTGTCAAACATATAGATATTTTAATAAATTAAATAGAGTCATCCCCCTTTAACTGCTGATTCTTCTGCAAATTCATCTGACTGGGGACTGAAAATATTGGAAAATAATAGCATCTGTGCTGGAACATGGACAGTCTTTTTATTCTTGTCATTATGAATCTCTAAACAATACAGTGTGATGATTTGTATAGCCATCACATTGTACGAGATATTATGCAACATGTAAAGGTAATTGAAACTGTCTAGAACGTTGCCAGAAGGAGATGCACAGATTCTATGTGGATTGACACCATTTCATGTATAGGACTTGAGCATCTGAGGATTTGCATTCATCTCTTATGGATATCAAGGGACAACTCTACACACACAAACCTCCCATTTCAGAGTAGGAAGCCACTTGTCAATTCACCAGGCTGACTCAAGTTGATTCTCAATAAGATGCCAGAACATCCTTCATGGTTGCAGCAGCAGGATGGCACTTTCACCTTGATGTCTCTAAGAACCAACAGAAACAGATACAGAACATTGGTTACAAACAGGATCAGCAAAGAGGATCATGCTGTGTCCACGGATGCCAGCTGTGCTTGGGGGGGGTGCTTGGCCTCAGGACACCAGTGGCAGGGAGAACTTGCTTCTCTAGGTGGTAGTGAGGAGACCACATCCTCACCAACTCCTGTTGCAAGAGCAGTTGACAAACAAAGCTGGAGTTCTCCCCAGAACCCCTCAACACAAACTCTGGGAGCCATGAAAAAGCAAGGGTAGTCACTGCCCATGGGTGTCACGTCAGACAGTTTGGTGGATGTCAATGTCCAACAGAGGAGGAAGCGTCAACAGTTGTGAGGACTCAGCCTCACTAACTGCAAGAGCGAACCACATGCAGAAGGATGAGTGGCCATCTGTCCCCCAGATCCCCATGATCCACTCCCCTGCTTTCCACAGGGTGCTCTGGGCCAAGGCTTCCTTTGGGGGACCCCTGCTCTCCCCATTTATTGGAGATGCTGTCTTCCCAGTAGCCTATGCAGTATTAGAAGAACAAGGGGGGGGGTCTCACACTTTCTAATTTCAAAGCCACAGTAACCATTGTGGTATGACAGGATGTAAGACATATACAGATCAAAGAATGACAGGAGGAGGCCCAGAAGTAAGGCTTTGAATGCAGGGAGCATGGTTCAAATACAGTCCTAGATGCATAGGAGGAACTGGACCCTTGTCTTACATCCTAGGCAAATATTAATTCCAAATGGACTAAAGACTTAACTGAAACTAGACTAAAACACTGAAAGGAACTTTCTGAAAAGAGAGTGAAACTGTCAAGATGTGGGTTCAGTAATAATATCTTGAGCATGATACCAAAAGTATAGACAATAAAGTAAAACTAGGTAAATTGGGCTACATAAAAAACAAACATTTCAAAAAAAAAAAAAAAAAGGT